>NC_083588.1:58245458-58566291 GCF_027579695.1 Neoarius graeffei
AAGCGACCAACAATATCATGTGACCACCGTGGGGCATGTCTGTTTGACCTACTTTTACCCAAAACAAGTCGGTGTGGGAAAACATGGTGGACTCGGCTCTCCCGCCAGCGGAAAAGAAAAGGAAAGCCTGCCTAGTGAGTCCAACTGCAAGACAGAGCAAGGTTAGATGACGTCATTTTTCTGGACAGATAACTAAATCATTCTAGCTAGCGCTTCGCTATCTTAGCTTTAGAATGTATAGGCTTGACTTCGCAGTAGTGAGTATGATATGGAGTTATACACCTAATGTTTTGATCTTACCGAGTAAGAAACGAGAACACAAAAACAGTAACAGAGAAAAGATTTATTTCACGGATCTATTTGCGAACATCAACCACAAATTACATCCCTGCGATTCAAAACTCTCCGAGGTAGATGCAGAGTCACGATGTTTTCCACATGTCGCCATCTTGGTGTGACGCATTTCCATAATTATGCTAATTAGTTAAAGCTCCTCCCTCGTGTTCAGCTGTTTCCTGTTTCCATATGGCCATACTCATACTGTTTACCTCAAGAGGTCTCCCAAAACGGAGAAAAGCAACCCAAAATGATCACATCTCATTTGCATGATATTGCTCTTGCGAGACATCGGAAAATGCCATGCACGATAAACAATAAAAGAATTTCAGATGACTTTGCAGTCAGCACCGTTAAATACAGTGGTTTATCAGTGAAACCTTCCCAACTTATAGCTAGCATACACAATGGCGAACCAAACCATTTACTGCTTCCTCTTATATTAAAATATAAAATATCTTCCTTCCTCTTTCATCCTACCCAGTAGTACATGGGTCGCGGGTAGGGCAGGAAACAGAAGACACCATAGGGCTCTTTAGGGTCCTAATGTCCTAGTGTTAAAGGAGAGCTGAAGGCAATTTTTTTAATTATCAAAATTCTATTTCTCAGTTTATTAAATGTAGGAATGCATTTCTGATCGCTATTTTGTCGCTGCTATAGCAAGTTATGAGTGTTTGAAATATGCTCTGTAATATATCAGTCCATATGTCAAAGCAATGGCCATAAACGAGATTCGTTGAGACCTGTGCGAGACATCGTAGGACGGAAGTAAAACGTACAGCGGAAATCAAAGTGACCGACATCTGCCAGCATTGTCAAAAGACACGCGCGCCCTCTTTCGAATGCTGATGTAATCAAGCCGGAAGTTTTGTTTGTTTTGATAGCGATCAGGAAAGTTTGAAAAAAGTCGGCAGTAATCATCATTTAAACTCGTTTTTGTGCAATATTTCCCCTGTGTCCGAAATCGCTCACTCATTCCCTACTCCCTATATAGGGAATTACTATATAGAGGACTATACAGTGAGCTCATTGGTAAAATGAAAAAACACTTTCGGACACTAGTCCGTCACGCTGGTATTTACGTCGTTACTGTCGCACAATTAAACCGTGCCAGATCAGTCGGCTGGTGGGTTTTCAAAATAATAAACGCATGTGTTTTTGTGATAAATCCATATTATACTGAGCGCATTTCCCACATTAATCAATACAAAGTACCTGCAGCTTTCAGTTCTTTTAAATCAAGGCTGAATACTTTCTTCTTTGCCGCTGCCTTGTATTAAATCAAATTTGAGACTTTTAATTTGATTTCTTTCAGCATGACCACAATGCATGATGGGATATATTGCTTTGGTTAGTGATCATCGTTGTA
Source organism: Neoarius graeffei (assembly GCF_027579695.1). Classification (NCBI taxonomy): domain Eukaryota; kingdom Metazoa; phylum Chordata; class Actinopteri; order Siluriformes; family Ariidae; genus Neoarius; species Neoarius graeffei. The sequence goes on from NC_083588.1 coordinate 58,247,164, forward strand.
CACTACTTTTCATGATGCATTGTGGGATACTTTGAGTGCACTATATAGGGTGTAAATAATCCTCACTAAGGTTTCGGACAGCACTACAAAATGGTGTCCTCACTATATATAGTGCCCTATATAGTGAGTAGGGAGCGATTTCAGACACAGGGTTTGTTTGGAAAACAGTTTTCAAAATGGTGGCACTGACAGCTGGCTGACACTTCACGTTTCAAAGTCTCGCACAAGTCTCGTGAAGATCGTGCGGATAAGCGACGCCTGCCGTGGACCAAACGAACTAAATTCAACACGGCTAAAAACCGAATGGGCCGATAAGTATAATATTTAATTACAATTGTTGCCAATACGAGTCACGATATAAGGTTACTAAAACCAAAAACGTAATTGAATAACACGTTAATTAAGAAATAAAGCAAGTTTAAAAATGACTTTAGTTCCTGTTTGTGATTAACTAGGAGGAACTAAAAGACAGGGAAATTATGACAAGTGTTTTCGGACCAGAGGAATTTTTTCATAGTTCTTCGAACTTTTAGAAGAAGAAGAAGCCTTTATTTGTCACATGCACACTCAAGCACAATGGAATTTGTCCTCTGCACTTAACCCATCTGAAGCAGTGACACAGGAGTGAGCAGTGAGCACACACGCATACCCAGAGCAGTGGGCAGCTATGCTACTGTACAGCACCCAGGGAGCAGCTGAGGGTTAGGCGCCTTGGTCAAAGGCACTTCAGCCCAAAGTCCCCCATGTTAGCCTCACCGCATGTCTTTGGACTGTGGGGGAAACTGGAGCACCCGGGGAGAACATTCAAACTCCACACAGAAAGGCCCCTGTTGGCTGCTGGGCTTGAACCCAGAACCTTCTTGCTGTGAGGCGACAGTGTTAACCACTACACCACCATACCACCAACTTTTCTAGGAAGTGCCCACTTTTTTGTGTCCCCACTTCCGGAGCTGAGAACGATTATAGTTTATAGATGGACGTTTTTTAGTTCCTACTTCAGGGTAGGTACTCTCTCTCTCTCTCTCTCTCTCTCTCTCTCAGCACAAAAAGAACTATAAGTGATGTAAATCTACAGTGATACAGTAATTGGTCAAACCCAAGCCAATGTAGCACCAGCAATCACCAGTTTTATACATTTTTATAAATGTTAGCTTTAACAAACAACAGCTCTTAATACAGGGTGTCCCAAAAAATGTACTCACTCAGGATCGCCTTCATTTAGAGCGTGGGCTAATGTCTCATCTCATTATCTCTAGCCGCTTTATCCTGTTCCACAGGGTCGCAGGCAAGCTGGAGCCTATCCCAGCTGACTACGGGCGAAAGGCGGGGTACACCCTGGACAAGTCGCCAGGTCATCACAGGGCTGACACATAGACACAGACAACCATTCACACAGGGAGAACATGCAAACTCCACACAGAAATGCCCTCGCCGGCCCCGGGGCTCGAACCCAGACCTTCTTGCTGTGAGGCGACAGCGCTAACCACTACACCACCGTGCCGCCTTGGACTAATGTTGGAATGTAAAATTTCCAATGAACTCACTTCAAAATGCGATGGGCGCTTGATTTTGGGATTCCTGTCTCATGAGCCATTTGTTGTACAGATTTCTGTGGGGATCAGTTGAGGGTTTTCCTTTGTGGGGCTGGTTGATGACCGTGGTCTTCCTGAACACTCCTTATGGACGTCATGCACAGTTCCATCTGATTCAAACTGATCTCGGATGCGAGCAATGGTGCGTCGTGTTGGTGGATCTTTGTGAAAATGTGCTCTAAATTGTCTTTGCACTTCCGTGATGTTTTCGTGCTTCCAGTAGCGCTTTATGATAAATTTTCTTTCTTAGTCATACTTCTGCCATTATTAGGGTTAATTTGATTTGAAAAGAAATGAAAAATCCAATGAGTTATAAGGAGTCAAAATGTGAGTACATTTTTTGGGACCCCTGCATTTAAGGTTAAAAAAATGGAGAGAAAAAAACATACAAATGTACCAACAGTGAAGTCCAGGCTTTGTTGAGCATATGCAACGGAGGAGGAGATACAGCATTATTTTGATGCCTGAAGGTTAGAAAAGCAGCCTTGGGCCCAAAGGGTTGCAAGTTTGATTCCCAGGACAGCCAGGAAAAATGTGAGGTGAGGTGAGGTGAGGTGAGGGGAGTTGAGTGAATGAACAGCACTTTCCCCTCCCTGTATATCATGGCCGAAGTGCCCTTGAACAAGGAACCTACACTCTAAAAAATAAAGGTGCTTCAGTGGTTCTTCAAATCTCTGGATGGTTCCATGGAGAGTCAAAACTCTGTGATGAACCATTACATTATGCGACAGGTTCTTCACATTGGAAATGGTTCTTCAGAGCCTGGCATTCTCTTACCATTTGCTGGTCAATGCACATAGGCTATGTTTACACAAATCTGTCTTCACTGCTCAAACAAATGGTTTAAATGGTTCTTTAAAGAACTGTTGCATGAACGGTTCTTTGAAGCCCTGAAAAAGGTTCTTCTATGGCATCGACCTGAAGAACCAGTACTGGCCCCATTATTTTTTAGAGTGTATCCCCAACTGCTCCCTTGGTGCTGTAGCATAGCTGCCCACTGCTCTGTGTGTGTGTGTTTGCTCATTGCTCACTTGTGTGTGCATGTGTGTGTTCACTGCTCCAGATGGACTAAATGCAGAGGAGGAATTTTGCTGTGCTTGAGTGGACATGTGACAAATGAAGGGTTCTTCTTCTTGTATAGAAAAATCTTCGCTAGCACTTCATGCTAACATCACGCCAGCAAGCCGACTTGCATCAGCGAAAAAAAAAAAACTTTGAAGGTGCTGTATGTAGTTCTCAGGAAGGCTCCTCAGTGCGTACAGTAGTTCCTCTCAGTAAGTCTCTCGAAGAGGAGAGAGAGAGAGAGAGAGAGAGAGTGTTCATTGTGCTGCTCGTGCTACCATTTAACGATGATCTTTGTGCTGTGATGCTTTTCGGCCTGTTTGGTCCAAAAGCATCTTTTGGTCCTAATTCACATATGTTGAATTAGTTTATACATCTATATGTTTTGTGATGGCGGCACGGTGGTGTGGTGGTTAGCGCTGTCGCCTCACAGCAAGAAGGTCCGGGTTCGAGCCCCGTGGCCGGCGAGGGCCTTTCTGTGCGGAGTTTGCATGTTCTCCCCGTGTCCGTGTGGGTTTCCTCCGGGTGCTCCGGTTTCCCCCACAGTCCAAAGACATGCAGGTTAGGTTAACTGGTAACTCTAAATTGAGCGTAGGTGTGAATGTGAGTGTGAATGGTTGTCTGTGTCTATGTGTCAGCCCTGTGATGACCTGGCGACTTGTCCAGGGTGTACCCCGCCTTTCACCCGTAGTCAGCTGGGATAGGCTCCAGCTTGCCTGCGACCCTGTAGAAGGATAAAGCGGCTAGAGATAATGAGATGAGATGAGATGTTTTGTGATAGGGCGGCACGGTGGTGTAGTGGTTAGCGCTGTCGCCTCACAGCAAGAAGGTCCGGGTTCGAGCCCTGTGGCCGGCGAGGGCCTTTCTGTGTGGAGTTTGCTTGTTCTCCCCGTGTCCGCGTGGGTTTCCTCTGGGTGCTCCGGTTTCCCCCACAGTCCAAAGACATGCAGGTTAGGTTAACTGGTGACTCTAAATTGACCGTAGGTGTGAATGTGAGTGTGAATGGTTGTCTGTGTCTATGTGTCAGCCCTGGGATGACCTGGCGACTTGTCCAGGGTGTACCCCGCCTTTCGCCCGTAGTCAGCTGGGATAGGCTCCAGCTTGCCTGCGACCCTGTAGAACAGGATAAAGCGGCTAGAGATAATGAGATGAGATGAGATGTTTTGTGATTGTTTGTTCACCTGTTGTTTAATGTTGGTATTCCTGTACCAGAGGAACAAAGACAATAAAGATCTAATCTGTTCTATTCTGTTACAGTTCATCTCGGTCCGACAGCTCGGCTGTGAAAGAGCGTCAAGGGAAATGTGGTCAGCTATATTTGTGAAATATAAAGATTCCAGTTCTCCAGATCAGGGTTGACATAATGACAAATACAAAGGACCACGTCATCAACATCAACAACATCATCAACAGGAAAGGAAATGGAAATTTCATTCCAAGTGCAAATGTACAAAGAATGAAAATAGAGTGCTAATTCCCATTAAGCATAACAATAGCACTTGAGATGAAAGCTAGCTCTTGGAGGACTGTCTGGAGGACCAAAATAGCACTGAGTCCTCCAGATGGGTACACTGAAACTGCAGGCTCAGGGCAATTGCACCAATTCCCTCCGGATAGGATGGTCCTGGTGGTCCGGTATATTATTGGCCCGTCTCAAGAGCTGCCTGCTATAAATGACCACCGAAAGCTTAGTCTCACTCCATCTGGAGATCTTCCTGGCCATTTTAACAAGACTACCAAGTCTCTTCTTATTGGACAGGTTAAGATTTCCATACCAATGAAACATCTATAAAACAGAGACATCATGAAATGAAGAGTTTGGTCCCAAAACGCTATATATCCAATTCTATTGTTTCGAGAAAAATCACTTTTTCTGATTACAGGAAGTTATAAAAGGAAAACCACTGTATCCTGTTTTAAAATTTATTGACTAACTCCTTAATGATAATAAACTTCAAAAATGAAATCCAGAACTAATTAACAGCTTTTAACTGAACCAAGTAATTATTTTTTTTGTCAAGTCACTACATACAGTATCCACACCACGGCATTTCCCCCCAAAATGCTACATATCCCTTTCTATTTAAAGTGCATTTAACCGTATTCTTTCATCACAGATAATTTTATTTTATAGATTTTTTTTAGATTGTTTTTTCAAAATTATTCATAATTCATTGTGAAATTGTCCAATAAATGCGAGAAGTGACGAAGCGATTTCCTACTTCATGGGCGCAGCCATCTTAGAAGACTTCACGCCAATGGGGGCCTCTGATTGGCCAAATGGATATGTCTGGTTTTAAGAAAAATTGGTGATGGCGCTTGTTGCATTTTGGAATGAAAGGCCGTAATGCAGTGTGTAAATCAATGGCAGATATTGTGGTTTGGCGAAAACTGCATATGGTACGAATAACATATGATAATTGCTGATGGTTTGGCGGTGGGAGTTTCAATTTTTCAAATTTGGCCTTTATTGCATTTTGGAACCAAATTCTTCAAATTATCAGTGTTTTACTAATAATCATATTTCATCTGACTAAATGAAACCTAGGACAGCTTTTACAGTCGATTTTCCAAGTGGATGGATTTGTCCGTATATTGCATGGCATTGAATTGAACATTTAAATAATATTGGCTGGCTTTTTTTTCATGGTATATCAGATATATTCCATTCAGTTACTCATCTAGGGTGGTGTAGTGGTTATCACTGTTCCCTCACAGCAAGAAGGTTCTGGGTTCAAGCCCAGTGGCTGATGAGGGCCTTTCTGTGTGGAGTTTGCATGTTCTCCCCATGTCCGCATGGGTTTCCTCCGGGCGCTCCAGTTTCCCCCACAGTCCAAAGATATGCAGGTTAGGCTAATTGGTGGCTCTAAATTGACCGTAGGTGTGAATGTGAGTGTGAATGGTTGTTTGTCTCTATGTCTCAGCCCTGCGATGATCTGACAACTTGTCCAGGGTGTACCCCGCCTCTCACCCATAGTCAGCTGGGATAGGCTCCAGCTTGCCTGCGACCCTGTACAGGGTAAGTGGTTACGGATAATGGATGGAGCTATTCATCATCGACAATATCATGCTAGCTGAATGGAATATATCTGATAGACCATGAAAAAAAGCCAGGCAATGTTATTATTACACACACACTTTCTCTTCATATCAGCATTCTCGAATGTCAACATGAGCTTAACCAACAGTCGGCGCCGTCAGCGCAGCAGTGAAGTAACATCCCAGCCGGTGTAGCGTTCATCAGTAGTATTAGCGAATGCTAATAAAGCAGTCAAGCCAATGCTGTTGAGAGGAATTAGCACAGGCTAATGACCGAGAAACTAAGATTTCTCTCTCTAGACTCTTTTTCCACGCTGCACGCTCACTACAGTATTTTTCACTCAGACTTAAGTATTCATTTCCCTGTGTAATTTACTGAGTTACCTTTTAAATCAACAGCTACACACAACAGAGTGACCTGGCAGCCTGCCGCTAATCCCTTGTAAAATCCTTTGCCCTGTTGCTTTTTTTGGTGTCTGGCTAAGTTTTAGCTGAGCTCAAGTCCCTGCTCTAATAGTAATGGCTTGTAAATATGTATGAAGAATATCTAATGAAGTTTTGGGAGCCTTTCAGGTGTTCAATGTGTCTTTCTTTTTCCCAGCGAACAAAGAAATTCTTGTGCGCATGCGCAGCAGAAAAGTTTCTCATTGAATATTTGCATCAGCTCTGACGGGTGACGTCATGCTGTCTTGACAACCATGCAATATCATAAACCATATTCAACGCTCATGCTCCATTGGGTAGAGTGACATAATACATGTAGGATAAGCGATATGCGAATGATATTGCATGCTAGCAAACCAAATTAATAAAACCAGCTAGAAGGGAATAGAACACATGTTTTTATTCATCGAAAAAGTGTTCTGTATGTGTAATATTCGAGGTTGTGTCACGTGACTCGCACTGTTTCCCCACCGGTCAGCAACAGGAAATGGAAAGCATCAGAGCTTAGTGTATATCCATTAATCCGTAAAATAAAGAGTAAAACATGAAGGGGTGTTTTGTTCGAGGAAAATAACCTACAATATTGATCACGCTACTGAGAGTTGGCCTAGTGGTTAGCGTGTCCACCTCTCAATTGGGAAATTGCTAGTTCTACTTGCGGTTGGGTCATACCAAAGACCATCATAAAAATGGTACCTACTGCCATCTGGCAAGGCATGCTGCGATATAGATGCGAATAAAAAGTCAAACTCTTGCAGTTACCAGAGGACCCGCCCCCCACTGTAACCCTAGCCGTATAGGCAAGAGGCCGAGGGCTATCGAAACGGAGATCGGCGCCGCAGTGCCCGCATGCCTTAAAGAGTTGGTTAGTTCTGGGACAAGAGACTACCAGGGAAGACCAGATTCTGGTGTGAGAGGGGCTTTGACTTTTTTTTGTTGTTGTTGATGATCATGCTGGGCATTGATGATTTTCCTGTCACAGCATGTCTCGAAGTGTTTTATTCCTATTTTTATTCTACGACAGCAATTTTCCTATTTTTAAACACCATATTGTTATTTATATCCATTTATAGTTGCACGTAATTTTGTGGAATGGAAGCAAAACAAATGGTCACTTCTATAACGGTGACGATTAAAAAAGCACAAAGGATGCAAAAAAAAAAATGTCGAAAAACCGAAAGTTGTAAAAGGCGCACACACACAAAAAAAATCTCCATGTTTATTTCATAAAAGTATCAAATAAACGGCATTTGTCATGTGTGTCATGGTCAGTAAGAATTGTGAATTAATTTTCAATGTAGGATTAAAAAAGTGGCAGCACGGTGTAGTGGTTAGCGCTGTCGCCTCACAGCAAGAAGGTCCGGGTTCGAGCCCCGTGGCCGACGAGGGCCTTTCTGTGCGGAGTTTACAGGTTCTCCCCGTGTCTGTGTGGGTTTCCTCCGGGTGCTCCGGTTTCCCCCACAGTCCAAAGACATGCAGGTTAGGTTAACTGGTGACTCTAAATTGACCGTAGGTGTGAATGTGAGTGTGAATGGTTGTTTGTCTCTGTCTCAGCCCTGTGATGATCCGGAGACTTGTCTCGCCCATAGTCAGCTGGGATAGGCTCCAGCTTGCCTGCGACCCTGCTCAGGATAAGTGGCTACAGATAATGGATGGATGGATTAAAAAAACATGATCTGTCTGTCTGTCTGTCTGTAAATTTTTGGAAACACAGCAGCACCGTCATGCAAATTTCCATGACAAAGCCCACGAGACCATTGAACCCTGGCCATGCCTCTGTATATAGAGCAGTCACACACTGACACATGATAAAAAAATTAACCAGTATCCCGAAATCAAATGCTCGCATCCATCCTTCTCACTCTCTCGCTGTTTATTTTTCCTTGCCATCTTCCGCCTCTCAATCCTTGAGTGACAGATGGAAAAGACGAGGACTTTACGTGCCCTTTGTTCCCAAAACAAAAGGCAATACAGAGGAGGAAAAATGAAAAGCACGACAATCAGCACTCACAGAAAGGCAGGAAGAGCGAGCGGAGGGAGATAGAGGGAGGCAGGTGGGAGGATGTATGGAGGAGATAAGAGAGAGAAAGATTCAGGAAGAATGGATTTATAGTGGTGCGAGTTATTTATTTATTTATTTATTTAGGAAGGTGACAATTTTCTGAAGAGGACCTGGAGGACAGGGTCAGTGCCAGATTAACACCACAAATGATCCTGTACTCTCAGATCTTACACGGACGCTCTTAAAATCATTATTTTAATTTATAATTTACTTATCTATGTGTTTTATATTTATATAGTGATATATTTTTTCTTTTATATTTTATACTTTTAATATAGTGTCTGCCTTCTTTTGATAAGTATTGAGATGACAATACATTCATCAAATTTCTAATTTCAGCAAAATGCGTCTTAAATCACGACACTTTTTTTGGGGGGGGGGGTATGGTCATCTTTACACGCCCCTTTGACAAGTTCTTCATCATTGCTACAACAGATTCCCATCATATCCTTCACTACACAGAGATCATTTCTGAAACTGATACAGTCCTGTGCAAAAGTCTTTGGCACATGTAAAGAAATGCTGTCAACCAAAAATGCCTTAAAAATAATGAAATTAAATGTTCCAATATATATATATATATATATATATATATATATATATATATATATAATACCGTGACTGAGGTATTGAAAATACTGACCGAGGCCCTCTGGGTCAAGGTCAGTATTCAAGGCAGAGGTCACGGTATTTCACCATACGGACCGATCTTAAGCTGATGAATAATATATTTTTTTTTCTTTACCAAATTCTAACAGGGGGTGGCACGGTGGTGTAGTGGTTAGCGCTGTCGCCTCACAGCAAGAAGGTCCGAGTTCGAGCCCCGTGGCCGGCGAGGGCCTTTCTGTGCGGAGTTTGCATGTTCTCCTCGTGTCCGCGTGGGTTTCCTCCGGGTGCTCCGGTTTCCCCCACAGTCCAAAGACATGCAGGTTAGGGTAACTGGTGACTCTAAATTGACCGTAGGTGTGAATGTGAGTGTGAATGGTTGTCTGTGTCTATGTGTCAGCCCTGCGATGACCTGGCGACTTGTCCAGGGTGTACCCCGCCTTTCGCCCGTAGTCAGCTGGGATAGGCTCCAGCTTGCCTGCGACCCTGTAGAACAGGATAAAGCGGCTAGAGATAATGAGATGAGATGAAATTCTAACAGAAAACGAGAGCGCCCGAAAGGGAAAACTGAACTGAGGTGAGCCGCCATTTAAAATCCTCATTCACGGCTGTAATGCAAATTGCTTCCTCCTCGGTATACAAGTGCACTTCCATGGCAGGAAAAAAACTAAATTTTGCCGCGTATGTAGTCCCCTATTTATACAAATAGGAGTCATTCAGGATTCAGCCATGTTTTTGCTCGGCGTTAGCAACAGTTACAAATTTTTAGCTTTCTCCTGAAATGTTTTCTTTTATTTCTTCTTCCTCAGGGTAGTAAAACTTGCTTTCTCTGTGAACACTGTCGTTATCGCTATCCATGATGTAAAATTAATGCTATTCTCCTGAGAAATGGTGGCAAAAATTTACAAGATTTTTAATAACCTTATAAATAAATCTTATAAAAAAAAGATAAATGTTGATAAAAAACATTTGTCAACTATGTTTGTTGTTGTTGTGAACGAGCGAGTCGCCAGAGGTCCATAACCGGGGTCCGTAACTGGGGTCCATATCGTAGGATATGGACCTGCTCGCCAGCCAATCAGAGTGCAGGATTTGGACCGCGAAAAAAATAACAAAAAGTACTATAAAAAGTAATCAGTAAGCCATTATAAATGAAACAAAGTGTCAGCAGGCAAAACAAATCTCACCCAGCAGCACTTGTTTTATACCTATATGTTGATAATGGGAATATTTCTCAATCATCAGCTGTCAGGTTATAGTCCTATGATGATCCATGACCTTGATTTTGACATTTCAAAGTCATTCAAGCTCAAAGGTCATGGTGCCAAATGAAAGCCCATATGGGACTTCCTATAAGTTGATAATGGTAAATATCTGTCTACCATCAACCATTTTCAAGTTACAGCCCTCTGAAAATCCGTGACCGAGACAGGACCGAGTAACAATGCGGTCAATTCCGAGACGAGACCGAGACCTTAAAAAAGTGGGCTTGAGATCAAGACCAGTCTCAAGTACTACAACACTAGGAATTACCCTATGATTTCTCAGGAAGGCACCAGTGCAGTTAGTATCACAGCCATTTATTTACATAGAGGTCCAATTCTAACCCAATTCTGACTGGTCTTGAAACAAAATCCCGAGTCCTCCATGTCCAAGACTGACACAAGACCGAGTAAAAATGCAGTTGAGACCAAAACCTTCAAAAATTGGTCTTGAGACGGATCTTGAGTACCACAACACTACCTAACACCTATTGGTCAGCTTCTTGTGTTGTTCCTCATTTCCAGATATTTCCAGTATTTCATGTCTTAGGCTACAGTCACACTACAGCTCACGATGCTTTGCGATGGGTTATTAGTGAAAGTGAGGTGGCGATGCTTCGTCAAGCTTCGGGAAATATTCCCAAACCCATCTGCGAGTATTCGCTGCTTAGTTTGCTGACGAAAACGTTGCTCACGGCCACTCATGGGGCGGAGACACACCAAACAACAACTCACGAAGCTTGGAGAACATTTGCCGTGTATTGCACGATTGGTGGCGATGCTACCAATTTTTCATCACCAAGTATTCGCAAACTCATCGCGAGCCGTAGAGTGACCAGGACCTTAAACACTATTCATGAGGGTTTTTTTTCTTCTCCCATCCATATTAAACCATGTGTTGCTTCACCTTCATATATTTGCCAGGGCATATTTGGGGTAACGGTGGTCAAAATGTTAGTTAGTTAGTTAGTTAGTTAGTTAGTTAGTTAGTTAGTTAGTTAGTTAGTTAGTTAGTTAGTTAGTTAGTAGTGTTGTACTTTCATAAAATCAGCCATTAGCATCTTTAATAAAATATCCAAATATCCATATTCAGGATTGTACTTACTGCAAAAAAGACATCTATCTCTCTCTCTCTCTCTCGATTGTTTCCACCTTATTCCAAGATGTCTTTTCAACTAAAAATATCTGTCCATGCAGAAACCTAATTTAACGAGTATTAAGTCATTTGCAGATGTAGTTTTTTTTTTCTTGTTTTAATCATTAAATTTTGATTCATTAAAGGCTCGGCAAAATCCTTAAACATTTTGAGTCGAGATTATTTTTGCTCTTCCCCAGCTTTCAGCTTTTGTGCTTGTTTTATTTTTTTCCTTTCGCTCTGCTGTTTTGTCTCCTAACGTCACCTTATCAATGAGCAGGATGATGTTATCACGTAAAGCGTAATGAGATTGCACAAAGTGGACAGAGCAGCAAAAATTGAAATGAAAAATCCTTTCTTGAATGGACAAAAGTGTTCAACTGTTCCCTGTTCCAGTGTTAATTATTTTTATTTCAAGCCTCAAACTCAGATTCTTCATCTCGAAGCACAGTGACGCTGTTAGAAATTGGATGTTGATACAGGAGTGAAGAATGTACATCAGTCTGGATGCCATGATAAGGCTTGAGAGTTGAAGAAATGAAAATGCAATTCTTTTACACCATCACCCCGGCTGTCTCGAGATCCTCTTCTCCAGCCCAGACGAGTACGCAAATCGCATTACTCATAATGATTACTTTAAATGTGGCACGAGTAAAACTGTTCAGTCTTCATGGTCTCTCCTGTCTTGCTGGTTCATCTCTTAACCTGCACTTCACTCCACTGAAGGTACATCGAAGACAAGCATGGCAGGGTTTCAGCCTACCGCAGGTCCCATTACAGGATTCATAAAACCTTGTTTCTGCTGTTAACTCCTTATACTGCGGTGCTCTCAAGCGTTTGATGGTTGTCCAGTTTCTCTGCTGTCCACAGCTGTGTGCGTGCAAGTTTTACTGCAGTGCGGTAACGAGGAGTTTGAGCTGTCCAGTCTCCTAAAGAACCATGCTGTATGATGTGTACGTTGGGCTTCTCCTTTGGTTGCAAGTGTCAGCACTAATTTGAGAAACAGCCGAGGAAACTGTGTGACTTAACCACTATTCAGACTAGATTACTTTTTGTTAGTCATGATGTCAGTAATGTTTACAGACTGCGCATTCTCATCTCAATGTATTTTAGCTTCTATAAAATGACAGCAGAAATAACCCCAGGTAATATACCATACACCACCACTTGGCCTAGTGGTTAGTGTGTCCGCCTCTCGATCGGGAGATCATGAGTTCTACTCGAGATCGGGTTATACCAAAGACCATCATAAAAATGGTACCTACTGCCATTTGGAAGGCATGCTGCAATACAGATGTGAGTAGGAAGTCAAACTCTCATGGTTGCCAGAGGACCAGCCCCCCACTGTAACCCTAGCTATGTAATAGGTGAAAGGCTGAGTATGTCTGTCAAGGTTCCCAGTCATCCAGGTCATAGTAAACTGTAGGTGCTTAAAAAAGCAACTGGACTTGCTTGAAATTCTTGAAGATGTTTCACCTCTCATCCGAAAGGCTCCTTCAGTTCTGTCTGACCAATGGGGAGTTCCAGGTATTTATCCTCTATGGATGACTCAACAACCCATGTGACCTCAACGACTCTCCTTAGGGTTGCTTTTGGTTCACTAGAGGATAAATACCTGGAACTCCTCACTAGTCAGACAGAACTGAAGATGAAAGGTGAAACATCTTCAAGAATTTCAAGCAAGTCCAGTTGTCTTTTTTAGCACCTACAGTGAGAGGCTGAGGGCTACAGAAAGCAGAACTTGGTGCCACCCAATGCGCCTCAAAAGACTGGTTAGTACTGGGACAGGAGACTGCCTGGGAAGACCAGGTCCTGGCATGGGAGGGACTTTGACTTGAATATAGTATACACCATAAGCTGGACTAATGGTTAGAGTGTCCACCTCTCAACCAGGAGATTGTGAGTTCTACTCATGGTCGGGTTATACCAAAGACCATTATCAAAATGGCACCTACTGTCATCTGGTGGGGCACACTGAAATACAGATGCAGGTAGTCAAACTCTTACCTGAGGACCAGCCCCCCACTGTAACCCAGCTATGTAATAGGTGACAGGCCGAGGACTATGGAAATGGAGATTGACACTGCCCAATGCCAGGTTAGTACTGGGACAGGAGACTGCCTGGGAAGACCAGGTCCTGGCACGGAAGGGACTTTGACTTGAATATACTATATACCATAAGCTGGACTAGTGGTTAGAGTGTCATCTCTCAACCAGGAAATCATAAGTTCTACTCATGTTCAGGTCATACCAAAGACCATTATCAAAATGGCACCTATTGTCATCTGGTGAGGCACACTGAAATAAAGATGTGGGTAGGGAGTCTACCGGTAATTCTTACTTGAGGACCAGCCCCCCACTGTAATTCCAGCTATGTGAGAGGCCGAGGGCTATGGAAATTGCCAGGTTAGTAATTGGATGGGAGACTGCCTGGGAAGACCAGGTGCTAGCACAAGAGGGACTAATATATACTATCCAAGATCAAGTGCAGCGACATGGTGAGAAAGCTGGACAGACTGAAGTACTAAAGCGCTGCTGCATTGGTCTTTTTAGGTAGAGATGAATCCCACTAGGCATGGTTAGCACTGTTGCCTCACAGCAAGAAGGTTCTGGGTTCAAGCCCAGTGGCTGACGGGGGCCTTTCTGTCTGGAGTTTGCATGTTCTCCCCGTGTCTGCGTGGGTTTCCTCTGGGTGCTCCAGTTTCCCCTACAGTTCAAAGACATGCAGGTTGGGCTAATTGGTGGCTCTAAATTGACTATAGGTGTGAATGTGAGTGTGAATGATTGTTTGCTTCTATGTGTCAGCCCTGTGATGACCTGGCGACTTGTCCAGGGTGTACCCCGCCTCTCGCCCATAGTCAGCAGGGATAGGCTCCAGCTTGCCTGCGACCCTGTACAGGATAAGTGGCTACAGGCAGTGGATGGATGGATGTTGATTATAAAGAGTTCCAGTCATGTTGAGTGTATATTCGATTCTTCAGTAGTATCTTGTTAGAGGCAGAAATTCAACCCTATAAGGCTGTAAATCTCCAGGAATGGTGCTGAGCATGACACCGGTGTTCTAAACCGGATGTGTTTAGAGCCTCTGGTGATAAACCTGCAAATAACAATCTGATGTAAAACCAGTCCAGATCTCCACAGCGAAGAAACTGAACCGTGGCTCTTGGCGCTCATCCAGATGAACACCTGTCTGCAAATTTAGCGTTTTCTCTGGTGGAAGATAACAGGCTCAGTTCATAATCAGCTTCATAATTACTTTAGAACCGGAACCAAATGGATTAGAGCAGGAGAGATATGAAAATGTAGAGTATAGACAGATTCCAGGACCACTTGTTGATCTAATATCATGACTACTGAACCAGTTCTTCCCTTTTATTGGTTTCATGTATAGACTTTTCATAAGTTATTTATGTCTTTTCATATATGCCATTCGTCAATTCTTCAGTATTTCTCCTGCAGAATGTGCTCTAAAAACTATACGTAAATACCCGTAACATAGTGTTAACACTCAACCATTAAACTCTTCTCTGATATTTATCCATCTATTGATAGAAACATCTTTGTCTTGACAATCTATGAGGCATTTGATCAAAATCAAGACAGGACAAAAGACCACGATCAGCATACAAAACCAATCTTGAGAACCACAAACTGGAATATTGCTATTGATATTTTCTGAATAATAACCCAGTGTTATCTCGGTGTTTAAAAAAAGTAATAAAACAATACAATATGAATAATTCCTGCTCAGCTGATTTGAGGTGCTTGGAGTTTCTCTCAGCCTCCAGAGTTCAGCTAATCAGATGGAAATGACTTCGAACTGAATTATGCAAATGTCTGACTCAGACTTCCTGTTGTGCTTGTTATGTCTTGGGTTTGGTTTGTTTTCTCCACGAGTGCCGTTAGACGTGTGACAGAAAACACAAAAGAAGCCAGAAGTGCTGAGTGGCTGTTGGGGATGCTTTTAAATTGACAGTGTTCCATTTCCTGTATTGTTATTCTTTAATTTTCACCAGATTGACAATGCATTTGGATGCATCACAAATACACTGCAACCCTGCTATAACGGACTCCTTCGGGGATGTCCAGATAGTTCGTTACAGCAGTCAGCCATAACAAATTAAACAAAGTCAATATTTGGTGTGGCGGCACGGTGGTGTAGTGGTTAGCGCTGTCGCCTCACAGCAAGAAGGTCCGGGTTCGAGCCCCGTGGCCGGCGAGGGCCTTTCTGTGTGGAGTTTGCATGTTCTCCCCGTGTCCACGTGGGTTTCCTCCGGGTGCTCCGGTTTCCCCCACAGTCCAAAGACATGCAGGTTAGGTTAACTGGTGACTCTAAATTGAGCGTAGGTGTGAATGTGAGTGTGAATGGTTGTCTGTGTCTATGTGTCAGCCCTGTGATGACCTGGTGACTTGTCCAGGGTGTACCCCGCCTTTCGCCTGTAGTCAGCTGGGATAGGCTCCAGCTTGCCTGCGACCCTGTAGAACAGGATAAAGTGGCTACAGATAATGAGATGAGATGAATATTTGGTGTGAAACGACCCTTTGCTTTAAAAAAAAAAAAATAGTAGTCTGAGGTCCAATGAGTGCAGTTTTATGCGGAAATGAGCTGTAGGTTTTACTGAGCATCTTACAGAACCAGCCACAGTTCTTCTGGACACGTTGACTGTTACACTTGCTTCTTCATTTTGCACCAAAACCCAGCAGCCTTCATTATTACCTTGGCTGTGATGGAGTAAACGGGGCGAGGTATTGTAATCAGTGCGGCTTGTTTGTTTGTTTGTTTGTGTGTCTGTCTGTTAACAATCTAGCGTCTAGATGGTTGGACCAATTGACTTCAAATTTTCAGGCTAGGTGGGCAATGGTCCATAGATTACCTGATTAAATTTTGGGGGTAATTGGGTCAAGGTGAAGGTCAAGGTCACCGAAAAGGTCAACCTTTCGGTCAAAATAACATATTTTCCATTATAACTCAAACGGTTGCCGATACACAGATGTTTACTATTACAAGCATATAGGAACTCCCTTATGGCCTTTCATTTGGCACCATGATCTTTGACCTTGAGTGACCCTGAAAGGTCAAACTCAAGGTCACGGATTTTCAGAGAGCTGTAACTTGAAAACGATTGATGGTAAACAGATATTTACCCTTATTGACTTATAGGAAGTGCCATATGGACTTTTATTTGGCACCATGATCTTTGACCTTGAGCGACCTTGAAAGGTCAAACTGAAGGTCATGGGTTTTCAAAGGGCTATAACTTTAAAATGGTTCATGATAGCCAGATGTTTACCATTATCAACATATAAGAAGTCCCATTTGGGCTTTCAGTTGCCGCCATGACCTTTGATCTTGAATGACTTTGAAATGTCAAACTCAAGGTCATGGATTTTCATAGGACTATAACCTGACAGCTGATGACTGAGAAATATTACCATTTATACCATATAGGTATAAAATAAGTGCTGCCGGGCAAGGTTTGTTTTGCCTGGCAACATTTGTGGTGTTTTTTTTTTTTTTTTTTTAATATGAAAAGTGCTCTCTTATGGAATATGCTACTCAAATACAAACATTTTTTTCTGTAACATTTAATTTTGTGCTGGAAAAAAATGAACATTTGGAGCTCTAAGCTGTGTTTGTATTGTTTTGACTTGATAATGTAGAAGTCATAAAATAGAAATCTATAACAAAGTTTGTATGAAAAAATGTGGGGCTAAGACTTTTGCACAGTATATATATATATATATATATATATATATATATATATATATATATATATATATATATATATATATATATTTTTTTTTTTTTTTTTTTTTAAGTTATGTTCTGTTCATATTTAGCTCTGCTGATTCATCTGTGGGAAGTTGTTAGTGATGTGCGCTAAGATCTGAGCTCCTATACTGCGTTCAAGATGAAGTTGCAACTTGTAATTCCCGCCAACAACCAGTAAAAAGGACTGAAAAATGCCCCTCAACTCAAAATTTCAACTTGTCAGCTTCTCATCTGCCAGTTCCTTCCCTGTTCATGGAGTGATGTGAAATTAACATGGCCGCTCACACACTGTGAACAGTGTAAGGTCCTTCTCTGCTTTTAAATGAGTTTAGATCAGTTAATATACACAGCACTTGATTTTATCTGTATATAACATACTAATTGGGGCGGCACGGTGGTGTAGTGGTTAGCGCTGTCGCCTCACAGCAAGAAGGTCCAGGTTCGAGCCCCGTGGCCGGCGAGGGCCTTTCTGTGCGGAGTTTGCATGTTCTCCCCATGTCCGCGTGGGTTTCCTCCGGGTGCTCCGGTTTCCCCCACAGTCCAAAGACATGCAGGTTAGGTTAACTGGTGACTCTAAATTGAGCGTAGGTGTGAATGTGAGTGTGAATGGTTGTCTGTGTCTATGTGTCAGCCCTGTGATGACCTGGCGACTTGTCCAGGGTGTACCCCGCCTTTCGCCCGTAGTCAGCTGGGATAGGCTCCAGCTTGCCTGCGACCCTGTAGAACAGGATAAAGTGGCTACAGATAATGAGATGAGATGAGATAACATACTAATTATTAAACACACTGGTCACTATTGTGAGAACGTAATCAACATGAGCGTTATCACTAACATTAGCTGGCTAGCTTCTTACTCATGCTTCTACTCGTTATTTTCTGCTGGCTAGCTTGTTACTAATGCTTCTTGGCTAGCTTGTTACTCATGCTTCTACTCGCTATTTTCTGCTGGCTAGCTTGTTACTCATGCTTCTACTCGCTATTTTATGCTGGCTAGCTTGTTACTCATGCTTCTACTCGCTATTTTATGCTGGCTAGCTTATTACTAATGCTTCTACTCACTACTTTCTGCTGGCTAGCTTGTTGCTAACTCGTCTACTCGCTATTTTCTGTTGGCTAGCTTATTACTAATGCTTCTACTCACTACTTTCTGCTGGCTAGCTTGTTGCTAACTCGTCTACTCGCTATTTTCTGCTGGCTAGCTTGTTACTAATGCTTCTACTCACTATTTTATGCTGGCTAGCTTGCTACTCATGCTTCTACATGCTATTGTCTGCTGGCTAGCTTGTTACTAACGCTTCTACTCACTATTTTATGCTGGCTAGCTTGTTACTAATGCTTCTACTCACTATTTTATGCTGGCTAGCTTATTACTAATGCTTCTACTCACTATTTTATGCTGGCTAGCTTGTTACTAACGCTTCTACTCACTATTCTCTGCTGGCTAGCTTATTAATGGATCTACTCACTATTTTCTGCTGGCTAGCTTGCTACTCATGCTTCTACTCACTATTTTATGCTGGCTAGCTTGCTACTCATGCTTCTACATGCTATTGTCTGCTGGCTAGCTTGTTACTAATGCTTCTACTCACTATTCTCTGCTGGCTAGCTTATTAATGGTTCTACTCACTATTTTCTGCTGGCTAGCTTGTTACTAATGCTTCTACTCACTATTTTATGCTGGCTAGCTTGCTACTCATGCTTCTACATGCTATTGTCTGCTGGCTAGCTTGTTACTAACGCTTCTACTCACTATTCTCTGCTGGCTAGCTTATTAATGGATCTACTCACTATTTTCTGCTGGCTAGCTTGTTACTAATGCTTCTACTCACTATTTTATGCTGGCTAGCTTGCTACTCATGCTTCTACATGCTATTGTCTGCTGGCTAGCTTGTTACTAATGCTTCTAGTCACTATTTTCTGCTGGCTAGCTTCTTACTAGTGCTTCTACTCACTATTGTCTCCTGGCTAGCTTGTTGCTTACATTAATTTGCTATTGTCTCCTGGCTAGCGCTCACACACACACACACACACACACACACACACACACACACACACACACACGTATGCATTGCTGGAGTGATGGATGGACTAGTGCTGCTTCTTAAATAAGTGTTGGGATTATCTTCTGAAATTGTGTGTGTGTGTGGGGGTCATTCAGTAGTGTTCTGTGCTGCCATATCACACTGACAAGGTCATGGCTGGATGTTGTTTTCAGCAGTGTGGGATCGCTATGATATGGATTATTGCTTACATCATCCATTTCACTCCTCACCTCTATTTTTCATTTATCCGTCTGTCTTTCACATGCCGTCTTTTTCCCTCCATCCCTCTTTCCTTATCTATCATTTCCTTTGCCTGTCTGGAAAAGGGAAGCAGAATACTTATTTCCCTTCTTATCAACTTCTCTCTCTCTCTCCCTCCCCAGCATCCTCCACATCCTCTTCCCCCTTCTTTCTATCTATGTCTCTCTCTCTCTCTCTCTCTCTCTCCCCAGCATCCTCCACATCCTCTTCCCCCCTCTTTCTATGTATCTATCTCTCTCCCCTTCCCCAGCATCCTCCACATATCTCTCTCTCTCCAGCATCCTCCACATCCTCTTCCCCCCTCTTTCTATCTATGTCTCTCTCTCTCTCCCCAGCATCCTCCACATCCTCTTCCCCCCTCTTTCTATCTATGTCTCTCTCTCTCTCCCCAGCATCCTCCACATCCTCTTCCCCCTCTTTCTATGTATCGCTCTCTCTCTCCCTCACCAGCATCCTCCACATTCTCTTCCCCCTCTTTCTATCTATGTATCTCTCTCTCTTCCCTCCCCAGCATCCTCCACATCTCTCTCTCTCTATCCAGCATCCTTCACATCCTCTTCCCCACCTATCTCTCTCTCTCTCTCCAGCATCCTCCCCCCCAGTATCCTCCACATCCTCCACACCCCTCCCCCCATCCTGTCCTCTCATTCATTTCTCTCATTATACTTAATGTACATTAATGATGGTACATGTTCACAGAATATACATTTTCCAAGCAGTCTTAAATGCTGGAGCCCGGCACCATTCTACAGTGTTGGTCTTGCATAAGTATCCCCCCCCCCCCGAAGTTTTCCACATTTTTTTGTGTTAGAACATGAGTTGGGGCGGCACGGTAGTGTAATGGTTAGCGCTGTCGCCTCACAGCAAGAAGGTCCGGGTTCGAGCCCCGTGGTCGGCGAGGGCCTTTCTGTGCGGAGTTTGCATGTTCTCCCCGTGTCCGCGTGGGTTTCCTCCGGGTGCTCCGGTTTCCCCCACAGTCCAAAGACATGCAGGTTAGGTTAACTGGTGACTCTAAATTGAGCGTAGGTGTGAATGTGAGTGTGAATGGTTGTCTGTGTCTATGTGTCAGCCCTGTGATGACCTGGCGACTTGTCCAGGGTGTACCCCGCCTTTCGCCCGTAGTCTGCTGGGATAGGCTCCAGCTTGCCTGCCACCCTGTAGAACAGGATAAAGCGGCTAGAGATAATGAGATGAGATGAGAACATGAGTTGATTAACCCAGTATGTTTAACATTTGAAGGTGTGTGTATATATATATATATATATATATATATATATATATATATATATATATATACTGTCACAGCTTAATTAAACACAAACAAACATGCTAGTTGCATAAGTATACCCCTATGGGTCAGGCTTAATTACAGCAGTAAATCTTACGCAATATGGCTTTATCAGTTTTGCACATCTGGATTCTGATAGTTCTGTCCATTCTCCTTTATCTATCTCTGTTACACTGGATGGAATTGGAGTTCCTGAACCACTCGAGTGGAACTTTTTTGCAATCTGCTTAGGAGCATCATCTTATTAGAAGGTAAATACTGTATACACCTGTATATACTGTATACTATATGCTCAAGTCTCTTGCAGATCAGAACAGGTTCTGTTCTCAGACTGCCCTGCATTTGGCTGCATCCAAGGCAAAACCATCCTCAGCTCTGACCAGGTTGCCAGTTCCACGATGCTACCACCAGCATGCTTCACTGTAGGGATGGTGTTCTCAGGGTGATGAGAAGTGTTAGGTTTAGGCCAAATGTAGAGCTTAGTATCAAGGCCCAAAAGGTCAGTTTTGTCATTAGATTGAGAGAACATTTTCCCTCATGTGTGCTGAATCTCCAGACAGGATTTCACGTGTGTTTGCTTTTTCAGTAATGCCATTCTTCTTGTACAAAAAATATCAGCATTTTTAGAAGTGTCCAGGCTATGTTTATCTCATGAACAGGTTCTTTCAGTTCCTTCAACATTACCCTTGGTCTCTTAGTTTCTTGGTGGATGGCTTCCTCAGGGAAGATCAAATACTGTACTGTAACCAAACCCTGATTTGTACTTTTCCAGAACTTGGTCATTTGGTGATTATAGTTTGTACTTAGCATATCATTAGCACACCTTTGATTGATATCAATTCAGATTCTCATGAGTAGTTTGAAATAAGTCATTCTATGATATTAATTTGAATTACTTCCAGACTAACGACATTAATTTGAATTACTTACCAAGTTTCTTACACTAATTTGAATTTCTAATTGCTGCTATAACACACATTTGAATTCCTTCCTGATTCTATCAGATTAATTTGAATTACTTCCTGGCTATTTTACAGTAATTTTAATTACATTCTAATTCTAGGACTTGAATTTGAATTCTATTCCGAGTCGATGATATTAATTGTGATTCTAAGCAATGAATGTAATTTACTTGCTGATTCTATGGAGCACTTTTAATCAAATTGTGAATTTCAATCATTACTTTCAATTTCTAACTGCTGCTCAATCACTAATTTGATTTACTTCCTGATTCTATGACGATCATTTGAATTAGTTAATGCTCCTATAACATTAATTGGTATAATCACGTTTATGGGGGCATCACATGGAAAAAGCCATGGTCTAATGGTTAGAGACGCTGCTTTGGGACCAAAGGGTTGCTGGTTTGATTTCCTGGACCAGCAGGAATGGTGGAAGTGCCCTTCAGCAAGGTACCTGCTCCCCAGGTTGCTCTGGGTATGTTATACATTGCTCTGGATAAGAACATCAGATTAATGTAACGTTTAGTGGAAGTTTTATCTTCTTTTCTCCAGTTAATAAATACGCAATATTTTTTATGAATCTGATTTTCAAATCTTCACATGTTGCCTGATGTATTGTTCAGGGACAATCAGGTTGTGGCCTGTTGATAAATTCACCTCAGCTACATTAACGTTCATGAAAGTGTTGTGCTTCACCAATGCATCCTTTTTCATTTGTGCTTTTCCTTTCACCGTGTGTATCCAGCTACATCTTTATACACAAAGGACTGGGTTTTTTTTCTTGCTTATACTGTCGCCATGAAAAATCATGGCTTTCAGTTATGTCCGTGAAGGTTCTCAGTCATCCAGGTCATCGTAATCCGTAGATGCGAAAGAAGGCAACTGGACTTGCTTGAAATCCTTGAAGATGTTTCACCTCTAATCCAAAAGGCTTCTTCAGTTCTGTCTGACTAGTGAGGAGTTCCAGGTATTTATCCTCTAGTGGACCAAATACAACCATATGGAGAGTCATTGAGGTCACATGGGCCATTGACACTCTCAGTCAACCTGTAGGTGTTAGTCACTGGAGGCCGGATGTGAACGGTGTCAGCAGCCTAGAGGGTCGTTAGGGTGATAAGCTGCTGACACCGTTCACACCCGGCCTCCAGTAGACACTTTGGGTATCTGGAGTGTCTACCAACCCATAAACTCTGAAATGAGACACCTGGTCAGTTTATTTTGTTCTGAAAACATGAGCTTCAACAAGCCAATCAGATTCGGCTTCTCTTAGGCCCTGTCCACACGGCAACGGATTCAGGTGAATCTGATAAAATTGTTTATCGTTTCGGCCTGGCGTCCACACAGCACCGGCGTTTTGGGTGCCCCAAAACGAAATCTTTTGAGAACGGGTTCCAGAGTGGAAAAATCTGCCAACGGCGCCGTTGCGAAGTCGTCTGGATGAGTAGAATGGATTTGTTTACGATGATGTCACAACCACATGACTGTGAGTGCTTGGGTAGAAGTGTAACAAACTTGATGCGAGTTGTCAACAAATCCTATAACTTGGTTCATGAAACGCGCTTACAAAATATTTTCACTGTGAATATTTATTGTGTAATGGTGCAAAGTGAGAGAGAGAGAGAGAGAGAGAGAGTGAGAGAATAGCCCTTAGGGCAGAGTCTTTAGTCCAAACACTGCGGAAGCAGTATAACCAAACCGCGCACCGCCCGTGCGCTTTCCAAAAACAAAAACAATCCCGCCAGCAAAAATAGGGAAAAAAAAGGAGCGATCTCACCTCTTCAGATGTTGGTTTAAGTCCGACAATACATTCCTCAAAAAGGGCGTAGAAGAACAAAGTAATCCATCAACGTGTAGCATTCAATTTATTCCGGACCATTAAAGAATTCTGGAGGATATCTACCCCCGTTCATTCCTCTTTCCGCGTCTCCATTCAAAAAACGAGCATGTGATTTAAAGGGACTATAGCCATAGGACAGGGAGTGAGAAGGTGTGTGTGTGCGACAGTGACAGGGAAGAACCTAGGCTCATGCTCGTCCTGAATTTCTCTTAAAGTGAAGGCAGAAGAACGTTCAGCACCTGGCCAGGCTTTCTATGTATTAATTTACATAGACGTTTTAATATGAAATATAAATAAGTGTCTTAGACAAAAGATACTATTTTACGCTACTGATTAATAATCAAAACTTTATGTGGCTGATGCTACAGAAGAAGGGGTTTATGCGCATGCGTCCTACTTCTTCTATTGTTCTGGTGTCTCCGATGGGACCGTCTTACAGCGCACGTAGTGGTGTGGCATGTGTATTGCATCGTTTTCAGCAAGCGTTGCGTTGCCATATGTACCTGAAATTTTACTGATCCGTTGCCCATGTGGATGCGATATTTAAAAAAAAAATCTCATTGCCGTTGTGTGGATGTAGCCTTAAGGCCTCTGCATGCTCGTGCGACAAGGCTTTCGCAGATAGCTTTTCGCAGACAGTTGTAATTTATTGTTGAGCGGGGTAATAGGCGTGCGCGATGTTATTCACCGGCACAACGCAAGGGGGCGCGAAGTCGCTAGGAGTAGTTGGTGGGTGTGGTTAGTGGAGTGTTTATCCTCCGGTTACTTATAATGACTAGAACTTTTTTTTTTTTTTATAATGACTAGAACTGGAGTCGTATAGATGTACGTACTTCCTCACTTCCTCGATCAACCGCTCTTCGTGCTGCTCCATCTTCGCTCGTGTTTTTAAAAATGCCGGTCGTGAAAACAAAACAAACCGGGAAAGTAGGGAAGCGGAAGTGCAGGTAGAGTGGATCAATCAGAGCCCTCTTGTCTGCGGCGCTGTCTGCGAGGCTTCTGCGGTGGTCACAATTTTTGGGAGGTACGCGCAGAGCGTCTGCGAAGGTGGGGGGGCTACGCAGACACCGTCTGCGACACCGTCTGCGAGGACTGGGTTGTCAGCATAAATTGGCCTTTACTGTCACAAGAGGAGCTCATTAGAATGATCCCGCCTCCTCATCTGAGTATCTCCACTTATGTACTAACTGACTGACTGGCGGAAGAGGGGGAGGGGTGAGCAGTTGCTCATTATCATTTAAAGGAACAGGTGCTCAAATCGGCCGTTTTGAACAGGGCT
This sequence comes from Neoarius graeffei, assembly GCF_027579695.1. NCBI lineage: Eukaryota > Metazoa > Chordata > Actinopteri > Siluriformes > Ariidae > Neoarius > Neoarius graeffei. Next base: position 58,271,808 of record NC_083588.1, read on the forward strand.
GTTTAGACAGAGTGAGAAGGGAGCTGTGGTGTTTTATCCTGGTTGTATTTTGACCAAAGCATATCATGGACATTTTATAAAGACCTCAGGGAATTGTGTCAGCTTATAGGAAAAGGGTGTAATGGGATAAAAAAAAATTAGAACAGAGACAATAGAAAAAAACAGTTAAAAAAACCCTACTCAATGAAGTATCCCCTTGTTTCGTATGTGGTCTGTCATTCCTGTAGCCTGTGCATTTTTTAAAATACTTTTTGTCTCATCTCATCTCATTATCTCTAGCCGCTTTATCCTTCTACAGGGTCACAGGCAAGCTGGAGCCTATCCCAGCTGACTACGGGCGAAAGGCGGGGTACACCCTGGACAAGTCGCCAGGTCATCACAGGGCTGACACATAGACACAGACAACCATTCACACTCACATTCACACCTACGGTCAATTTAGAGTCACCAGTTAACCTAACCTGCATGTCTTTGGACTGTGGGGGAAACCGGAGCACCCGGAGGAAACCCACGCGGACACGGGGAGAACATGCAAACTCCGCACAGAAAGGCCCTCGCCGGCCACAGGGCTCGAACCCGGACCTTCTTGCTGTAAGGTGACAGCGCTAACCACTACACCACCGTGCCGCCCTATCTTAAAAAAAAAAAAAATTCTGTGGCTGGGAAGTTATTTAATTTGACGGGATTCTCGAGCAAATAATGTGCATGAAATCACTCGCTTTGCGCAGTCAAGCAGACAGAGAAAGTCCGTGTGTGCGCATGCACAGGTTCATCTTCTTCTTTTGGGTTTTTCGGCAGCTGGCATCCACAGTGTCGCATTACTGCCATCTTCAGGTTTACCTTTGAGCGTGCACTGACAGTTCCATCGTTCTGTCACTAAACGAACAGCTGATCACACCGAGGTGCTCGCTGAGCGCCGATATTTATTAGTTTGGTCCTGCGTTTCCTTTCCTTTGTATAGAACATAACGTCTGTTCTTCTCGCTTTCCGTTAATGTAGTCGGCCTTTCACGTTTCATTCGCACACTCACGTCCTCCGTTTTTCTCTCCTGTTTCAAATTTGTATCCCCCAATGCCTTGCGCGAACGGGGAAAGCCTACCACGTGATGCATGACGTAGTATCTTGTATTGTGTCACGGTGAAGCAGGAAAAAGTAGCGGAGAATTTAGGGCCATGTGGCGCTAAATTCATTAATGGTTCTATTAAAACAAACAAAAAAAACTAATACAATTGGAAGTCTGTGATTTGATTTCAGTAGTTTTCGGTTCACTAAACAAAAATAACTGGGTGTCGGGGAAAATTCTTTTTATGACCTACACTTGAAAAATCTGAAAGGCAGTCTAGCTTTAAGGATTTAATTTGCACTTTGAAAATCTACCTCTTCCCTTGGTTCATTGCACATCTTGTGTTCATTATCTCTGCACTGTTGTCTTTTTGTTTTGTTTTGTTGTATAGCCTTTATGTTGGTATACTTAAAGAAAAGGGGTATAATACGTCACCTTGAATGCACTTGTTCCTTGTCTGGTGGGCGCTCCTTTGTAAACATGGGTAATTTTTTGAAGATTTCTACAAGGAACTGAATTGGTCTCTATTGGTTTACGTGATTTAGGAACGAAATTAAAAAGTGGAAGCAGTTTCCTTGATTGCATCACATCTTTCCCATTTAAGTACATTTTCAGCATCTGGAAATGCATCTCCTGTCTGAGCACAGCTTTACTCTGAGTTACCTGCTTGTCTGGATGACTACTTTTACTTCCTAATCATTGTTTTCTAAATAACAGGCTTTTAGTAGAAGGGTGAAACCTTTTACGCAACACCTATGGCTATTTTATATTGGCAGTCACACGTCCCTTTGACTTTATTGCCCCTGGATTTGAGTTTTCTCGCCTCCTTTCTTCAGCTTGCTGTTGCTCTCAGACAGGAAGCTTTTTTTTTTTCGTTGTTTTTGTGAATCCTTAGTGCACAGAGTAGAGCGCTGCTTGTTTAATTATTCATCACTGCACTGGAGAAAGGCGTCTGGGTTTCTCGAGCATGTACAGGTTCTCTCTGTGTGTGCGTGTGTGTAAATGTCTGCATACACTGACACAGATTTCCAGTAGCTTCCAACCTCGTGCTAACACACACCTTTCTGCCTGTAGGTTTATTATCCCCATCCTGTACAAGCGGATAAAAAGGGGCCACTTTGCACTTTAAGCGCTCGTAGACAGAAATAATGGACGGTTTCTTAATTAGGACTCAGCCCAATGATGCCAACAAGAGTTCACGGAGTAGAGTAGCAGTCTCGCTGCTAACATACACTCGGTAATTAACCCTAACAAACGGATAGTGGTGATTAACACCCTAGCAGATGTGTGTGTGCGCTTCTATGCACGGATCATTTCATCTCTTCAGCAGGTAACGGGAAGCAGTTCCTGCCTGTGTCGTAGCTAGTTGTCATGGCAATAACAAAGAACCGGGATGCATTTTAAAACCAGTTTGTATTAAGTTTCAGTGTTTGGAAAAAAAAAAAAGACTAAGATTTGGTAAATATTTGGTACAATGTGATTCGCTCCATACTGGATTGGATATCTCATCTCATCTCATTATCTCTAGCCGCTTTATCCTTCTACAGGGTCGCAGGCAAGCTGGAGCCTATCCCAGCTGACTACGGGCGAAAGGCGGGGTACACCCTGGACAAGTCGCCAGGTCATCACAGGGCTGACACATAGACACAGACAACCATTCACACTCACATTCACACCTACGGTCAATTTAGAGTCACCAGTTAACCTAACCTGCATGTCTTTGGACTGTGGGGGAAACCGGAGCACCCGGAGGAAACCCACGTGGACACGGGGAGAACATGCAAACTCCACACAGAAAGGCCCTCGCCGGCCCCGGGGCTCGAACCCAGGACCTTCTTGCTGTGAGGCGACAGCGCTAACCACTACACCACCGTGCCGCCCTGGATTGGATATACATACAAAATTAGAAAACATCAAGTCTTTTTCCAGTCTTCAAATGTCTGGTTTAATTTCTCACTGAAGCCTCACAGTCTTGTTCTTGGTTGATTGGAGTCAGTGTTGTAGTTGAGTCACTAAATCTCGAGTCCGAGTCCAGTCTCGAGTCCCAGTGTTCAAGTCCAAGTCATTAAGGAAAATTTCGAGTCGAGTCCGAGAACAAGACTCCAACGACACCATTTGACGGTGGCTGTTGCTGCCTTTATGTGAAAGCGTCTCTGCTACTGTGTGGAGCACTTGCATGTGACGTCACATCCGATCCAGATTGTAAACAGACGCCACCTTGTCGGTCAAACGCCATATTTCCGCCTTCTACTTCTACCTTTTCTTCTGGAAAACCCTACTATATACAATTCTACTACAACGTCAACTCCACTGAAAATCAATAAAACATAAGACGAGTGGACTCCTGTGTCTGAGTCCTTCCCTTTCAAGTGTGGGAAACCCATGGTGCTGACATACACTTGACAGTAGGCTGCCACGGGACCCTGACAGGCGTGCAAATTTGGATTGCTGCTATCAGGTATACCATATATACAGTAATAGTGATAGACTACAAGCTCTCCCTACCTGTGCACGTTTTTTATGTTTTTTGTGTGTATTTTTGCGTGTTGTTCGTCTGTACCGGACTTCAATATCCACTACAACCGTATGGACTTACTGGACATTGGTTTCCAGCAGAAAATGACGGTTTGTAGCGATTTCCATCGCATGCACAACATTCCGGACGAGATAGCGAGACCAGCGGGGTCTCAATACTTAAGTGACTTACCCGTCCAATGAGGATTATTATTTTCTTGTTTACAAGATGACACATCTGAGGGCGGCTGACAAATCCTGAATTTCTGTAAAGATAACTGTCCAGAGATTTATAAGCACGCAGTGCTTCACCACTGAACAGCGAGGGAAAGTTAATGAAGTAATTATACACATCTGGGTATTCCACCTCTGGCAGTTCAATATCCACTGACACGGTCGTGAAAACTGCGTCTGGTAATCGATAAGGGTCACTAATCTGTAGGTCGTTTATTTTAGACATATATCTAGTTATCTGTTCATTAGAAAAATGAGTCGTGTAGTCCGTCCGTTGAAATTGATCCATTTTGTATATGAGTGCAACAATATTCAGCGGTGTTTTTTACTGACAAGATGGCGGCTGTTTACATTCCGGTCACGTGACTGCAAGAGGTCTGTTGGACTAACATTCCTGCTCAACTGCCCCATTTTAGTTAACAGGCTACAGATAAAAAGCTAGTTCATCGCTCAGCAAGCCCCGCCCACTATCAACAGGGCAATGAACATAGTGTGTCACTTCCTTCTCTGGGTGGAGTCTTACCAAATGACGATTGAAGTTCGAGGTTGTCCCCGTCGTCTCCTCGATAGTTCTTCTACATATGGAACACATAGCAGTGCATTTTTTTTCTCACTGCACGAGAAGTCTGTATAAGCAAAGCGGACAATCCTAGCGGCGTTCTCTCCAGGCATTTTAACGCCATTAATGTTAGTTTGTTCCTGAACATGACGTACTGTATGAACAGGTGAATGTGCATTCACGATGCATAAAAAAATTAATGTAGATATAAATATAAATATCTTATGCCAAATTATTATGGCATGTTACAAAAAATTTAAAAAATCCAAGTCCTCGTCTCCAATTTACAAGTCTGAATGCAGTTAATGCATGAGTCCGAGTTCAAGTCATCAGTGCTCGAGTCCAAGTCAAGTCACGCGTCCTTAAAATTAGGGCACGAGTCAGACTCAAGTACTACAAGCCTGATAGGAGTGGAACCCGATGCGATCTGCTGTCGTAGCCCATCCACCTAAAGTTTCACTGTGTTGAGATGCTTTTCTGCTCACCACGGGTGTACAGAGTGGTTATTTGAGTTATCGACTTCACTCGTTGACCAGGCATTCCACATGCAGAACTGAATTTCAGTACTTCAGTCGGCTATTATACCAGTACGAATATGTTAACATATGCTTTGGATTTCCATCCCAGTCAGCAAAGTCTGAGTTTGTCTCCTTTCATCCATGTCGAAGAAATTCCCAGCCCTAAATACCGGCTAATATACAGTGGTGCTTGAAAGTTTGTGAACCCTTTAGAATTTTCTATATTTCTGCATAAAACATGACCTAAAATATCATCGGATTTTCACACAAGTCCTAAACGTAGATAAAGAGAACCCAGTTAAACAAATGAGACAAAAATATTATACTTGCTCATTTATTTATTGAGGAAAATGATCCAATATTACATATCTGTGAGTGGCAAAAGTATGTGAACCTCTAGGATTAGCAGTTAATTTGAAGGTGAAATTAGAGTCAGGTGTTTTCAATTAATGGGATGACAATCAGGTGTGAGTGGGCACCCTGTTTTATTTAAAGAACAGGGATCTATCAAAGTCTGATCTTCACAACACATGCTTGTGGAAGTGTATCATGGCACGAACAAAGGAGATTTCTGAGGACCTCAGAAAAAGTGTTGTTGAAGCTCATCAGGCTGGAAAAGGTTACAAAACCATCTCTAAAGAGTTTGGACTCCACCAATCCACAGGTCAGACAGATTGTGTACAAATGGAAGAAATTCAAGACCATTGTTACCCTCCCCAGGAGTGGTTGACCAACAAAGATCACTCCAAGAACAAGGCGTGTAATAGTCGGCGAGGTCGCAAAGGACCCCAGGGTAACTTCTAAACAACTGAAGGCCTCTCTCACATTGGCTAATGTTAATATTCATGAGTCCACCATCAGGAGAACACTGAACAACAATGGTGTGCATGGCAGGGTTGCAAGGAGAAAGCCTCTGCTCTCCAAAAAGAACATTGCTGCTCATCTGCAGTTTGCTAAAGATCACGTGGACAAGCCAGAAGGCTATTGGAAAAATGTTTTGTGGATAGATGAGACCAAAATAGAACTTTTTGGTTTAAATGAGAAATGTTATGTCTGAAGAAAGGAAAACACTGCATTCCAGCATAAGGACCTTATCCTATCTGTTAAACATGGTGGTGGTAGTATCATGGTTTGGGCCTGTTTTGCTGCATCTGGGCCAGGATGGCTTGCCATCATTGATGGAACAATGAATTCTGAATTATACCAGCGAATTCTAAAGGAAAATATCAGGACATCTGTCCATAAACTGAACCTCAAGAGAAGGTGGGTCATGCAGCAAGACAACGACCCTAAGCACACAAGTCGTTCTACCAAAGAATGGTTAAAGAAGAACAAAGTTAAATTTTTGGAATGGCCAAGCCAAAGTCCTGACCTTAATCCAATCGAAATGTTGTGGAAGGACCTGAAGCGAGCAGTTCATGTGAGGAAACCCACCAACATCCCAGAGTTGAAGCTGTTCTGTACGGAGGAATGGGCTAAAATTCCTCCAAGCCAGTGTGCAGGACTGATCAACAGTTACTGGAAACGTTTAGTTGTAGTTATTGCTGCACAAGGGGGTCACACCAGATACTGAAAGCAAAGGTTCACATACTTTTGCCACTCACAGATATGTAATATTGGCTCATTTTCCTCAGTAAATAAATGACCAAGTATAATATTTTTGTCTCATTTGTTTAACTGGGTTCTCTTTATCTACTTTTAGGACTTGTGTGAAAATCTGATGATGTTTTAGGTCATATTTATGCAGAAATATAGAAAATTCTAAAGGGTTCACAAACTTTCAAGCACCACTGTAATAGTCAGCAACCTCAAGGTTGTTCTCAATGTTTTACAGATGTGTCTACTAGGACACGAGGGAAACCATGGCCTAATGGTTAGAGAAACAGCTCTGAGGCCAAAAGGTTGTTGGTTTGATTCCCTAGACCAGCAGGAATGGCTGAAGTGCCCTTGAACGAGGCACCTAACCCCAGGCTGCACTGGGTATGTTGTACATCGCTGTGGAAAAGAGTGTCTGATAAATGCCTGTTGTTTATTTATTCCTTTCTAGCAGATGTTGCTTGTCATCTTGAATTTTTTTTGTATCCCTGTTATTTGGCAAGTGCTAATTATTCATCTCCGATCCTCGTCTGGCAATCAGAAAACGATGGGTGCTTTTAGAAGAATTTTTTCATACCTTTGACTTTCCTTTTTTTGAAGAAGGTGAAATTAAATTAGCTTAAATTAGCTAGCGTGTGCAAATATGAACATACTGGCTAACAACAGCCTCGGACTCGCTTTATAATTGCGTATCAATGTCACGAGTCTTGGTTTTTATAAATAAATAAATAATGTTCATAAATAAATTCACAATCTGACAGCTTTAACTAGGGTTTAATTCCTTTTTCCTGTCTCCCAGTAAAGATGGATTTAAGAGATTCTACCATTGCATGCATCACTCATCATAATTGCTGGAAGTGTTTAAACGTTAAGCATCCGACATGTTCCTGAGTACTGTATGAGGGAACATCTGGGCGTTAAATATCTGAGACGTGTATACAGAAAGGACCAAAATAACCACACGAGCCTGAGTTGAATTTAAAAAAAAAAAGTTTTGTATGTGTTTTAGACTGGAAGTTTCTCAGTGACGGTGCGAGAGAGAAACTGGAAGTGGCTGAAATATGATAAGAATTACTCGAGATAGAAATAATGCCATCTAAATAGAGGTTTAGTCTCTCTGTGTATCATTTTTCTTGCTGTTTCTTTTCCTTTCAATACTCAAATCTGATTGGGCAGGTGGTGTTGATTTTATTTCCTGGAACAGCAGCTCTGACAGTAGTTTTGGTTCCAAGGCCTATCGCAGCGCTCATTCGAATACGGTTTTTACAAACTTGTGTAGTCATCGATAAGGTGAGGTTTTCTCTGAGGAGATGTTTACTGAGGATATCTGGAAGGAATCTCGTGTGGGAACGCTTTGTAACAATCCAAGATGATGATGATGATTATGGAATTGATTATGTTTATGGAAAAGCAGCATCCGTACAACATAATGCTCCCACCACCATGCTTCACTACAGTCATTAGACCAAATGTAGCTCTTTGTTCCATAAGGCCAAAAAAGCTACATTTTGTCCTCTTCCAACGAGAGAACATTTTCCCATGTTTGTTGAGTCTCCAAAGAGAATTTCACATGGCTTTTACCTTCAATGATTGCTTCTTTCTCATCATGTTTCTACAAAGGCCAGCTTTGTGGAGCGTCCATGTTATACAGTAACTTTAATCCATCCATCCATTACCTGTAGCCACTTATCCTGTTCTACAGGGTCGGAGGCAAGCTGGAGCCTATCCCAGCTGACTACGGGCGAAAGGCGGGGTACACCCTGGACAAGTCGCCAGGTCATCACAGGGCTGACACATAGACACAGACAACCATTTACACTCACATTCACACCTACGGTCAATTTAGAGTCACCAGTTAACCTAACCTGCATGTCTTTGGACTGTGGGGGAAACCGGAGCACCCGGAGGAAACCCACACAGACACAGGGAGAACATGCAAACTCTACACAGAAAGGCCCTTGTTGGCCGCTGGGCTCGAACCCAGGACCTTCTTGCTGTGAGGCAACAGTGCTAACCACTACACCACCATGCTGCCCAACTTTAATAATAATAATAATAATTTCGATTTATATAGTGCCTTTCTCACACCCAAGGTGGCTTTACAATTTGAGTGAAAAAAAGTCCACCAAAAGAGAGTTAGGATGTAATTCCAATGGCATAGCCGCTCACAATCCCACCAAAGGTGCACGAAGATAAATCCCACACCACCTGCACAGCCGCCGCGATGCCCCCAAGCAACATCACTTGGAACACTGCGTCATGGATCCACAAAGCGAGCACAGAAGCACCACTGCACAGAGCGCTGGTATGTCCCAAACTGCCTGCACAGCTACTGTGACGCCACCGGGCAACATCGCTTGGAACAGCGCACCAAGCACAGAAGCACCGCCGCACAGAGCGCGGGACAACCCCGATGTTAAAAGATCAACAAGCTCACTGCAGTCCATAGAAAGGAGCACAGACATCACCCATGGCAGACCAAGGCTTGAAGGGAGCCGACGCCCAATAACTGGGTCTGGAGCTACACCACAACCAGTGGACAAAACATCAAATCATACAATCACAAAAAGAAAAACAAAGGGAGAAAAAAAGAAAAAGCTCTGGTGAGAAGCGGCAGCCAAAATGCACACAGCGTACTCTCAACCAGAATCGGAAAGACGGATTTTCCAGTTATGAATAATTAAGTGCAATGTATATTTTCAACAATGAAAGGTGCTAATAATTGTCCAACAGATTGTATAACAGTTATGTATCATGTAAAGGTGGGCGATGTGACTTTAACTTTTCCAACATGGGAAAGTTTTCAGGATGGAATGCTTTTTAAGCTGTGTGGCTTCTCAGTAATATGACTATAATTGGGCGGCACGGTGGTGTAGTGGTTAGCACTGTCACCTCACAGCAAGAAGGTCCTGGGATCTAGCCCGGCGGCCGACGAGGGCCTTTCTGTGTGGAGTTTGCATGTTCTCCCCGTGTCCGCGTGGGTTTCCTCCGGGTGCTCCGGTTTCCCCCACAGTCCAAAGACATGCAGGTTAGGCTAATTGGTGGTTCTAAATTAACCGTAGGTGTGAATGTGAGTGTGAATGGTTGTTTGTCTCTATGTGTCAGTCCTGCGATGATCTGGAGACTTGTCCAGGGTGTACCCCGCCTTTCGCCCGTAGTCAGCTGGGATAGGCTCCAGCTTGCCTGCGACCCTGTAGAACAGGATAAGTGGTTACAGATAATGGACGGATGGATGACTATAAATGGATAAAGAAGTATGACTTGTGATGCTGACCTCTTCTGCTCCTCGGACCTACCTCATCCACCCTGACGCCCTACTTCTGACTGGAGTCTCACTACATTGCTCCTGTCGAGGATGGCTCCATATGGACAGTTAAAAGTTGCACTTGAAGATGGTGCTGGACACTTACAGTTTTGCCATGATAACTTTAGGACTGCAGTCGTCATGAACAGTTTTGGACATCAACGAACAGTTTATAACAGGGGTGTCAAACCTGATCCATAAAGGGCCTTGTGGCTGCAGGTTTTCATTCCAGCCATGCAGCAGCACACCTGACTTGGCTCATTCAATCAACTGAACTGTCTTCACACAGTCAAATACTTGCAGCCACACCCACCCTTGATTAAAGGGTGGGTGTGTCAGTTGATTGAATAAGCCAAATCAGGGTGCTGCTGCATGGCTGGAATGAAAACCTGCAGCCACACGGCCCTTTATGGATCAGGTTTGACACCCCTGGTTTATAACTTCAACAAAACAGACTTCATGTTCAAACTGTAATGAATTTCCTGGTTACACAGTTGTACTTTGTGACTCTATAGGGACACCGTTATAGAAGCGAGTTATTTATAATCATGCTGTCTGTTATCACCCAGATGAGGATGAGTCTGGTTCCTTGTAAGGTTTCTTCCTCATGACTTCTCAGGGAGTTTTTCCTTCTCACCATCACTACAGGCTTGCTTGTCAGGGATAAATAAATTTATTAGGGATAAAATGAGCTAATATGTTTTAAAGTCTTTAATTTTCTGTAAAGCTGCTTTGGGACAATGTCTGTTGTTAAAAGCGTTATACAAATAAGCTTAACTTGTCATTCTTTCATGAATAACATTTGTAACTGTGGAGAAATCCCTGTGGTGTGAGGATTAATTAAAATACTTCAGGACGTGTTGTTGGAAAATAATCACGTCCATTATTGAATTTAAGGTTTCTGTAAAATCAGCAACCACCCAAGTGTTTTAATTTCTTCTTTATTTATTAACATAGCTGCGAAGTCCTTAAATAACTGCCTTATTTATGTATGTGTCATTGTAGAGGATTGAGTATAATTAATATTTAATACTTTTGCTCGATTTACTCAAACCTTTTACTCCATTTAGACTTTCAAAGTGTTTTTTTTACTGTTTTGTGTGGCTCTAAATCCAATCATTTGGGTTTCTGTGCTTTTTTTAAAAAAAAGTAAATTCTTTAAGATTTTGAAACTACTTTCTTTTAAGTCTGTTTTTTTTTTTTACTTCTTCATTATGACTGTCACAGCTTAAACGAAAATGCCAATTAAGTAAGAAAAATGTTTAACGGACCGTAGTGAGGGTTTAAAAACTTCGTATGCCTACACACACACACACACACACACTGTGGCAGGGGAGCTACCCACAAAGCTCTCGGACTCCTACTAATTACTGAGCAGCCAATTAAATTGCAGCTCCATAATGACAGCAGCCTATTAAACAGAGCCGTGAGGAGCTGGGGGCGTGATCATAAAGACGTAGGGATGAGAAGCGAGCACTCAGCCATGATACGTCACTACACCAGACCTGACTCGCTGTCAGAATGCAGATGGAAAGCTGCACATCAGGCTGTTCGTCTTGAGAAGGCAGATAGCGTGAGTGGACTGGCTCAGGCTTCTACCACAGCCCTGATGGATAAGTGATATAGATGATGGATGGATGGATGGATGGATTTATTCATATGAATCATTTTCTTCGTGTTTTAACACTTGTTAATGAAAAAAAGAAGCTTCCTGAAAGGTTCTTCACTTCCTGAATGGGTTTTAAAAAAGTTCCAAGGCTTCACAAAGATCTTGTAAGGGTTTCTCCAAAGGGGAAGCCAAGAAACCCTTAAAGATACACTCACTGGCCACTTTAATAGGAACTTGTTCTTGATTCTCACATCCCTGTTCTTGGCTGCAGGAGTGGAACCCATTGTTGTCTTCTGTTTTCTATTGCATGCTGAGATGCTTTTCTGCTCACCACGGTTGTAAGGAGTTGCTATGAGTTGCAATATCTCATCTCATCTCATTATCTCCAGCCGCTTTATCCTGTTCTACAGGGTCGCAGGCAAGCTGGAGCCTATCCCAGCTGACTACGGGAGAAAGGCGGGGTACACCCTGGACAAGTCGCCAGGTCATCACAGGGCTGACACATAGACACAGACAACCATTCACACTCACATTCACACCTACGCTCAATTTAGAGTCACCAGTTAACCTAACCTGCATGTCTTTGGACTGTGGGGGAAACCGGAGCACCCGGAGGAAACCCACGCGGACACGGGGAGAACATGCAAACTCCGCACAGAAAGGCCCTCGCCGGCCACGGGGCTCGAACCCGGACCTTCTTGCTGTGAGGCGACAGCGCTAACCACTACACCACCGTGCCGCCCGAGTTGCAATATCCTTCCTGGCAAAAAAAAAAAAAAACAAGTTCGAACCAATCTGTCCTTTTCCTCTGACCTCTTTTATCAGCAAGACGTTTTTTTTTTCCATCCACAGAACTGTCCCTGCTCACTTACTCCATGTTTCGTTTTTTGTTTTTTTGCACCATTCTGCGTAGAGACTGTTGTGTGTGAAAACCCCAGGAGATCAGCAGTTTCTGAAACACTCAAACCAGTCCATCTGGCTCAAACCAACACCCACAGTGCCACAGTGAAAGAAAGTCACACAAAAATTAAGATCATAGTTTTTCCCATTCTGATGTGTGAACATTAACTGAAGCGCTTGATTTGTATCTGCATCGTGCTGCTGTCAAGGAATCGGCTGATTAGAGAACGGCATAAAATAAAACAGCAGGTGGATGGGTGGGTGTTCCTAATAAAGTGGCTGGTGTGTATATTAAGAGTGTGTATTAAATTCTTTTCTTCTTTTTTTTAATTGTTGTAGTAATATTACTTTCATCCCCGCTTGCAAAATGGCCTCACGTTCCTTATTTTATAAGGAATATAACACTTTAGAGAGGAAATGATCAGTTACTGAGTGGTTTGATAAAGAAGAGTTCCTACTATTACATTCTGGAATTGAGTATTAACTATTTACTAACCGAGTGTGAGGTCTTTACAGAAAAATATCACCCCAAGGTCTTGACGGTACGGACCGAAAGACCTCAATCAGATATTTTCCCTTAAAGTCCGAGCAAGCGAGGTTAATAAGGAGTTTATTAAATGGCTTTTTTATTTCTAAGATTAAAATAGACGGTCATTATAATGAGGCGGGACACTGCTTTCAGTCACATCATATTTGCAACCAGGCTTGTAGTACTGGAGTCCGACTCGTGCCCTAATTTTAACCCTTTGATGCAAAACATGGGTCAAAAGTGACCCGGCTGAGTTTTTATCTTCTATATCTTTGCAATAAATTAATTCCATCATTCAGTATTCAAGGTATTCCTCAATTATCTTGTTTTTGATCATCATACATCCTTATTTTATTTTTTCCTTTCTTACTTTTTGAATAAAAACCCTTTTTGTATCACTACCCTTCTAATGCACAACATGGGTCAAAAACGACCTGCATTCATTTTCCAGGTTATTTCATGTATGGCTGAGTGTTTCTATGATATACTTTTGAAATAAATTCATTTTGTCATTTGCTTTTCCAAATATGCAGTAAATATCTTGTTTTTGTTTAGCACAAATCATCATTTTTATTTTTCCTTTCTTAAGTTATGAACACACACAGCTTTTGTAATTCTACATCACGTTTACACACATGGGTCAGAACCGACCCGCATGCATTTACTCCAGCGTTTGGTGGGAACTGTGAATTGTGCTTGTGTCAGACATTTCACAGCTCAGCACAGCGCCCTTTGCCCATCTAATACATGGAAGTAATGTTTTTCAATTGTTCGAACATTACCTTAGAAAAAAATGGATTATGTTTAGGTTCCCTTGAGAGTGAGTAGATTACTTGTCAGAAAGTGACAAGTAATTACTATTAGCTACCGAGCTGTTGACATATTCTACTTTAGTTAGCTAATTTTATTGTAGTTGGCTTCGCTAACTACATAGTTAATAAATAAATAACTGGCCCCATTCACTGCTAAAGTAATTACTTGAAACAAATTATTATTATTATAGTATTAAGACATTTAATTTTAAATCACACTTGGATGACCCATGTGTAGTAATATAAAAAGTATTTTTGTTCATAAAGTAGGAAAGAAAAAATTAAATTAATGATTTGTGGTAATTAAAAACAAGATATTTAAAGAATACTTGGAATATTCAATCATAAAATAAATTGATTTCAAAAGATAGAGCAAAGAAAAACTCAGTCAGCATGAAATAACCTGGAAAATGAATACGGGTCATTTTTGACCCATGTTGTGCATTAGTAGGGGTGTGCATATGTTTTGCATCAAAGGGTTAAGGACTCGTGACTTAACTTGGACTTGAGCACTGATGACCTGGACTCGTGCATTAACTGCAATCGGACTCGTAAATTGGAGACGAGGACTCGGATGGATTTTTTCTTTATTTTTTTGTAACATGTCGTAATAATTTGGCATAAGATATTTATATCTACATTAATTTTTATGCTAATTTCATGCATCGTGAACACACATTCACCTGTTCATACGTCATGTTCAGGAACAAACTAACGTTAATGGCGTTAAAATGCCTGGAGAAAACGCCGCTAGGATTGTCCGCTTTGCTTATACAGACTTCTCGTGCAGTGGGGAAAAATGCACTGCTATGTGTTCCATATGTAGAAGAACTATCGAGGAGACGACGGGGACAACCTCGAACTTCAATCGTCATTTGGTTGTTAAGACTCCACCCAGAGAAGGAAGTGACACGCTATGTTCATTGCTCTGTTGATAGTGGGCGGGGCTTGCTGAGCGATGAACTAGCTAGTGTTAACCCTCTCTCATATTATTTGCCCTGTTGATAGTGGGCGGGGCTTGTGTCAGACTCAACTCGAAATTTTCTTTCATGACTCGGACTTGAACACTGAGGACTCGAGACTGGACTTGGATTCGAGGTTTAATGACTCGACTGCAATACTGTTTGTAACGTAGTTGAGTCGCGCATGCAGAATAAACAGCTAGCGCTTTCCAAACTGAATTTCTGTTAGCGGTTAGGTCTAAATGCTCTTTGTTGCTCATTTCTTGAATAACTCGGTGACTCTTCTTTCCAGTTAATCATCTCATCTCATCTCATTATCTGTAGCCGCTTTATCCTTCTACAGGGTCGCAGGCAAGCTGGAGCCCATCCCAGCCGACTACGGGCGAAAGGCGGGGCACACCCCGGACAAGTCGCCAGGTCATCACAGGGCCGACACATAGACACAGACAACCATTCACACTCACATTCACACCTACGGTCAATTTAGAGTCACCAGTTAACCTAACCTGCATGTCTTTGGACTGTGGGGGAAACCGGAGCACCCGGAGGAAACCCACATGGACACGGGGAGAACATGCAAACTCCACACAGAAAGGCCCTCGCCGGCCCCGGGGCTCGAACCCAGGACCTTCTTGCTGTGAGGCGACAGCGCTAACCACTACACCACTGTGCCGTCCCCAGTTAATCATTTTTTCTTTATTTGTCATTGTTTTGGTTTGTTTTTTTGCAACATGGAAAGCCGGTGCCTTGGAAAGAAAGTCCATAATCCGAAAGTCCCACAGGCATGACGGGAAAATTCTGCCTGCCAAGGAACCAATCAGAGCACATGATTTTACCGAAAGTAGCTCATGCCGGAGAATAATAACCAAATAACAGCACGTCCTAAAGTGTTTTATTTATCGATTGAATTTTTATCCATTTTTTGTTACAGTTATGGAACAGCTCTGAAACTGGTTAGTTACCTCGGCCGCAACAGAATAAGCAGGGCGAGGTATTGTAATCAGTTTGTTTGTTTGTTTGTTTGCGTGTCTGTCTGTTAACAATCTAGCGTCTAGAGGATTGCAGCGATTGTCTTCAAATTTTCAGGGTAGGTGGGCGATGGTCCGTAGATTACCTGATTAAGTTTTGGGAGTAATCGGCTCAAGGTGAAGGTCAAGGTCACTAAAAAGGTCAACCTTTCGGTCAAAATAACATATTTTCCATTATAGCTCAAAAACGGTTGGCAATAGACAGATGTTTACTATTATGAGCCTATAGGAACTCCTATATGGCCTTTCATTTGGCACCATGATCTTTGACCTTGAATGACCTTGAAAGGTCAAACTCAAGGTCACGGATTTTCAGAGGGCTGTTACTTGAAAACGGTTGATGGTCGACAGATATTTATCATTATCAACTTATAGGAAGTGCCATATGGGTTTTCATTTGGCGCCATGATCTTTGACCTTGAGTGACCTTGAAAGGTCAAACTCAAGGTCACAGATTTTCAGAGGGCTATAACTTTAAAATGGTTCATGATAGCCAGATGTTTACCATTATCAACATATAAGAAGTCCCATATGGGCTTTCAGTTGGCGCTATGACCTTTGACCTTGAATGATTCTGAAATGTCAAACTCAAGGTCATGGGTTTTCATAGGACTATAACCTGACAGCTGATGACTGAGAAATATTACAATTATCAACATATAGGTATAAAATAAGTGCTGCTGGGTGAGCTTTGTTTTGCCTGGCAACACTTGTTTTTATCATGACTTAATTGTTCCTTCACTGCTTTTTGAAGGTCTCATCTCATCTCATCTCATTATCTCTAGCCGCTTTATCCTTCTACAGGGTCGCAGGCAACCTGGAGCCTATCCCAGCTGACTACGGGCGAAAGGCGGGGTACACCCTGGACAAGTCGCCAGGTCATCACAGGGCTGACACATAGACACAGACAACCATTCACACTCACATTCACACCTACGGTCAATTTAGAGTCACCAGTCAACCTAACCTGCATGTCTTTGGACTGTGGGGGAAACCGGAGCACCCGGAGGAAACCCACGCGGACACGGGGAGAACATGCAAACTCCGCACAGAAGGGCCCTCGCCGGCCCCGGGGCTCGAACCCAGGACCTTCTTGCTGTGAGGCGACAGCGCTAACCACTACACCACCGTGCCGCCCCCGCTTTTTGAAGGTGATATGACAAAAAAAAAATAATTGTCATGCACCTGAGCAACCAAACTCCCGTCACCGTCCATGGTATCAATGGTTTGGATTGAGAGTGGCAGAAAAACTGCTCAGCGTGTGAGAACGTTTGCATGTCTGTTCGAAAATCTTCCAAGTGGCTCCCACTGAGAGACCAGAGCTTCATCAAGGCTTCAGGAGCATTCACACTCTCTTCATAGATCTCATATTCTAAATATATCCTCAGTGTAGAGTGAATTAATTCACAAGCAGGACATGGTCAGTACTAACTCGTCTTCTTTTGCAGATGCTGTTAACATGTCAGGGAAGACTTGTGCGTGTGTGTGTTTGAAGTAGTTTTGGGATTTGGAGATGCTGTGGCAGCTTCTGTTCAAACACTTCATCTTACATCTTCATCAATATCTTTTAGACACCATTCGACGTTTCTCCCCTGTAGAAAGAGGCACGCTGGGTCTGATCAGAGGGTGCAGGAGGAAAAACAGCTGCTTCTGAGGCGAGCAAAGCACGTACACTCGAACTCGACAGATCTCTTAACAGCCTCAGTGCCCAGAAACCTGCACTGAATTTTATTTTACAAGGCTTTCATGCAAGCATACAGCAACAGCCTGGAGTTATCTTGGGTTACTGTCGATTTGGAGCTCTTTCGCTTTTTTTTTTACCCGATTGTTCTAATTCTGCATCGTATGAAGGTATATACGTAATATGGACGCGAGTGTTTTACTGGGAAATACACCACTCGTATTTTTCATATGAGCTCCATCTGGGACATGGAGAACCAAAACCGTGACATGTCACTATATGCTTTGATAAATTTGGGTAGTTTTTGTTTGTGAATGTGTTGAGAAACTCACATGTTGGCTTGAAGATATGAAGTTTATCTTCTCGTGTTGAAAAACTCACATTTTGAAATGAAATATACTGCAGATCTGAGGGACATATTCAAATAAGATTTGCTGGCTTTTTTCCGTGGTATATCAGATATATTCCATTCAGCTAGCATGATACTGAATGAGTCAAAGATGAGTAGCTGAATATAATATATCTTATAGACCACGAAAAAAGCCATTATTATTCATCTCATCTCATTATCTGTAGCTGCTTTATCCTGTTCTACAGGGTCGCAGGCAAGCTGGAGCCTATCCCAGCTGACTACGGGCGAAAGGCGGGGTACACCCTGGACAAGTCGCCAGGTCATCACAGGGCTGACACATAGACACAGACAACCATTCACACTCACGGTCAATTTAGAGTCACCAGTTAACCTAACCTGCATGTCTTTGGACTGTGGGGAAACCGGAGCACCCGGAGGAAACCCACGCGGACACGGGGAGAACATGCAAACTCCGCACAGAAAGGCCCTCGCCGGCCACGGGGCTCGAACCCGGACCTTCTTGCTGTGAGGCGACAGCGCTAACCACTACACCACCGTGCCGCCGCCATTATTATTATTATTATTATTATTATTACTACCACCTCGCCCGGGACGGAGTCCACCAGGGGGCGAGGTATTGTTTTCGCTCAGGTTTCTTTGTTTGTTAATGATATTATGGGAAAACTGCTGGATCAATCTATATGAAACTTTCAGGATGGATGGGCATTGGTCTCCAATAGAACCTCTAACATTTTGAGGGTCATTTGGTCAAGGTCACCAAAAAGGTCAGAATCGTTTTTGTTGTGGCTACTGCTTCATATGGAGGTGCTAGCTACTACGTCATCATGCTGTAAGAATGTAAGAGTGTAATAATCGAGCACTGCGCGTACATGTGTTCCAATTAAAATGGTCGATATATACAATTCGGTTCAGCATTTGAAATAAATGGACTAGACTAAAGAAATCGCTTTCAGACATGTTTATACTTACTATGGGGGAAAGTGCGTTCCACTGAGCTCTAGCGCCGGGCCATTTCCGGGAAATAAGAGCTTCGGTCATGGCGACAGCATGTGTATGTCAGCCTCAGTTTGGAGGTTTCAGTTTCGAAAACTGTAAGAGGTAAGAGTAGAATAATATAAAGTACAGACACTTGGTATATTTTATTTCTATGATTTTTAAATTGTTCATTTTTGGATTACGCTTCATTTTTGTGGCTACTGACTCATAGAGTAAATATATATGCTATATTTAATGTATGGACATGGGATCAGAAAACTATTTTATTTATAAGCAGTAGCCACATGGACCCATAGGGTACCTATTTTTTTTCGCAATATCTTCCTTCGTATTCATCACAAGTGCTACCAGGTGGGGTTTGTTTTGCCTGGCAACATGTTGTTGTTGTTGTTGTTATTATTATTATTATTATTAATATTATTATACATACACACTCTCATCATATCAGCATTCTCGAAGGCCAACGCGATCTTAACCAGGAGTCGGCGCCATCAGCACAGCAGTGAAGTCACCTTCCAGCCAGTGTAGCGTTCATCGGTAGTGTTAGCGAATGCTAATAAAGCGGTCAAGCCAATGCTATCAAGAGCAAGTAGCACAGACTAACGACCGAGAAACTAAGATTTCTATCTCCAGACTCTTCTTCCATGCTGCATGCTCGCTATTTTCACTCAGACTTAAAAGGATAGTTCGGGATTTTTGACATGAATCTGTATGGCATCCCCATCAATAGTGTCGTGCAAACACACTGACTTACCCCTGACAGCATCCTGTGAGTCCAGTTCTTGTCCAGTTTTGGTCCAGACGAAAGTAGTCCGGCAAGTTTGTTGGGGTCACGAAAGTAAAACGTTTTTCGTCTCAAAACAGTATGTGTTCAAAAGAGTGATATATTTGCATCACAAAACCGTTGCCAAATAAAAAGTCAGACCTCGAAATCGCTTGGCACTATTTTCTCTCCCTCGGTATCACTGCGTGCTGTCATGTTGACATCTGCACAGGAATCAACACCTTTCCCATTGTTTGGCAGTGATTAGGAGTTCAGATCAGCGGCGCTAACAAGCTAATTTGAGAGCAAGAACAGCGACAAATTTATCACCTTCTATAACCTATACAATAATATTTTTGTGAAAATGGTGCGCACTTGCGACTATCCAGGCTGTAGCAACAAAGATGTGGCTGAATCTCCGCACACATTTCACCGTCGTAGTCAGACATGTTGTCGCTAACTTTGCTAGCAGTAAACAATGTAGTGATATGTCGGTCGCGAACGATCCGGTTCAAAGAGCCGGCTCTTTGAAGTGAACGACGGGAGCCGGCTCTTCGGTGGGAGCCGAGTTGGGGAGCCGAATTAGTTTTTTGTCCTTAGGTGCCTCAGAGAGAGAGAGAGAGACAGACAGAGAGAGAGAGACAGAGTTCAGATCAGCTGAAGGATGATTGTCTATTTGACAACCATGATCATTGTTTTGTTGCCGTGAATTCCTAAAGCTCATGATATAAATTGTCGCTCATAAATTGACAGGTTTGGTCGGCAACCGACTTGGCATGGCCAGATTAATCTGCGGTATACAACGAGACAGCAGTCATTATAACAGGAGCATATTTGCTGTTCCAGCGGCTTCTCATTACTGGTGGAGCAGAGTGCGGCACTTTCTCTTTTTACATGCGCTCAAGGTGCCACATATTTTGTTGCACATTGTTCTGTGCTTGTTAAAATAATTTCCAACTTTGCTTCATAGTTTCTTAGGCCTGATTTATACTTCATAATTTATTTTATGGCATTTTGTTCAAGGTCGAGTGTGAAATAAAGCCATAAAGGATAAACAGTTGATGTCTTCTGTGTATTTTATATTGGTAATATAACACAGTTTTGCATTATGTTTGTGAGAAAATAATTTATTAATTGGTAAGTTTTATTTCTATAGCTAGAACATTGTTACACTGCTATACTTTACAAAGCTTTACAATGGCTACAAAAACTAAAAAATAAAATGGAAAACATCCTATTGATAAAATATAAATAATAATGTAATTAATTAACTAGTTAATTGCAGCAAAAAGTGTCCTGTACGGATAATAATTCCTGATATTTCACTCCCAGTGTTTTCCCGCTGACTTGACGCACATTGTCAAAATGGTGACCCGGTTCAACATTAAAATTCTTTTGATTAACTTGTGTATTCTTTTGTAGATGTGTCCATGTAACATAAAGAACATTACACGGTCGCATGAAGATATGAAGTTTATCTTCTCGCGTTGAAAATATTTTCACTCATTCGCTTCACTCACTCGTGAAAATATAAATTCACTGCTCAAAGATAAACTTCAAATGTTCGCACAAGCGTGTAATAGCCTCTATATACTGGTATACTGTGTTTTTTTTTTTTTTTGGTGCCATGAGCTGTGTTATTATTTTGTAGCTATTTCACAAAGAGATATTGCTAATTGCAAGGGATTTCCTGGTTAAATAAAGGTTCAATAAAATAGAATAAAAGTTAACAGTGTAACAAAACACTCCGGACAATTAATTAAATAAAAAGAACACAATTTTCAAAACTATTTTTGTCGTCTTCTTTTTTTTTTCTTCTCCTCAGATATACTGTCCATAACACTCAACACCTAAACACTAAAACATACAAAGCTCCAGAACAACAATATTGATTTCAAACCTGTAATTTAACTTCATTTCCGATGTTCTCCTTTTAGATTATTAACATTATCCTGATGAAGTTTTTCTCTATTTTTCCTGGGTAGAGATTTCGGGACAGCAGATTTGAATTCGAGCAGCACTTTTCTAGACAAGCACGTTCCTTTACGACAGAAAAAAAAAATAAAAGGAGGTGTGGGAAAGGAGGAGGTGTGGATCTTTATCTTTAGAAGAAACAGGACACCGTAGAGGAGCTCCATGAAGTATACTTTATTTTCATCTCAAATACTTTTCACTTTCAATGATTCTTTGGATTTATTTATTTATTTATTGAAAGGCCGTCTCCTTTTGACTTTGCCACATACAACATGTTTTTTGAGAGAAAACATCACTTTTTTGAATTGAGACATGGTTTCTTAATTTTCTTGTTTGTTTTTTTGTGTGTGCATTACTGAATGTGTTTTGTGTTTTGGGCATGACGACCATTATCGATCCTATTCTTCCCTCTCTGCACTGTAAAAAAAGAATAGTTGAGAATACTTGAAATTTCAAGGCAACAGTCTGCATTAATAATTTTATGTTTTGCCAATGATGTGCCTATGATAATCCAAACTATGATAACACTGTTATCTTTATTAAGAATTCTTAATTAAGTCAATTTTCAATTCCTCATTCTGCCAACATAGATTTCTCTTTTTGCTGAACAGTGGCATTCACAGTAGTACAAAAAGGCAATTGAGGTTATCACAATTTTTGGGGGGGCTTTTTTCACCTTTATTTGGATAGGACAGCGTAGAGACAGGAAATGAGCAGGAGAGAGAGAGCTCAGGAAACGACCTCAGGTCGGAATCAAACCCAGGCCCCCGGATTTATGGTATGGCGCCTTATCCACCTGAGCCACGACAACATGAACTTCAACCGGAGAGAGAACCACATTGCCCAGCCCTTGCATTTGGGAGAGGAAACCACGTGTCTTGGTCATTCAGAGCATGCGCTGAATAAACACCTGTGACAATTATGTATTTTCAATTCAGATTATTCACTATTGTATATTTACACATCATTGAGGTGCACCCTATCAGTTTGATGTGGATTTTTCTTGATGTGGATAATTCTAAAAAATAGAATTACGCTTTGTTCAAGTAATTCCATATTCACAATTGAATGGACAAGAAAATATGAATAATTATTAACGAACAGAAAAATCCACATCAAACTGATAGGGTGCACCTCAATGATGTGTAAATATGCAATAGTGAATAATCTGAATTGAAAATACATAATTGCCACAGGTGTTTATTCAGCGCATGCTCTTAATGACCAAGACACGGGGTTTTCTCTCCCAAATGCAAGGGCTGGGCATTGTGGTTCTCTCTCCGGTTGAAAATCATGTTGTCGTGGCTCAGGTGGATAAGGCGCCATACCATAAATCCGGGGACCCGGGTTCGATTCTGACCTGCAGTCATTTCCCTCCCTGTCTCTCTCCTGCTCATTTCCTGTCTCTACACTGTCCTATCCAAATAAAGGTAAAAAAAGCCCCCCCAAAAATTGTGAGAACCTCAATTGCCTTTTTGTACTACTGTGAATGCCACTGTTCAGCAAAAAGAGAAATCTATGTTGGCAGAATGAGGAATTGAAAATTGACTTAATTAAGAATTCTTAATAAAGATAACAGTGTTATCATAGTTTGGATTATCATGGGCATACATCGTTGGCAAAACATAAAATTCTTAATGCAGACTGTTGCCTTGAAATTTCAAGTATTCTCGACTATTCTTTTTTTACAGTGTGATTATTATATTCTCTTCCCTGTCTTGTCTATTTAACAGTTATTCCACGAAATCGAGTCGTACATGAGCTGATAGCTGACGGGTTGCGTAGCACCGAGTTGTCTACAAGCCATGTATGATGAGATTGAGTGGAATAACTGTTTTATTCTATCCACATTCACTGGATTTTGAGAAACGGAGCATTTTTATTTTTTTGCAAATTCGATCAATAAAAACTTTATACAAGACATCCGACAAAATCATTTATGCTTCGAATGTAAAGAAACAGACAAAACGACAGGAGCAATTTGTGAAAAATGCGATAATAATAATAATAATAATAATAATAATAATAATAATAATTCTTGAAAAGTTAAAAAAATAAATTACGTTCTTACCATCAAATACTTTTGTTCCATATTTTGTTGCTTTTTTGGGGTTTTGTTTTCAAGTAGTTTTATTTCGTCCTCGGTTGGTTCAGCAACACGCTCCACAATTTTGTTTTTCTCTACTTATGGTATATGAGCTGATATCCTAGTAGTAGAGTAGCCAATCAGAGCACATGATCACTCATATCCAGTGACTGGGGATAGAATATATATACTAATAAAGACATGATCATTCTTTACTTTTAATGGTAGATGTATTCGAACATGGAGAGACAGAATATCAAAACGAAAATCCAGAAAATAACTTGAAAGAATATATTTTAATTGATTTGTATTTCATTGAGGGAAATAAGTATTTGATCTCTCTAGCCAAAAGCACTTAATACTTGGTGACAAAGCCTTTGTTTGCAAGCACAGCGAACAGACGTTTGTTGTAGTTAACCACAAGGTTAGCACACATATCAGGGGGAATTTTGGCCCGCTCTTCTTTGCAGATCCTCTCTAAATCATTAAGGTTGGTGGGCTGTCGCTTGGCAACTCGGACCTTCAGCTCCCTCCATAGATTTTCGATTGGATTGAGGTCCGGAAACTGGCTGGGCCACTCCATGACCTTAATGTGGTTCTTCTTGAGCCACTCCTTTGTTGCCTTTGCTGTATGCTTCAGGTCGTTGTCATGTTGGAAGACCCAACCACGGCCAATTTTCAACTTCCTGGCAGAGAGGAGGAGGTTGTCCATCAGGACTGCACGGTACATGGCTCCATCCATCTTCCCACTGATGCGGTGAAGTAGCCCTGTGCCCTTGGCAGAGAAACACCCCCAAAACATAATGCTTCCACCTCCATGCTTGACGGTGGGCACAGTGTTCCTGGGGTCATAGGCAGCATTTTTCTTCCTCCACACATGACGAGTAGAGTTTAGGCCAAATAGTTCAATTTTGGTCTCGTCTGACCACAGAACCTTCTCCCAATCACTTTGTACATCTTTGAGGTGATCATTGGCATACTTTAGGCGGACCTCCACATGTGCCTTCTTAAGCAGGGGTACCTTTCGGGCACTGCAGGATTTTAATCCGTTGCGGCGCAGTGTTGCCAATTGTTTTCCTGGTGACTGTGGTCCCAGCTGCCTTGAGGTCATTCACTAACTCCCGCTGTGTGGTTGCAGGCCGATTTCTCACAGTTCTCATGATCATTGCCACCCCACGAGGTGAAATCTTCTGTGGAGCACCAGACCGAGGTCTATCGATGGTTATGTTATACTTCTTAAATTTTCTCACAATTGCACCAATGGTTGTTACTTTAATACCCAGAATCTTGCTAATGTTTTTGTAGCCCATTCCAGATTTGTGCAGGTCAACAATCCTGTCTCTGAGGTCCTGAGAGTGTTCTTTGGTCTTACCCATGTTGGAGAGTTTGGAATCTGTCTGATTGTCTGATTCTGTGAACAGGTGTCTTTCATACAGGTGATTAGTTAGAACAGGTGTCTTCAAGTCAAGTCAAGTCAAGTGCTTTTATTTGTCACATACATGTAGTGTATTGTATTTATTTGTCACATACATGTAGTGTAAATGGTATTTCACTACATTTCAATTCAGGTAACAAGTTGATTGGGAGTGTCTAACGCTACGTTCACACTGCAAGGCTTAATGCTCAATTCCGATTTTTTTGTGAAATCCGATTTTTTTGTGAGGTCGTTCACATTAACAAATATATGTGACTTGTATGTGATCCTCAGTATGAACGAAAAGCGACCTAAAAGTGTTCCGCATGCGCATTGCAGGATACGACGACGTCACACGCAGTGAGCATGGCCAGTGTTTACGGAAGTAAAACCGCCCGGTTGCGGTATGATCCATCCAATCTAGCTTGGAATCAGCTCCCTAACCTCTGCGTCCTTCCACTGAGAAGATTCAGAACCTTCACAGCCCGAAGCGTCCCTCGCATTGATGTCATGCGCAGGGGCGCAGATACGTTTTTTGAACTGGGGGGGACAAAGCTGCCAGCAAACCAACCCCAACCCCGATATGCCTGTCAAACTTGTTGTGGGTTACCATAGCAACCAAGCTCGAGCTCGCAACCTGTGCAGTCTGAGCAGCTCAATCAACCGAATATCAGTCTTTGTTTTATGTGAGTTGTTGCAACTATGTATACACTGCTGTGCACCTCAATAAACCGAATGGTAATTAGTCTTTTGATTTTTCCGTGAGGTTTGCCTTATGCAAAGAAAGACAGCACAGACGTTTTTTCCTCCCTATAAGTGGGGGGGACCGAACAAGGTGAATTTAAATCTGGGTGGGACGAATCCCACCCGTCCCACCCTCTATCTGCGCCCGTGATTATGCGTCATGTTGTTGTAACTTTTTTTGAGAGACCCGCCGCCTACTTCAGCGCAGAATAGTGACGTTTGTGGCTTGTTGATGACGTGTAAGTCGGATGAATGCGACCTGGCGGTTCAGACTGAAGTCGCATATGAAAAGAGCGGATAGGAATCGGAATTAGGACCACATATCCAAACGGCCTGGGTCGGATTTGAAAAAATCGGATCTGTGTCGTTCATATTGTCAATAAAAGATCGGATACAGGTCACATATGGGCGAAAAGATCGGATTTGAGTCACTTCAGCCTGCAGTGTGAACGTAGCCTAACTGGTCTGTGAAAGCCAGAACTCCTAATGCGTACTAGGGGATCAAATACTTACTTCCCTCGATGAAATACAAATCAATTAATATATATTCTTTAAAGTTATTTTCTGGATTTTCGTTTTGATATTCTGTCTTTCCATGTTAGAATACATTTACCATTAAAAGTATAGAATGGCGGCACGGTGGTGTAGTGGTTAGCGCTGTCGCCTCACAGCAAGAAGGTCCTGGGTTCGAGCCCCGGGGCCGGCGAGGGCCTTTCTGTGTGGAGTTTGCATGTTCTCCCCGTGTCTGCGTGGGTTTCCTCCGGGTGCTCCGGTTTCCCCCACAGTCCAAAGACATGCAGGTTAGGTTAACTGGTGACTCTAAATTGAGCGTAGGTGTGAATGTGAGTGTGAATGGTTGTCTGTGTCTATGTGTCAGCCCTGTGATGACCTGGCGACTTGTCCAGGGTGTACCCCGCCTTTCGCCCGTAGTCAGCTGGGATAGGCTCCAGCTTGCCTGCAACCCTGTAGAACAGGATAAAGCGGCTACAGATAATGAGATGAGATGAGTATAGAATGATCATGTCTTTATTAGTGGGCAAACCAACAAAATCAGCAAGGGATCAAATACTTTTTACTCTCACTGTGTATATATATATATATATATATATATATATATATATATATGTGTGTATAATCAGTCTAAGTGAAATCCTTGTAAATAAGTGGATCAAGGGTAAGTAGACACCTGCTCATGGCTGGAGGTGTGTGTGTCTGTGTGTGTGTGTGTGTTCTCAGCAGATTCGTCAGGTAGCCAGGTTTAGAGATTACTGATGACTTGTCATTCACCCACTGAGTGAACCACACCTCCATTTTCTGTCTCTCTCTCTCTCTCTCTCTCTCTCACACACACACACACACACACACACACACACACACTTCCTCTTGATCACCATATCTCTTCTTCTGTGAATATACTTTCTGGATTCTTCATTGCATCACATTCACCCACATGAACGCATCACTTCACGGTATGTAACAAGCAGTTCTTCTTTCTTCTTGTATGATCTCTACATATATTCAAGATGGACCAAGAGGAACTCAAGTAAACACAGAGATATAGGCAGAGAAAGAGAGAGAGAGGATGGATGGGTGGGTGGGAGGAAGGAAGGAACTGGCAGCCGTCCGTATCCAGCTCCCCCGCCAGGGTTTTTGCATGCTCAGTCTGTATCTCAGCCCATTCATTTCACCAAGCGTGAGTGCGTGATGTCAGGGACAGTTTTCCTGCTGCATACACACAAGGATGGAGAGATGGAATGAGTGATGAGAGCTCACAGGAGAAAAGAGAGTGCTGATGGAAACTGAGGAGCCTGAGGAACCAGGTTGGTCTCAAAATCAAGTGTCTTGTGCTTTTGCCTTTCTTTGGCTATAGATGACATTTTATATAAATACAGTACCAGTCAAAAGTTTGTACACCCCTACTCTACTTATTTGTAGGTTTTGTATTTTGTATTTTCTACTGAAGACATCAAAACTATGAGATAACATATGGAACATGTATAGAATTATGTGGTCAACAAGAAAATGTTAAAAACCCAAAATGTTTCATATTTTAGATTCTTCAAAGTTTGCCTTGATGACGTTTTGCACACTATTGTCATTATCTTAACCAGCTTCATGAGGTCGTCACCTGGAATGCTTTTCAATTAACAGGTGCCTCGACAAAAGTTAATTAATGGATGAGTTTCTTGCTTTCTTAAAATGTTTGAGATCAAACAGTAAATAGTTAAGAATAACAATTCAGTAAATAGACCTATTCCAGAACTCAAGTCAAGAACTGATCAACTAAGTAAAGAGAAACGATATCCATCATTACTTTAAGACATGAAGTGACTTTTAATTCATTAAAAAAAAAAACAAGCAAACATTGAATTAGAAGGTGCGTCCAAACTTTTGACTGGTACTTTATATACAGGAGTGAAGAATGTACAACAGTCTGGATGCGATGATGAAGAAGAAGAAGAAACCTTTATTCGTCACATGCACACTTCAAGCACAGTGAAATTCATCCTCTGCATTTAACCCATCTGAAGCAGTGAACACACGCACACACTCAGAGCAGTGGGCAGCCACACCAGGGCGCCCGGGGAGCAGTCAGGGGTCAGGTACCTTGCTCAAGGGCACCTCAGCCCAAGGCCGCCCCACGTTAACCTAACTGCAGGTCTTTGGACTGTGGGGGAAACCGGAGCACCCGGAGGAAACCCACACAGCCACGGGGAGAACATGCAAACTCCACACAGAAAGGCCCTTGCCAGCCGCTGGGTTCGAACCTGGAACCTTGCTAATCACTACACCACTGTGCCGCCCTGAGGCTTGAGAGTTGATGAGGCTTGAGAGTTGAAAGTTGAAATGTAATTCTTTTCCACCAACACCAAGGCCGCTTCATCACGCAAATCACACTGCTCATACCTATTGCTTTCAACACTTTTTTTTTTTGTACGAGTCAAACCATTCCTTGATCTTTCATTCTTCATTCTCTCTCCTGTCTGGCTGCGTCATCTCTCAACCTGCACTTCACTAAAAAAAAAAACATCATGTGATATGAAGCTCACAGGATAAAGAAACACCATGTTAATTAACAGACGTAATGCATCTACAGTGTTCAGTCATTCATCCTTAGTACCTGCCTGGTCAGGGTCCTGGTGGTTTAACTTCAACGGCTAGTTTGGTCATATTTTGGGAAATAGAACCAACTAAAATTGTTCAAACGTATTGTAGGATGTAACTGGGAAAGCCGGATTAATTTTAGCTTTCAAATTTCAGTGATGTAGCTGAGATGGAGGAAGTCACAAACATCATAGCTAACTAGCCTGATAGTTACTAACAGATAGTGAAGGTGTTTGTTTGTTTGTTTGTTTGTTTTTCTTTCTTCCTTCATAAATTGAATGGCTCAAATAATTAAGTTATTCCATGAAATCGAGTCGTACATGCGCTGATAGCTGACGAGGTGCGTAGCACTGAGATTGAGTGAAATAATGGTTTTATTCTATCCACATTCACTGGATTTTTAGAAAAAGAGCATTTTTATTTTTTACAAATTCGATAAATGAAAACTTGGCACAAAACGTCCGACAAAATTATTTCTGCTTAGAATGTAAACAAACAGTCAAAGTGACAGGAGCAATTTGTGAAAAATGTTATAATAATAATTCTTGAAAAATAAAAAAAAGATATGTTCTTACCATCAAATGCTTTCGTTCCATATTTTGTTGCTCTTTTTTTTTGTATTTTTGGGGGGTTTTGTTTTCGAGGAGAGTTTTTAATTTCATCCTCGGTTGGTTCAGCAGCACGCTCCGCCATTTTGTTTTTCTCTACTCACGGTCTATGAGCTGATATCCTCATAGTAGAGTAGCCAATCAGGGTGCATGATTGCTCATATCCAGTGAATGTGGATAGAATATTTAAATTATATTGGCCAGTGTTGAGGGTGGCACGGTGGTGTAGCGGTTAGCGCTGTCGCCTCACAGCAAGAAGGTCCGGGTTCGAGCCTCGTGGCCGGCGAGGGCCTTTCTGTGTGGAGTTTGCATGTTCTCCCCGTGTCCGCGTGGGTTTCCTCCGGATGCTCCGGTTTCCCCCACAGTCCAAAGACATGCAGGTTAGGTTAACTGGTGACTCTGAATTGACCGTAGGTGTGAATGTGAGTCTGAATGGTTGTCTGTGTCTATGTGTCAGCCCTGTGATGACCTGGCGACTTGTCCAGGGTGTACCCCGCCTCTCGCCCGTAGTCAGCTGGGACGGGTTCCAGCTTGCCTGCGACCCTGTAGAACAGGATAAGCGGCTACAGATGATGGATGGATGGATGGCCGGTGTTGAGTGGTATATCAGATATATTCCATTCAGCTAGAATGATATTGAACGAGTCGAAGACGAGTAGCTGAATGGAATATATCTGATATACCATGAAAAAAAAGCCAGACATTATTATTATTATACAGTACATTCCTTTCGGGTGTTTGGCGCATCTTTCTCTTTCAAAATTCTCTCAAAATCTTCCATATTTAATGAAGCAAACCTGGCGGCCATGTTTGTTTACAAATTGTCCCAGTCGCTCACTGGCGCGGAAGTTTTATGTCTCCGACGTGCGATGTCACGTTGTTTTGATAACCATATGTAATTTTGAAATCTGACTTCGAACGCAACTTTAATGAGACAGTTAGTCAATATGTATAGAAATGGTAATCAATAGATAGATGAGCAAACAAACAAACAAAGAAATGGAGTAAAAACTAAGTAATTTTAAAGGTGGAATTAAAAAAAAAAACGAGGCTTGAAATGTTTTTCATAGCCTGGTTGGAAAGCAAATGGCTGAAGTGGAAGACTAACAGGAAGTGACCATATAAGGAAAGAGAGAAAGACACATGGGGTGAATGGAACAGAAACAATATGGCGATGACAACACTGCTGACATGATGTCAATCATAGTGACAGCTATTTAATTCACACTCTGTTATCTATTAATCACCCGACTGTGATTCATTCATGTAAAAAAAAAAGAAATTGTATTCTTCTCTGATTACTCTGAAGTGGGTTCCCTCCCCCATAATAGGTTATGTAACAGAGAGCAAGGTGACAGTGACGATGTGCCAAACCATGAAGAATATCAACATTTCCCTCAGATACGGTGATGAATAGCTGTGAAAAGACTCGCTAAGAGCTCAGAGTGCCTGACATGAGAAACATAGCATGCATCACAGCTCTCATCATACCCCACTTCCTGTTTCTAAAGGAAATAAGTCAACATTAGGAAGTAGACCATGACCCTGAAGATGTTTTATGGCCACGTTAAGGCTTTGATCTAATAGGTTGAAGCTATAAGGCTACATCCACACGACAACGGCAACGAGATTTTATTAAAAAAAATATCGCGTCCACATGGGCATCGGATCAGTAAAATATCAGGTACATATGGCAACGCAACGCTTGCTGAAAACGATGCAATACACATGCCACACCTCTAGGGGCGCTGTAAGACGGTCCCATCGGAGACACCAGAACAATAGAAGAAGTAGGACGCATGCGCATAAACCCCTTCTTCTACCCGGCGTGAAGCACTCACAGGAACAAACACACAACAACAAGAAGAAGATAGCTGCGACTATGCGAGGAAATCGTGCCTTCTGTGTGTACAAATTAGTTTTATTAGTGTGCATAGTTTTATATAACTTAATTTTCTTATTGTGTGTGAACATTTTGAAAAGCATTTTTATATAATTTATAGAACTTTTTATATTGTGTGTGAACATTTTGAAAAGCAGTCTTATCCAATAAAAAAAAGAAATTCAAGAAATGGTTCAGTTACTTGTTTATTTAAAAGAAAAGCTGTATACAAAAGTGAATGCAATGCAGTGGTTCATACAAAACAGCGAGAGTGCTGCTTGTTCTAGTCATGTGGTTGTGACGTCATTGTAAACAAATCCGTTCTACTCATCCAGACGACTTTGCAACGGCGCCGTTGCCAGATTTTTCCACTCTGGAACCCGTTCTCAAAAAATATCGTTTTGGGGCACCCAAAACGCCGGTGCCGTGTGGACGCCAGGCCGAAACGATAAACAATTTTATCAGATTCACCTGAATCCGTTGCCATGTGGACAGCCTCTATCGCTACGTTCACACTGCAAGGCTTAATGCTCAATTCCGATTTTTTTGTGAAATCCGATTTTTTTGTGAGGTCGTTCACATTAACAAATATATGCGACTTGTATGTGATCCTCAGTATGAACGAAAAGCGACCTAAAAGTGTTCCGCATGCGCATTGCAGGATACGATGACGTCACACGCAGTGAGCATGGCCAGTGTTTACGGAAGTAAAACCGCCCGGTTGCGGTATGACCCATCCAATCTAGCTTGAATAGCTGCATCCCCCCAAATGGAAATCAGCTCCCTAACCTCTGCGTCCTTCCATTGAGAAGCTTCAGAACCTTCACAGCCCGAAGCGTCCCTCGCATTGATGTCATGCGCAGGGGCGCAGATACGTTTTTTGAACTGGGAGGGACAAAAAACTGTGGGGGGGGACAAAGCTGCCAGCAAACCAACCCCAACATGCCTGTCAAACTTGTTGTTAGTAACCATAGCAACCAAGCTCGAGCTCGCAACCTGTGCAGTCTGCGCAGCTCAACCAACCGAATATCAGTCTTTGTTTTGTTTTATGTGAGTTGTTGCAACTATGTATACACTGCCGTGCACCTCAATAAACCGAATGGTAATTAGTCTTTTGATTTTTCCGTGAGGTTTGCCTTATGCAAAGAAAGACAGCATAGACGTTTTTTCCTCCCTATAAGTAGGGGGGACCGAACGAGGTGAATTTAAATATGACTCGTCCCACCCTCTATCTGTGCCCGTGATTACGCGCCATGTTGTTGTAACTTTTTTGAGAGACCCGCCGCCTACTTCAGCGCAGAATAGTGACGTTTGTGGCTTGTTGATGACGTGTAAGTCGGATGAATGCAACCTGGCGGTTCAGACTGAAGTCGCATATGAAAAGAGCGGATAGGAATCGGAATTAGCACCACATATCCAAACGGCCTGGGTCGGATTTGAAAAAATCGGATCTGTGTCGTTCATATTGTCAGTAAAAGATCGGATACAGGTCACATATGGGCGAAAAGATCGGATTTGAGTCACTTCAGCCTGCAGTGTGAACGTAGCCTAAGAGTGACAAAAGTGTTCGAGATCAGCTCTGATTGTCCCTTATTGCTTTGAAGATTGTGAATTATCTTCTACACAGGCCTCTAGTACTCGAGTTCAGGACTCGTGCCCTAATTTTAAGGACTCCTGACTTGACTTGGACTTGAGCAATAATGACTTGGACTCCTGCATTAACTGCATTCAGACTCAGAAATTAGAGTCAAGGACTTGGATCGATTTTTTTTCTTTATTTTTTGTAACATGCCATAATAATTTGGCATAAGATATTTATATTTATATCTACATTATATTTTATGCTAATTTTGTGCAAGAGAATGCACATTCACCTGTTCATGCGTCATGTTCAGGAACAAACTAACGTTAATGGCGCTAAAATGCCTGGAGAGACGCCGCTAGGATTGTCCGCTTTGCTTATACAGACTTCTCGTGCAGTGGGAAAAAAATACACTGCTATGTGTTCCATATGTAGAAGAACTATCGAGGAGACGACGGGGACAACCTCGAACTTCAATCGTCATTTGGTTGTTAAGACTCCACCCAGAGAAGGAAGTGACACGCTATGTTCATTGCTCTGTTGATAGTGGGCGGGGCTTGCTGAGCGATGAACTAGCTAGTGTTAACCTTCTCTCATGTTATTTGCCCTGTTGATAGTGGGCGGGGCTTGCTGAGCGATGAACAAGCTTTTTATCTGTAGCCTGTTAACTAAAATTGGGCTGTCGAGCAGGAACGTTAGTCCGACACAGTAGCAGAGACGCTTTCACATAAAGGCAGCAACAGCCACTGTCAAATGGTTCAGTTGGAGTCTTGCTCTCAGATTCGATTTGAAATTTTCTTTAACCCTTTGATGTAAAACATGGGTCAAAAGTGACCCGGCTGAGTTTTTATCTTCTATATCTTTGCAGTAAATTAATTCCATCATTCAGTATTCAAGGTATTCCTCAAATAACTTGTTTTTGATCATCATACATCCTTATTTTATTTTTTTCCTTTCTTACTTTTTGAATAAAAACCCTTTTTGTATCACTACCCTTCTAATGCACAACATGGGTCAAAAACGACCTGCATTCATTTTCCAGGTTATTTCATGTATGGCTGAGTGTTTCTATGATATACTTTTGAAATAAATTCATTTTGTCATTTACTTTTCCAAATATGCAGTAAATATCTTGTTTTTGTTTCGCACAAATCATCATTTTTATTTTTCCTTTCTTAAGTTATGAACACGCACAGCTTTTGTAATTCTACATCACGTTTACACACATGGGTCAGAACCGACCCGCATGCATTTACTCCAGCGTTTGGTGGGAACTGTGAATTGTGCTTGTGTCGGACATTTCACAGCTCAGCACAGCGCCCTTTGCCCATCTAATACATGGAAGTAATGTTTTTCAATTGTTCTAACGTTACCTTAGAAAAAAATTGATGATGTTTAGGTTACCTTGAGAGTGAGTAGATTACTTGTCAGAAAGTTACAAGTAATTACTATTAGCTACCGAGCTGTTGACATATTCTACTTTAGTTAGCTAATTTTATTGTAGTTGGCTTAGCTAACGACATAGTTAATAAATAAATAAATAAATAACTGGCCCCATTCACTGCTAAAGTAATTACTTGAAACAAATTATTATTATTATAGTATTAAGACATTTAATTTTAAATCACACTTGGATGACCCATGTGTAGTAATATAAAAAGTATTTTTGTTCATAAAGTAGGAAAGAAAAAATTAAATTAATGATTTGTGGTAATTAAAAACAAGATATTTAAAGAATACTTGGAATATTCAATCATAAAATAAATTGATTTCAAAAGATAGAGCAAAGAAAAACTCAGTCAGCATGAAATAACCTGGAAAATGAATGCGGGTCATTTTTGACCCATGTTGTACATTAGAAGGGGTGTGCATATGTTTTGCATCAAAGGGTTAATGACTCGGATTTGAACATTGAGGACTCGAGACTGGACTCGGACTTGAGGTTTCGTGACTTGACTACAACACTGCTTCTAGCATTGCTCATGTTCATAACATGTTATGATGCATTCATAAGGCATGATACACATTGTTCTAAACATTTATGAAAACGCATTACACTCATCATAAACACCCTTAACACAGAAATCAAGCACTTGGGCAGAATTTGTACAGCATTGCTCTAACTAGCATGCTATAAACAGTGGTTATAATGCTTTTTTCAATTATTTACAATTCATAAATACATTCTAAACATTGCTATAACCTGCATAATGATAACAGTGTGAATGAATAATTCCTTATTATAACAGGCAATGAATGCATTGACATGACCTTTTTAGCAAGAAACATGATTTCAGTTGTTTATTGCATTATGACTGTTAATAACTGCATTATAGTGACTTTATTATTATTCTTCATTGGTTTATCTCGATTAATAACTACAATCAAATTTTGAGCTTGAGTCAATTCTGATTATTCATTTAAAATGATTATTAGAGCCTCATTTTTAATATACCATACATCACTTTACTTATAGATCACAAATACTGCCTATAAGCTATTATAAATGCATTACAAACATCTTATAACATGCAATTACACAACATATAACATATGCATATGCTCAATGCATTATAATAACAGCTTATAACTTATCACAGACTTATATAATTGTAACAAAAATGTATAATGGCTTATAAATGTGTTGTAACATGTTATGAATGCATTTATAAATGAATGCATTACAATATATATAGATAGTGCTATATAACACTTAAGGCTGGTATTCATAGGGCTGCATGACACCTACATAAGCCCTTTGACAAATGAGTGGCAGATTTGAAAGTATTATAACACACAAGATTGTATTATAAAGCATTATAACACAACCTTCACTATGCAGGTTGTATTCAGTCATGTGACTTTTGCTTGCAAGTTTATTTCTGGTGAATGAAGTGGTGGTCAGACAAACCAATTCCAGACTGTACATGGTTGATCTGGGTAATGTCATCCAAAAATCCCCGTTCAAAAATTAATATCCTGCTTCGTCAACTTGCGCTTGCATGTTCCATCCCATCTGTGGAGGTTATGCAGTAGCCCACCAGAACCAGAACCAATACCAATCTGGCTGCTGTTTTGTAAAGAGCTAGTGAAAGCATCTCTGACTATTTTCTCAGTTTAGAGGCCAATGCACGGTCAAGATACCTTCAGAAAGTTGCTCTTTGCGCTGGGATAGATCCTTACACACTAACAAAGTAGGATTTTTCCTACAAGTTGGAAAATTATTCACCGTTGAGTTCTCCAACATCGCAGACTATCTGGTGCTGCAGACATCGTTCTACATGGACAAACAGATGAAAACCTGGAAGAGCATGGAGGCGTACTATTTTTTTTCTATGTGGCTGGGCTAAAGATCAGGGAATCAGGACACTACAAGATAAATCCTGTATCGTTTATTGCTTGGGTAAATAGGAATTTTGGGGCTTTTTGCACGCGTCTTTGCAATGATTGCTAGGACGCTACAAGTTTTAGTATCGGGTGTAAACAAACCACAGCTGCGCAATTCTCAATCCTCGCTGCTCTTCTGTTCCAGGTAAATCATTCACAAAGGTCCATGGAAACTCCTTTAAAGACCTGGGTGTTACGCTTATGACATACGCGTTAGTTGACAATACAGCGACCACGATCAAACAGTAAACAAAATCACATCTGAGGACTTAAGCGTCTCCTGCAGGGGCGCCGCCAGAAATTTTGGGCCCCATGAAAGATTAGAAGTTTGGGCCCCCCAACTTTGCCCACCCTCGTCACAATTGCACTATTGTCATTATTTGACTTTTGATAGCCCATGGACCTTGAGTTTGTGACTTTATTACATTTTATGTATTAACCTACCAGGGACTAGATGAAAACTGGTCAGTGACTAATTCTGGTGTAGCCTGGGAAATCCCATGCTGCTTTGCACAATTGTTCCGATCTGAAAAGACAGCATGGAAACTATGGTCTAAAGGCTCGCCTGAGTTAGGGAGCCAATCAGAGAGTGGGGAGGGGTGGAAAGATGGTGACGCGTACTACTCAACAAACGGAAGCTTGTAGTTTATTTGGGACTCCTAACAGCGCTAACCTCTCGGATATGCTTGTTGTTTTTTTGGTCAAAAACATGTCTGTTGAATGTCCAAATACGGAGGGTCCAGCTTCTCTCATACTTGTCTTGCACAAACGGCAGTAATCGTTCAGTGCCATTGTTTTCCTATTTTGTTTTGCTTTCTCTTTCTCTTTCCTTCTCTTCTTTGCCTCTTCGTCTTCTTCGTCGCTCTAACTACGTCACCAGGTACAACTGCCATGATTGGCCATGGGCTACGTATACGCCAAATGATAGACATTCGCAACGTCCAATAAACGGCTGTTGACAATCGTAAACCACACCTCCCCTACGAGAAATTCAATAGGCGGATTCCAGACCATATTTCACTTGTGATATGGTCTGGTGTTAACCAGACTAATTCTGGTGCATTTACAATAACAAATGAAAATTCAAGATTTTGCCACATGCCTTCTTGTGCTAGGACAATTGGTAGTGAAATGTGTGATGTGACTGCTAATAAATCATAGAAAAAGTTTTCTACCCAGCATCAAAATACCTATGGAAATCCCATGGATTGTTATGTGTTAGGTAGAAAGCTGTGTGTACTGTTCTGCAAAAAGGGAATATGTTTGATCAATTACGTATGTATTTCTTCATATGTTGTAACCTCTATCCCTCTTTTATGTGTGCTGCGCTTTTTCCAGCTCCTCAATTTGAAACCAATGATTTAGAACGTGTGAACATTCCACACACGTAACCATGTCAAACACTTGACTGGTGTCCGTTATTAGCAACACTTTAATCTAGCAAACTATATGGCGCTCGCTCATTAAAAACTCCAACCCTAAAGCATTTATGGGTTGTATTGCTGCTTACCTCCTTCTCCAAAGGGGGGTTCAGTGGTTTGGTAGGGCGGAGGTCCCCCTGAGGCTGAATCTGTGCATATTTAGGGCACCCCATTAGTTATGAAACTGGTTATTAGCACTAGTTATTAGCACCAGCATAACGTAATATTTCATCTTGTTTATCACACAAGTCAGTTCAGTTATTAAAATGGAAAAAATGTCACTGTAAAACTGTAAAAGTGTTCTCTTGATAGGCTAATCCAACCACGTTCATACTGTTCATTTACCATTCGCTAATATTTTGAACACACATGTGAGCGATAGCTACCTTTCTTTGGGAAAAACTGAGTGACCAGTTGCCTGCCTCTCCGGTCCCTCTCAGCTTTCAGCTGCCTTTCTTTACGTTTTTGACAGCCACTCTTCATATTTAGCGACCATAGACTGTACGCACTCCACTGCTGGCTGGCTGGCTGCTGCACCGCGACACAGCAGCAAGTAGCGTTGCACTGATCAGCACACAGATTTAACACATCGCGCTTCTACCAGAACTGGACCGTACCATTTCGCAAAAGGGGGAGGGTTAAATGACAATATGTTGAAGAACTCAAGAAATAGACAACCTTGTTCAATTAGCTCATTTTACCAGATGGAATATTGCATTGTTGTTATTTCAAAAGTCTTATTAAAATCATTAAAAGCATATTATCAGCCCCTTAAAGGGCCCCATGGCAGTGCTGGGCCCCTAGAATTGTTCTAACCTTCCCCCCCCGGTGGCGCCCATGGTTTCCTGAACTTCGAAACATCACAAAATAAAGGAAAATGTTGAGAAAAGTGATTTGCAAATCCAAGTGAAATAAACCAAAGGAATTGACAAACTCAGTGTAAACTCGAGCATTCTTCGACTCCATCACAGAGAAGGGTTCAAGAGCCACCTTTCTCGTCATCTCATCTCATCTCATTATCTGTAGCCACTTTATCCTGTTCTACAGGGTCGCAGGCAAGCTGGAGCCTATCCCAGCTGACTACGGGCGAAAGGCGGGGTACACCCTGGACAAGTCGCCAGGTCATCACAGGGCTGACACATAGACACAGACAACCATTCACACTCACATTCACACCTACGCTCAATTTAGAGTCACCAGTTAACCTAACCTGCATGTCTTTGGACTGTGGGGGAAACCGGAGCACCCGGAGGAAACCCACGCGGACACGGGGAGAACATGCAAACTCCGCACAGAAAGGCCCTCGCCGGCCACGGGGCTCGAACCCGGACCTTCTTGCTGTGAGGCGACAGCGCTAACCACTACACCACCGTGCCACCCCTTTCTCGTCATCTTTTGGTAAAATCCTTTGATCTTTCAGTCTTTATCACTTCACAGGGAACCTGGAAATTTTTTTTTTTATCAGTTTCACAGTTTGTTTCATTCGAATAATGCAAAACAAAGCAAGCGTAGGGCATTTTAACAACTAGCGAGGCACTCCAGTGATTAGCACTTTGTGAACAGTGAGCTCAGCTGACCACCACTTCATGTCTTGCATATCTAATGAGGCGAATGTTACGTCGAATACAACCCACCTGTAATGGTGTAAAGTATTATATCAGTATATTTTGACAATGATGATGATAACAGTGTAACAGCAGAGTGAACTCTGACTTCCAAATACGTTGAATGTTTCTGCTTATAATGTTTTTATGTAGCCTTATGTCAAATTCCTGACAGATGTCATTTTTCTTCTGACCCGAAATTAATGTTTTTTTTTGCTATGAAATATATTATATATGATGTAACTGTTATGTGTCTCTGGTTTCCCAGAGATGCTGCATAGCATTCAAATGTAAGTCAGCCTTGAAAGTGTTACAACAGTGTTATAACTCTATGCCAATAAAAATCAATGTCGATGACTGTGGTGTTACAATAACTTGACAAAAATAATTTATACGACAGCTTCTGCCTCTTTGGTTTAAGTTTTGCATGTAGGGAGGGTTTATGTAGGCGCTATGAATCCTTATGAATATCCATCTTCAGCAAAGTTTTCCCGATGATGACTCTGTCATCCTTTGATTTTGTTTAGCAAATCTGTTACATATTCATGAGATGTCTGGGTAAAATATCTCACTGCTGTGTCAGCCGTGTTTGCTATTTCTGCTCTCATTTCCCTTCGGTTAGTTAGTTGCTGTGGAAAGCGAGCAGAGAGAAGTTCAGAGAGATGAAAACTCACAAAACCGTGGAGATGAGAAGCAGTTCTCTCGGGTCGTGATTATTCTGCTAAGATGTCTCTTGATAAAAATAACCCTCGCTTGGCATAATCAAAGGAGCTCTGTGTGTGTGTGTGTGTGTGTGTGTGCGTGCGTGTGTGTGTGTGTGTGTGTGTGAGAGAGAGAGAGAGAGAGAGAGAGAGAGAGAGAGAGAGAAACTGAGCCAGCTGACTGATGTGTTTCTATATGGGGAGAACACCAGCAGAGTGCCCTTAATGCCAGAAGGACAAATACCAGGGGAAAGAGAGAAGGCAAAAGAGGTAGAGTTAGAAAAGAGAGAGAGAGAGCGAGAGAGAGAGAGGTAGAGTTCTGACCTCTTGCATCTCTGGCTCTGGTGTGTCACTTGCCCCTTTTACAGCCTATTCAAGGTGGGACTCTTGCGCCTTTATTCCGCCTTTGAGCCAAAATGATTGATAGTAACAGAGCCAAAATTGATATCTACGTAAAGGGACAGCCGGTATGGTGGGACAGGGGTATGACGTTTTTAAACTGACATCTACATAAAAGGGACAGCCAGTACAGTGGGACAGGCGTGTGATGTTTTTGAATTGACATCTACGTAAAAGGGACAGCCAGTACAGCAGGACAGGGGTGTGACGTTTTTGAATTGACATCTATGTAAAAGGGACAGCTGGTCCAGCGGGACAGGGGTGTGACATTTTTGAATTGACATCTACATAAAAGGGACAGCCAGTACAGCAGGACAGGGGTGTGACGTTTTTGAATTAACATCTACTGGTATGTAAAAGGGACAGCTGGTCCAGCGGGACAGGGGTGTGACATTTTTGAATTGACATCTAAGTAAAAGGGACAGCCAGTACAGCAGGACAGGGGTGTGATGTTTTTGAATTGACGTCTATGTAAAAGGGACAGCCAGTGTGGCGGGACAGGGGTGTGACGTTTTTGAATTGACATCTACATAAAAGTGACAGCCGGTACAGTGGGACAGGGGTGTGATGTTCTTGAATTGACATCTATGTAAAAGGGACAGCTGGTCCAGTGGGACAGGGGTGTGACATTTTTGAATTGACATCTACATAAAAGGGTCAGCCAGTACAGTGGGACAGGGGTGTGACATTTTTTAATTGACATCTATGTAAAAAGGACAGCCAGTACAACAGGACAGGGGTGTGACATTTTTGAATTGACATCTACATAAAAGGGACAGCCAGTACAGCAGGACAGGGGTGTGACATTTTTGAATTGACATCTATGTAAAAGGGACAGCCAGTGTGGCGGGACAGGGGTGTGACATTTTTGAATTGACATCTACATAAAAGTGACAGCCGGTACAGTGGGACAGGGGTGTGATGTTCTTGAATTGACATCTATGTAAAAGGGACAGCTGGTCCAGTGGGACAGGGGTGTGACATTTTTGAATTGACATCTATGTAAAAGGGACAGCCAGTACAGTGGGACAGGGGTGTGACATTTTTTAATTGACATCTATGTAAAAGGGACAGCTAGTACAACAGGACAGGGCTGTGACATTTTTGAATTGACATCTACATAAAAGGGACAGCCAGTACAGCAGGACAGGGGTGTGACGTTTTTGAATTGACATCTATGTAAAAGGGACAGCCAGTGTGGCGGGACAGGGGTGTGACGTTTTTGAATTGACATCTACATAAAAGTGACAGCCAGTACAGTGGGACAGGGGTGTGATGTTCTTGAATTGACATCTATGTAAAAGGGACAGCTGGTCCAGCGGGACAGGGGTGTGACATTTTTGAATTGACATCTATGTAAAAGGGACAGCCAGTACAACAGGACAGGGGTGTGACGTTTTTGAATTGACATCTACGTAAAAGAGACAGCTGGTACAGCGGGGCAGGGGTGTGACGTTTTTGAATTGACATATACAAAAAAGGGACAGCTGGTACAGTGGGACAGGGGTATGATGATTTTGATGATTTCCAAGACCAGCACAAGTTCAAACATTTCCGTCTATGGTGTAAGTTCCTTACACCTTTCTGCTTCAAATGGCTTCCTACTTCTCGTCACTTTCTCCTCCAGTATACTACATTTATGACCACACAGCAATTTCACTTGCCTTGGGGAAGCCTTGGGGAAGCCATGGCCTAAAGGTTAGAGAAGTAGCTTTGAGACCAACAGGTTGCCTCTTTTGATTCCCTGGACCAGCAAGAATGGCTGTTCCTTGAGCAAGGCACCTAACCCCCAACTGCTCCCTGGATTGCCCACTGCTGTGGGTATGTCAGGGTCTTGTTGTATGTCACTCTGGAGAAGACCGTCTGCTAAATGCCTTTAAGGAAATGCTTGCATTTGAAGAGTGGTATAAATGTTCACAGCTAACAAAAGTACCTTGACACTCCGTTCAGCCACTGTTATTGTTTTGAAGGCAACGCCGGTAAGCTTGTGGTACTTGTATTTCCAACATGTAGTCTGTTAGACGTCAACCTAGACTATGATGAACTGTTTTGTCACACATCACACCTCTGGTTGTGTAAAAATACCAGCATGCTGTGTAGAAACACTCACTGGCACAGCTTTATGCTGGTTTTATTTGGTTCATCCATCGATCTATTACCTGTAACAACTTATCCTGTGCAGGGTTGCGAGCAAGCTGGAGCCTATCCCAGCTGACTATGGGTGAGAGGCAGGGTACACCCTGGACAAGTCACCAGATCATCACAGAGCTGACACTCAGGCTACGTTTACATTAGACCGTATCTGTCTCGTTTTCTTCGCGGATGCACTGTCCGTTTACATTAAACCGCCTGGAAACGCCGGGAAACGGGAATCCGCCAGGGTCTACGTATTCAATCCAGATCGTGTCGGCTCCGGTGCTGTGTAAACATTCAGAATACGCGGATACGCTGTGCTGAGCTCTAGCTGGCGTCTCATTGGACAACGTCACTGTGACATCCACCTTCCTGATTCGCTGGTGTTGGTCATGTGACGCGACTGCTGAAAAACGGCGCGGACTTCCGCCTTGTATCACCTTTCATTAAAGAGTATAAAAGTATGAAAATACTGCAAATACTGATGCAAATACTGCCCATTGTGTAGTTATGATTGTCTTTAGGCTTGCCATCCTTCCACTTGCAAGTGGTAAGTGACTTGCGCACAGCGGCTCAGTCCTGAATCACTGCTCGTGCACTTCACTCGTGCGCTCTGTGAGCTGCGCAGGGCCGGAGTGCGCACCCTCCAGAGGGCACTCGCTGTTCAGGGCGGAGTGATTTGGAGCGCAGGATGCCGCTGAGGAGGAAGCGATGAGCCGCACTGACACATTTCAACTTAAATGCCGAATTAGTCATGTGATTAGCGTATCCGTGTATTGGCGTTGCTGTGTGCACGCGAATCGTGTATTGGCGTTGCTGTGTGCACGCTAATCGTTTTTAAAAACGTTAATCTGATGATCCGCTGATACGGTCTAATGTAAACACCACCATAGACACAGACAACCATTCACACTCACACCTAGGATCAATTTAGAGCCATCAGTTAGCCTAACCTGCATGTCTTTGGACTGTGGGGGAAACTGGAGCACCCGGAGGAAAACAACACAGACACGGGGAGAACATGCAAACTCCATACAGAAAGGCCCCAAAGCTGGAATATTGACGGATCGTCTTTCTGGCAAGGTTGCAGAATATGTGTGTAAAAAGGGCTCCTGTTTTGTGAACTGTTTACTCTGGGCTCTGCCTCCCCGCTGCTCTCCTCACATTCAAAACACCTCAGGCGTTCAGTTGTAACTCAAACTCAATACACCGTGTAGTTTCTGTCTCCATGTTTGTTTTGAAAGTTTACATCCAGAGTCTCATCTTGGCTGGTTAGAAACATGTTCTTCAGAAATACAGAACGTGCTTCCGTGCAGAGTTTTTACAGCCGAGTGGAATCAAATAGCTCTCATGGGGCTGGTGAGCTTTGTGAAGCGGACCAGCTCTTTCATTATAACTTCATCTTTGATGAATGGTGACATGTTTGTTTGAAATCGGAGCTTGTGACCGAGACAGACAGGAAATCTGGAGTAGGTTTTAAACCTTTTACCAATATTCTGGTTTGGACCAGCATGTTAACAAGACTGTCTCTTCAGAAAAATCACCACAGCTTTATTCATAGATGTTCTCACACCCAACCTGCTCTCCCATCATCAACAACACATCTTCCACCTGTGCACTGCTCTCTGGCGCACACACCTGATCCTCATCCTGACCCTGATCCTCATCTTGATCCTTACCCTCATCTTGATCCTGAACCTGACCTTCATCCTGTCCCTGATCTAAATCCTGACCCTAATCCTGACCCTCATCTTGATCCTCACCCTCATCATAACCCTGATCCTGACCTGGACCTTGAACTTCACCCTGACTCTGATCCTGACCCTCATCCTGACCCTGATCCTGATTCTGACCCTCATCCTGATCCTCACCCTCACCTGGACCCTGCCCTGACCCTGATCCTATGCCAGACAGACAGCGTCACCTGAGAGGCCATGGCATCCCGCTCACTCCTCTCTTCCTTTCTCTTCTCCTTTCATCCTTTCTTCTATCTATCTATCTATCTATCTATCTATCTATCTATCTATCTATCTATCTATCTATCTATCTATCGAGCAACTTGAAATGTGCAAACAGTTGAAGACTCAGTCATGCAAAACATTTGCTCATTTATTTTATGATGTACAGGAATTCAAGAATCTCTGAATGCTTAATCGAAGTGTGTGTGTGTGTGTGTGTGTGTGTGTGTGTGTGTGTGTGTGAGAGAGAGAGAGATGGTGGGCTCTAACTCATCATGTCTCACCTCATGCACAAAATAAAGCATAAACCTAACAAGTCATCACATTGAAAATGTATTGCACCCCATTTTCATCCCCCACCCCTCGCTCTGTGTGTGTGTGTGTGTGTGTGTGTGTGTGTGTGTGTGTGTGTGTGTGTGTTAGTCATTGAACAGTGAAAGGGATAAATGGAAATATTCTGGAAATTTTTATGATGTAATTCCTGGATTGTCTTTATCATGTCTTCAAATATAGGTGTGTGTGTGTGTGTGTGTGTGTGTGT
This sequence comes from Neoarius graeffei, assembly GCF_027579695.1. NCBI lineage: Eukaryota > Metazoa > Chordata > Actinopteri > Siluriformes > Ariidae > Neoarius > Neoarius graeffei. The sequence goes on from NC_083588.1 coordinate 58,316,788, forward strand.
GTGTGTGTGTGTGTGTGTGTGTGTGTGTACTGAGTCAGCAAGCAGTTAGGTGTCCTGTCATCATCCTGTTCCTCCTCCATAAGTACGAAAAACCATCCATCAGCCCATCTGTGAGCTGGGGGGATTAGTGTGGATATAATTCCCCCTTTGCTGTTTTTGGTTCTTTTATTCCACTTAATGCTTTGACAACAGCTGATAATTACAGTTCATGCAAATAAAGCTATTTGAACTTTCATGGTCTCTCTCTCTCTCTCTCTCTCTCTCCATATTCATCTGTCTCTCTCTGTCTTTTCTATCTGTCTCTCTTTCTGTCTGCCTCCATCTCTCTCTCTCTCTCTCTCTCTCTCTCTGGATGTGTCTCTGTCTCACTCTCTTTCTATTTGTCTTTCTCTTATTTAGTCTTTGTCTGTCTCTCTCTCTTTGTCTCTGGGTATGTTTCTGTCTCTCAAGTTTTCTGTGTCTCTCTTATTTCATATTCATTGGTCTGTCTCTCTCTCTCTATCTCTGTCTTTTCTATCTGTCTTTTCTATCTCTCTTTGTCTCTCTCTCTCTCTCTCTCTCTCTAGGTGTTTTTCTGTCTTTCAATCTCTCTCTTACTTCATAATCATCTGTCTCTGTCTGTCTTTTCTATCTGTCTGTCTGCCTGCCTCCATCTGCTTCTCTCTCTCTCTCTCTCTCTCTCTCTCTTGCTCTTGTGCTCTCTGGGTGTTTTTCTGTCTTTCAATCTTTCTGTCTGTCTCTTACTTCATATTCATCTGTCTCTCTGTCTTTCTGTCTGCCTCCATCTGCTTCTGTCCGTCCGTCTGTCTGTCTGTCTGTCTGTCTGTCTCTCTCTCTCTCTCTCTCTCTCTCTGTGGATGTGTCTCTGCCTCCCTCTCTCTTATTTTGTCTTTGTCTCTGGGTATGTTTCTCTCTCTCTCAAGCTTTCTGTCTCTCTCTTATTTCATATTCATTGGTCTCTCTCTTTTTTCTATCTGTCTCTTTCTCTTTCTCTGTCTTTCTCTTTCACTAGGTGTTTTTCTCTTTCAATCTTTCTGTCTCACTTCATATTCATCTCTCTCTCTCTTTTCTATCTGTCTCTCTCTTTCTGTCTGCCTCCATCTGCTTCTCTCTCCCTCGCTCTCGCACTCTGGGTGTTTTTCTGTCTTTCAGTCTTTCTGTCTCTCTCTTACTTCATATTCATCTCTCTCTCTGTCTGCCTCCGTCTGCTTCTGTCTGTCTGTATGTGTCTTGGTCCCCCTCTCTTTCTATTTGTCTTTCTCTTATTTATTCTTTGTCTTTGTCTCTCTCTCTTTGTCTCTGGGTGTTTCTGTCTCTCAATCTTTCTGTCTCTCTTATTTCATATTCATATCTCTCTCTATTTGTCTGTTTTCTCTGTGTGTGTCTCCATCTGCCTCTCTTTCTCACTTTCTCTACATATCTCTGCCTCTTTCTCTGTATCTCTCTCTGTCTCATTGTCTCTCTCTCTTTCTCTCTCTCTCTGTCTGTTTTCGTCCCTCAATCTTTTTATCTCCCTCTCTTACTTCATATCATCTGTCCCTCTCTTTTTATTTCTTTCTGTCTCTCTCTCTCTGTTTTTCTGTGTGCCTCCATCTGCGTTTTTCTCTCTCTCTCTCTCAGACTGAATTTTTCAGGTGTCTTCTTTCAGTATTTACAGTGGTGCTTGAAAGTTTGTGAACCCTTTACAATTTTCTATATTTCTGCATAAATATGACCTAAAACATCATCAGATTTTCACACAAGTCCTAAAAGTAGATAAAGAGAACCCAGTTAAACAAATGAGACAAAAATATTATACTTGGTCATTTATTTATTGAGGAAAATGATCCAATATTACATATCTGTGAGTGGCAAAAGTATGTGAACCTCTAGGATTAGCAGTTGATTTGAAGGTGAAATTAGAGTCAGGTGTTTTCAATCAGTGGGATGACAATCAGGTGTGAGTGGGCACCCTGTTTTATTTAAAGAACAGGGATCTATCAAAGTCTGATCTTCACAACACGTTTGTGGAAGTGTATCATGGCACGAACAAAGGAGATTTCTGAGGACCTCAGAAAAAGCGTTGTTGATGCTCATCAGGCTGGAAAAGGTTACAAAACCATCTCTAAAGAGTTTGGACTCCACCAATCCACAGTCAGACAGCTTGTGTACAAATGGAGGAAATTCAAGATCATCGTTACCTTCCCCAGGAGTGGTCGACCAACAAAGATCACTCCAAGAGCAAGGCGTGTAATAGTCGGTGAGGTCACAAAGGACCCCAGGGTAACTTCAAAGCAACTGAAGGCCCCTCTCACATTGGCTAATGTTAATGTTCATGAGTCCACCATCAGGAGAACACTGAATAACAATGGTGTGCATGGTAGGGTTGCAAGGAGAAAGCCACTGCTCTCCAAAAAGAACATTGTTGCTCATCTGCAGTTTGCTAAAGATCATGTGGACAAGCCAGAAGGCTATTGGAAAAATGTTTTGTGGACGGATGAGACCAAAATAGAACTTTTTGGTTGAAATGAGAAGCGTTATGTTTGGAGAAAGGAAAACACTGCATTCCACCATAAGAACCTTATCCCATCTGTGAAACATGGTGGTGGTATCATCATGGTTTGGGCCTGTTTTGCTGCATCTGGGCCAGGACAGCTTGCCATCATTGATGGAACAATGAATTCTGAATTATACCAGCGAATTCTAAAGGAAAATGTCAGGACATCTGTCCATGAACTGAATCTCAAGAGAAGGTGGGTCATGCAGGAAGACAACGACCCTAAGCACACAAGTCGTTCTACCAAAGAATGGTTTAAGAAGAATAAAGTTAATGTTTTGGAATGGCCAAGTCAAAGTCCTGACCTTAATCCAATGGAAATGTTGTGGAAGGACCTGAAGTGAGCAGTTCATGTGAGGAAACCCACCAACATCCCAGAGTTGAAGCTGTTCTGTACGGAGGAACGGGCTAAAATTCCTCCAAGCCGGTGTGCAGGACTGATCAACAGTTACCGCAAACATTTAGTTGCAGTTATTGCTGCACAAGGGGGTCACACCAGATACTGAAAACAAAGGTTCACATACTTTTGCCACTCACAGATATGTAATATTGGATCATTTTCCTCAGTAAATAAATGACCAAGTATAATATTTTTATCTCATTTGTTTAACTGGGTTCTCTTTATCTACTTTTAGGACTTGTGTGAAAATCTGATGATGTTTTAGGTCACATTTATGCAGAAATATAGAAAATGCTAAAGGGTTCACAAACTTTCAAGCACCACTGTATAAAGCCTGAACTCTTGTGTTGGTCGTTTCTCGAGTTGTTTCAAACAGAACTGTTGAAACCCCCCCGATGGATGCGTCAGTCTTAGAGAAGCACCAAGAGACGCTCCACTGTCGACTTCTCCATTCTGATTGGTCAGACGGCGTTGGTTAGTTTTCTCTAATAGCAGCGCAGACTGTAGTAGAGAAATGACAGTTGTAGAGCAAATCCCAGGTTTACTGGAAACGAATGTGTTCGCTCACACTAGCAGGTGTCACTTGTCGCTCCGGTTATCGCTGGTCCCATCAGTCCACAGTTTCTCATTCTGATCAGGACGTGTAGCAAGCGGAATATAGAGCAGGAATTCACACTGGAAAATATTTTATGAAAAAGGTGTGATTGTTTTGGGCGGCACAGTGGTGTAGTGGTTAGCGCTGTCGCCTCACAGCAAGAAGGTCCTGGGTTCGAGCCCCGTGGCCGGCGAGGGCCTTTCTGTGCGGAGTTTGCATGTTCTCCCCATGTCCGCGTGGGTTTCCTCCGGGTGCTCCGGTTTCCCCCACAGTCCAAAGACATGCAGGTTAGGTTAACTGGTGACTCTAAATTGACCGTAGGTGTGAATGTGAGTGTGAATGGTTGTCTGTGTCTATGTGTCAGCCCTGTGATGACCTGGCGACTTGTCCAGGGTGTACCCCGCCTTTCGCCCGTAGTCAGCTGGGATAGGCTCCAGCTTGCCTGCGACCCTGTAGAAGGATAAAGCGGCTACAGATAATGAGATGAGTGTGATTGTTTTATTATATGTTAGAATTACATTCAGGCTTAGTTTGTATTAGCTTTCTTAGCAGATTAGCAGCGCGAGCTAACTCCTAGCTCCATACACTCACCAGAGGCACCACCTTAAACCTGAACATCTGTATATCTATTCTATCTATATCTTTCTGACTAGTTACACACACTAAATCACACACTAACCACTGTGACAACTGGAGCGAGCTAACTGGACTTGCGTTTTTGTTGTTTCTATAGTAACAACCGACCCATGTGAGCTCAGACAAATAATAAACTGTGTATGAAGTGTATGAAAGTTTTCCAGTTGTTTTTTTTAAGATGTTTTAGTTCTGTAACTTTTCTGACATCTTCAGCATTTAGAAATTTACGCATTGCGGTTTCTCAGTAACCTGAAAAGCTGCCTCTTTTTTTTCCGTTTAATTAACTTTGACAGAGCGAGAGAGAAAAAATGAGAAGCTGGTGATGGAATGATTGTTTACACAGTCGCAGCTTCTGTAATCTTAGTGATAATGGGAACTGGATTATTTGTTTTGTCGATGTTATACAATAATAACTTATAAGGTAACTGTAAATGGATAAAAAGTACGTTGTTTTTAGGAAAGGGAAAAAAAACCATAGGCCTACTGTGGGCGAATTCTTGTGGTATAAGAGGAATAAAACACTTCCGGGCTTGCTGTTGTAGGAACATGATCGTTGGTTTATTATTTTGTGTTTTTTTTGTGTGTGTACCAGCGATAAAAAGTGTTTTATTCCTTCCTTCCGTCTGTGTCCAAGATCCAAGTTATGAATAAATAGAGACGCATAAAGCCATCGTCGTGATGTGTGATATATATGCTTTCAGGAATGGAGCACTGACACATCTGCGCTACATCTGGTTAATGAGTACAGGAGGTACAGGAAGGACTGTGACTGATGTTATCGGTTGGTTCGGTTCCAGCACGTCCCTGGTATCGATCGGGTCGCATTGATCTGGACACTGAGCTGTAGCGTGTTAGCATCCAGCTGAAGTGTCACTGGGACAAAGAAGTTTCTTTCTGCCTTGGTTTCTACATGCAAACATGACCACGTGTGTGATATGTCTGTGATGATGATGAGGTTTTTATTCACTCCCACCAGTCGGTGTCAGACAGATTTTCTTGTAGATGCATGATTCATGTAACCTTCTGTTTTTCCCTCTCCGTCTCCTCAATCTCCTACTATTTTCTCATCTGGTATGAGCCAGACTCGGACCGTCTTTATCTATGAGTCTGTCGCTCTCATACTGCGTGTGATGATGGAGACCTGTTGTCATGGTGATCAGATGGATCTCTTCGAGAGGATTAGAAGACTTGAGTGATGACGTACTTTAGTACTGATGGTGGATTATAGCAGGTTCTGCTTAAAGGATATCTCTGAAGGGTGTATGTTGTTTGTTTGTTTGTTTGTTTGTTTGTTTGTTTGTTTGCTTTCACCTCCTGTCAGAAAAGACCACAGTTCACCATCTTATTTTCTACTAACGCCTGGTTCTTGAACCCAGTGTTTGACCTGAATGCAACTTCTTGTTTGTGTGCCATTGTATTTTCTAAAGTACAGACAGAGAAAAACGAGCTCTTGTACACTAATGGTTTTATTTAACATTGCGTTCTGAATGAAGGGTTTGAACCATCATGCAGGAAAAAGCCGTGGCTGAGACGGCGTGTAGTTTTAGTGTTCAGGTCACGCCGGGACATTCAGGAAAATGTACTACACCATTAATGCTGCGTTCATGTGCTATGGGAATTATGGTAAATACCAAACGCCGACATGGAAAGCACACATGAACGCCCCCTCTTGTGGTATTTTTCCACTGGGCAACTCGTAGAAAATTTTGATACACGAGTTGCCGAGATGAGATGAACTTTAACCTTTTCGACATGGCGGCGAGCGGTACAAGACACTTGAATGATAAGCATTGTACGCTACTAAAGGTTTTTTTTTACTAGTACTAGTGGGTAGTTTTTGGTGTCTATGCAATGTTGCGTCATTAACAAGTGTAATATAATACGTTAGAAATCCGTTTCCTTTAAAAATGTGTTATGGTTTGTTTTTACCTATCCAGAGCAGACGCTATTGCTAACGATAGCATCTGGTCCACCATCTTTAAAATTTGTCAACAACAACAAAAGCATGTGAACACAACACACTGGTAAATACCACTTCCCAACTGGAAAATATCATCTTCCCATAGCACATGAACGCAGCATAATACTCAAGTGACGACAAACAGAGACGATGCAACAGCCGGCGCTACGTAGCAGAAGGGGCGGAGCTACCAGATTGTGTTGCGGTTTAAATTAGACTCTGAGCAAAAACGCAGCGATGTCATAGCCTGGCTAACGCAACTTCAAAGCTCTCCGAGCATTTGGTCTGGCCAAGATATTAAGCCAAACCGTTTCCCAGAGCCCGTGGTTGACCCGCCTCCCTGAAATGCCTCAGTTTGTTACTGGTCGAAGCCAGAAAAGGCTGTGACGAAGCTTAAACCAATCACATCACTCTTTCCTCTGACGTATGCGACGCGACGGGGCTAACTGGTAGATTAAACTCTTAGCGAAGCCGGTCGGGAGCAAGGCGAAAACGTCCTTCCTTTCAATAAATACCTCCAGGGCTGCTCTTTGCTCCGTTTTCAATGAGAACTTCCTGTTGAATGCTTTCAATACAGCATCTACTGCCGTGTTAAAGGCTTGCCGCTGCTCCATGTTCGTGATGTGAATGAAGCGCTTCCGGCATAGATTCTGTAAACAATCTATGGCTTCCGGTCGCAGTTCTACTACGTCACTGCCTTGAACACGCTTCTACCCAGGGCCGTTGGAGATGCTCAAAGTTGATTGGTTCCCGATTTTTCGGGAGCTTGGAAATGCTGTAGATAGCTTGCCTGGCCAGACTAAGCTCGCAACAGGCCCTCTTGTTGCGTCACGCTTAGGATGGGCGGGCCCAGGCTAGCGATGTCATGGGTTCAAAGTGAACACAAGAAAAGTTTTCAAACAGACATTTTGTTGTTTAATGTAATTTATTATAGAAAACAATAAAATATTTTTTAAAATTCTCTTTAAAAGTTGTTAACAGGATAAAGCGGCTAGAGATAACGAGATGAGATGAGATAATAATAATTTCAACTAAACGAAACCTAGATAAAAATATAAAGAAAATATAAAATTTGATGCAAAAATACAATTAAAAACAATCAATGAATAAATAAATAGCGTCTACAGCTAAGTGAAATCTAAAAATATTGGTTTCTATAAGTATTTAGTTACTTATATAAACCTATATTTATTAAATATGTTTTAATATATATTTTTATATATTTAATGTATTTATTTTATGTTTTAATATATTTATTTTTTATCAGCTTTTTGTTTTATTTTAATATAAAACAAAAAGCTGATTAAAAAATAAATATTCTCTAATTCAAGTGTGTTAAATAAAAAATTTTCAATTTTAAAAATTAAAATGACAAAGAAGCACTAACTACTACAACAGCAACAATTAGAATAAAATGAAACTAGATATAAATATAAATAAGTAAAATATGATATTTTATATGAAAAATAACAAAGAGAGAGAGATAAATAGATATTAGAATCAAATGAAAGATCGAAACATTGGTTAAAAAGTAATTAAAATAAAACAAATCATATTAAAACATATTTAATTATTCTCCAATTAATCAAGTTTGTTAAATCAAAACTTTAAAATTTAAAATTACTCTTCTTCTTCTTCTCCTTCTTCTACTACTACTACTACTACTAATAATAATAATAATAATAGAGAAATACAAAAAAAATTAAGTATTTTTTTCCATTTAATTTTAGAATAATTCATTTTTATCTTTTCCCCCTTTTCTTTTCTCCTCAGTCTCATTTTGCCAGTTCATCTCAGGAACCCTGTTTTCACCCAATTATTTTTCTAAATGTTATTTATGAGCAATTCTCATCAAATCATTTAATTATACATTTCATCAGAACGAGACTCAGCAGCTGCCTCAGCCCCATGCAGCTCACACAGCTGCTGCTTCTCCTCTTTTTCATCAATCTGTTCGGATTTTCACAATAAAACATGTGTTTACTTAAATCGGAGTGTCCTAGTTAGTGAGATGGAGTGTCTCAGGTGTGTGCGCTGTTTCTCTGTGTCATGGCTGGATGAAAGGCTGAGTGCTGCTGAGACTGAGGGAGACGATGAAGAGACGACTTCACTTCTGGGGTCTTTGGAAGAACAGCTTTAGTGGTTTCTTTGAGATATGAAAAAAAGAGAGATGAAACATGACGTGTAAAGCTTTTAAGTGAGCAGAGGGAGACGAGGCAAAAAATAGAGTTCAACTGAGAAGGTAAAATATAGCCAATGTTTGTTATCCCCCACCCAAATGATGTTTGGTGGGGGATATACAAATGGGGTCCGTCTGTCTGTCCGTCCGGTCACATTTTCGTTTCCGGGTCATATCTTTAAAACTACTGAAGATATCTTCATGAAACTTTGTATACATATCAAGCAACATGTGAACTGGCAAAACTGGCCTTTTGCTATTTTTGGATTTTTGAAAAAAAAATTTTTTCAAATTTTTACATAAAAATAGAGTTTGATTTAGTTTCTAAGAGCAACGTTCGTTTCCGGAGCATATATCCAAAACTATTCATGATAGAGATTTCAAACTTGGTATACATGTTAACAAGGTGATGTAGATGTGCCTTTTCATACTAAGAAATTTAAATTTTTCATGTTTCCATGGAAACAATTTCAGACTTAGTCTCTCAGGTTAGTCTTAGGGGTGGGTTTTGTTTCCAGAGCAGAACTTGAAAACTATGAGCGGTTTGGTCTTGAAAGTTGGTATATGTGCTGATTAAGTAACGTATATGTGCCTTTTGATATGAAGAAATGTGAGAAATTTTAATTTTTAGCTCACCTGGACCAAAGGTCTGGTGGGTTTATTATGCCATGGGCTGCTGAGGTCAGTGTAAAGAGGTAGGGTTGGTTTCCTGCAACAGAACTTGAAAAATGCGACCAATAATATCTTGAAACTTGGTATATAGTTGGGCGGCACGGTGGTGTAGTGGTTAGCGCTGTCGCCTCACAGCAAGAAGGTCCTGGGTTCGAGCCCCGGGGCCGGCGAGGGCCTTTCTGTGTGGAGTTTGCATGTTCTCCCCGTGTCCGCGTGGGTTTCCTCCAGGTGCTCCGGTTTCCCCCACAGTCCAAAGACATGCAGGTTAGGTTAACTGGTGACTCTAAATTGACCGTAGGTGTGAATGTGAGTGTGAATGGTTGTCTGTGTCTATGTGTCAGCCCTGTGATGACCTGGCGACTTGTCCAGGGTGTACCCCGCCTTTCACCCATAGTCAGCTGGGATAGGCTCCAGCTTGCCTGCGACCCTGTAGAAGGATAAAGCGGCTAGAGATAATGAGATGAGATGAGATGGTATATAGTTGGTATATAGGGTGCGGGATATATATGACTCTGTCTTCTTGTTTTGTTTTGTTTTTTGACAGAAATGAACATTACTGAAAGACTCGATTAACATCCATCCATCCATTATCTGTAGCCGCTTATCCTGTCCTACAGGGTCGCAGGCAAGCTGGAGCCTATCCCAGCTGACTACGGGCGAGAGGCGGGGTACACCCTGGACAAGTCGCCAGGTCATCGTAGGGCTTCGATTAACATTAACATTAATATTAAAATTCTTCTCATTAAAGGATGTTAAGGCATTGCTGTAGAAAAATGCACAAACTTTCCCAAAGCCTAACTTTCATAAAAATCAACACAAACCTGATCAGGACAGGTGTTTAAGATAAAACTCATTTCAACACAAATGAACCTCAAAGTTATTACCGTGAATGAAAACTATAACTTACACTACGAGTGGATGAAAACCTGCAAATCTGCAACAAAATAAAAGTAGATTAAAAAAAATCAATCTTACAATAAATTGAGGTGAGTGTACATACAGTGGTGCTTGAAAGTTTGTGAACCCTTTAGAATTTTCTATATTTCTGCATAAATATGACCTAAAACATCATCAGATTTTCACACAAGTCCTAAAGGTAGATAAAGAGAACCCAGTTAAACAAATGAGACAAAAATATTATACTTGGTCATTTATTTATTGAGGAAAATGATCCAATATTACATATCTGTGAGTGGCAAAAGTATGTGAACCTCTAGGATTAGCAGTTCATTTGAAGGTGAAATTAGAGTCAGGTGTTTTCAGTCAATGGGATGACAATCAGGTGTGAGTGGGCACCCTGTTTTATTTAAAGAACAGGGATCTATCAAAGTCTGAGCTTCACAACACATGTTTGTGGAAGTGTATCATGGCACGAACAAAGGAGATTTCTGAGGACCTCAGAAAAAGCGTTGTTGATGCTCATCAGGCTGGAAAAGGTTACAAAACCATCTCTAAAGAGTTTGGACTCCACCAATCCACAGTCAGACAGATTGTGGACAAATGGAGGAAATTCAAGACCATTGTTACCCTCCCCAGGAGTGGTCGACCAACAAAGATCACTCCAAGAGCAAGGCGTGTAATAGTCGGTGAGGTCACAAAGGACCCCAGGGTAACTTCTAAGCAACTGAAGGCCTTTCTCACATTGGCTAATGTTAATGTTCATGAGTCCACCATCAGGAGAACACTGAACAACAATGGTGTGCATGGCAGGGTTGCAAGGAGAAAGCCACTGCTCTCCAAAAAGAACATTGCTGCTTGTCTGCAGTTTGTTAAAGATCACGTGGACAAGCCAGAAGGCTATTGGAAAAATGTTTTGTGGATGGATGAGACCAAAATAGAACATTTTGGTTTAATGAGAAGCATTAAGTTTGGAGAAAGGAAAGCACGGCATTCCAGCATAAGAACCTTATCTCATCTGTGAAACATGGTGGTGGTAGTATCATGGTTTGGGCCTGTTTTGCTGCATCTGGGCCAGGACGGCTTGCCATCATTGATGGAACAATGAATTCTGAATTATACCAGCAAATTCTAAAGGAAAATGTCAGGACATCTGTCCATGAACTGAATCTCAAGAGAAGGTGGGTCATGCAGCAAGACAACGACCCTAAGCACACAAGTCGTTCTACCAAAGAATGGTTAAAGAAGAATAAAGTTAATGTTTTGGAATGGCCAAGTCAAAGTCCTGACTTTAATCCAATCGAAATGTTGTGGAAGGACCTGAAGCGAGCAGTTCATGTGAGGAAACCCACCAACATCCCAGAGTTGAAGCTGTTCTGTACGGAGGAACGGGCTAAAATTCCTCCAAGCCGGTGTGCAGGACTGATCAACAGTTACCGCAAACGTTTAGTTGCAGTTATCGCTGCACAAGGGGGTCACACCAGATACTGAAAGCAAAGGTTCACATACTTTTGCCACTCACAGATATGTAATATTGGATCATTTTCCTCAATAAATAAATGACCAAGTATAATATTTTTGTCTCATTTGTTTAACTGGGTTCTCTTTATCTACTTTTAGGACTTGTGTGAAAATCTGATGATGTTTTAGGTCATATTTATGCAGAAATATAGAAAATTCTAAAGGGTTCACAAACTTTCAAGCACCACTGTATAATTTAAAAATCTACTTCTCATTATGCTGTGTTTACAGTATCTTAACCAAAATGTCTTTGTTGCCTGTCTGGGTTACAGGGGGAGAGAGAGAGAGAGAGATCTCCTTGAGTTTAATTAAAAAGGTGTCTTATGAACACTACAGGCAGCTGCTAATCCATTCCGGACCTCTGAGAGAGAGAGAGAGAGAGAGAGAGAGAGATATGACTTATATGTCTTATTATCTGAACATAATCGAATTTTCTGTAAACATGATATCAAGACAGAAACATGTGAAATATCATGTAACTGTTTCCTGTTATTCATATTCGCTCGCTCTCGCTCTCTCTCTCTCTGTGCATATACACTACCGTTCAAAAGTTTGGGGTCACTTTGAAATGTCCTTATTTTTGAAAGAAAAGCACTGTTCTTTTCAATGAAGATCACTTTAAACTAATCAGAAATCCACTCTATACATTGCTAATGTGGTAAATGACTATTCTAGCTGCAAATGTCTGGTTTTTGGTGCAATATCTCCATAGGTGTATAGAGGCCCATTTCCAGCAACTCTCACTCCAGTGTTCTAATGGTACAATGTGTTTGCTCATTGCCTCAGCCCATGTTTACATTAGACCGTATCAGCGGATCATCCGATTAACGTTTTTAAAACGATTAGTGTGCACACAGCAAAACCAATACACGATTTGCGTGCACACAGCAACGCCAATACACGGATACGCTCGGCTCCGCAGGCATCCTGCGCTCCAAATCACTCCGCCCTGAACAGCGAGTGCCCTCTGGAGGGTGCGCACTCCGGCCCTGCGCAGCTCACACAGCACGCGAGTGAAGTGCACAAGCCACGATTCGGGACTGAGCCGCTGTGTGTGTGATCCCAGTGCATATCACTTACCACTTGCAAGTGGAAGGATGGCAAGCCTAAAGACAATCATAACTACACAATGGGCAGTATTTGCATAAGTATTTGCAGTATTTTCATACTTTTATACTCTTTAATGAAAGGTGATACAAGGCGGAAGTCCGCGCCGTTTTTCAGCAGTCGCGTCACATGACCAACGCCAGCGAATCAGGAAGGTGGATGTCACAGTGACGTTGTCCAATGAGACGCCAGCTAGAGCTCAGCACAGCGTATCCGCGTATTCTCAATGTTTACACAGCACCGGAGCTGACACGATCTGGATTGAATACGTGGACGCTGGCGGATTCCCGTTTCCCGGCGTTTCCAGGCGGTTTAATGTAAACGGACAGTGCATCCACGAAGAAAACGAGACAGATACGGTCTAATGTAAACGTAGCCTCAGAAGGCTAATGGATGATTAGAAAACCCTTGTACAATCATGTTAGCACAGCTGAAAACAGTTGAGCTCTTTAGAGAAGCTATAAAACTGACCTTCCTTTGAGCAGATTGAGTTTCTGGAGCATCACATTTGTGGGGTCGATTAAATGCTCAAAATGGCCAGAAAAATGTCTCGACTATATTTTCTATTCATTTTACAACTTATGGTGGTAAATAAAAGTGTGACTTTTCATGGAAAACACAAAATTGTCTGGGTGACCCCAAACTTTTGAACGGTAGTGTATATGCATGTGGTCATATGTGCACTCTATGTGGCTGTGTTTTTACCTGATTCTGAATCATATTCAGATTGATTCTTTTGATTCAGTTTCACACTGCAGAGGATTCAACAAACCACAAAGAAAACAACAGATTTAGTGAGAGGAGAAGGGAAAGGGAAGAGACAGAGCTGAAAAAGTGTTCATAAAACTCAAGTGTTCATTTGATCATGCCAGAAAAAAGTGAATCGAAGCACAGTGAGTACAGAACCAGTGCCAAATGCATGATTAAAGAATGAATGAAATAATGAGCTGAAAACATTCTGTGAACTGCACCCGGTGTATTTTGTTCTTTGATGTTCAAGACACACAACATGTCTGGATCACTTCCTGAAGTTGAGTTGATTCAGAGTCGAATGGTGTTCATATTCTAATCGAATCGGATTCCTCTGATCCTGATGAGCAAAACTGCTTTATTACAAACATCAGAAGCTTTTATTTATAAAACTAAGAGACAAGAGGTTTCATTTTGGTGACTGTGGCTAAGGTTAGGGTTCGCATAGTGGTGTGTGTGTGTGTGTGTGTGTGTGTGTGTGTGTGTGTGTGTGTGTGTGTGTGTGTGTGAGAGAGAGAGAGTGTGTGTAAATCAGCCCTAATGAATCCACTGAAGAAAGAGTTGTTTCACACTCAGTTTGATGGCCTCTAGGCAGCGAAAGCAATTATAAAGCAGAAGAAGAGACCATACTCTCTCAGAGAGAGAGAGAGAGAGAGAGAGAGATGGGCACAGTGAGGCAGAGAGAGATACAAAGCAAGAGGGAGAGAAAGAGAGAGAGAGAGAGAGAGAGAGATACAAAGCAAGAGGGAGAGAGAGACAGTGAGACAGAGAGAGATACAAAGCAAGAGGGGGAGTGTGTGTGTGAGAGAGAGAGAGAGAGAGAGAGAGAGAGAGATACAAAGCAAGAGGGGGAGAGAGATGGACAGAGAGAGAGAGATACAAAGCAAGAGAAAGAGAGAGAGACAGTGAGACAGAGAGAGATACAAAGCAAGAGGGGGAGTGTGTGTGAGAGAGAAAGAGAGAGAGAGAGATACAAAGCAAGAGGGGGAGAGAGATGGACACAGAGAGAGAGATACAAAGCAAGAGGCAGAGATACAGAGAGAGAGGTGGAGGCAGACACAGAAAAACAGAGAGAAGAGAGACAGAAAGACAAAGAGACAGACTGATGGGTACAATGTGAGAGAGGGAGAACAAGACACAAAGAGAGGAAAAGAGAACGACATAGATGGATATGAAGAGAGAGAGAGACAGACAGACAAACAGACAGACAGAAATACACTGAGAGAGAGAGAGAGAGAGAGAGAGAGAGAGAGATGGACACAGTGAGACAGAGAGAGATACAAAGCAAGAGGGGGAGAGAGAGAGAGAGAGAGAGAGATGGACACAGTGAGACAGAGAGAGATACAAAGCAAGAGGCAGAGATACAGAGAAAGAGAGAGAGAGAGAGAGAGAGAGAGAGATGGAGGCAGACACAGAAAAACAGAGAAGAGAGACAGAAACAGAAAGACAGAAAGAGACAGACCAATGGGTACAATGTGTGTGAGAGAGAGAACAAGACACACAGAGAGGAAAAGAGAACAAGATAGATGGATATGAAGGGAGAGAGAGATAAAAAGATTGAGAGACAGAAATACACCTAGAGAGAGAGAGACAAAGATACATAGAGAGAGCAAGAAAGAAAAGCAGATGGAAAAGAGAGAGACAGATGAATATGAAGTAAACGAGCGATAGAAAGATTGAGAGACAGAAACACACACAGAGAGAGAGGAAGATGGAGGCAGACACAGGAAAACAGAGAGAGAGAAAGAGAGACAGAAAGGCAAAGAGAGAAACAGATGGATATGATGTGAGAGAGGGAGAGCAAAACACAGAGACAAAGAGAGAGAGAGAGAGAGAGAGTTAGATGGATACAAAGGAAGAGAGAGAGAGAGATGAAAAGATTGAGAGACAGAATCACACCCAGAGACAGAGAGAGACAGAAAAAGAAGCAGGTGGAAGAGAGAGACAGATGAATATGGAGTAAGAGAGAGATGGAAAGATTGAGAGACAGAAACGCACCCAGAGAGAGGGAGATGAGGTCAGTCTTGTTATTTAACATATCTTCTTGTCATATTCCCACTGGAACACTTTAATACACTTTCTAATGGTCTAATTCTCAGCTGTAATGTGAATTGACACCGCGAGCCGAGCCGAGCCGAGCCGCCCCAGAGTCGGATTCAGGCGCGATCACGCTTGTTATATGATTTGTTCAACACGTTTACTGTGTTAGGGACATGTTCACTGCATTATTTATTCATACTGTAATTAGCAGCTGCTGTTTTGCAATAAGGTGTTTGGGAGCAGAGGGGAAAATGTTTAGCGCAGCACTTTTCAGGCGGTGTGTGAAGGCCCAAGTGTGTGTGTGTGTGTGTGGTGGTGGTGGGGTGTATTAGTAAGCTGCCAACCTCTAGAGGCCACTGTAAAACAGGTCATTGCTTTTAAGGGCACATTAAAACTTAATACTCAACTCCGGCCACGTTTCTCTTCAGGGCTCGCTGTAGAGAGAGAGAGAGAGAGAGAGAGTTCTCACAATGAGAGGAATGTTTTCAAATGTCCTCGCATTTACCCGGTCCTCAGAAAAAATACAATATTTATCGTATTTTATTTCTCAATCTCGGGCAGCACAGTGGTGTAGTGGTTAGCGCTGTCGCCTCACAGCAAGAAGGTCCTGGGTTCGAGCCCCGGGGCCGGCGAGGGCCTTTCTGTGTGGAGTTTGCATGTTCTCCCCGTGTCCGCGTGGGTTTCCTCCGGGTGCTCCGGTTTCCCCCACAGTCCAAAGACATGCAGGTTAGGTTAACTGGTGACTCTAAATTGACCGTAGGTGTGAATGTGAATGGTTGTCTGTGTCTATGTGTCAGCCCTGTGATGACCTGGCGACTTGTCCAGGGTGTACCCCGCCTTTCGCCCGTAGTCAGCTGGGATAGGCTCCAGCTCGCCTGCGACCCTGTAGAAGGATAAAGCGGCTACAGATAATGAATGAATGAATATTTCTCAATCTCTCTCACGGTCTCACTTTTCTCCATCACTTATCTGTAGTTTATTTAACAATATAAAAGACTTTAAAAGAATATTTTAAATAAAGGATTGAAATAAAAGAATGTTTCAGTGGGTGTGGCCACAACAGACGAATAAATAATAATAATTTTTAAAAAAAATCAACAGTAACCAAAATGCCTGTGCTCATGAAGGTGTATTTTTAAAAGCCAGGGGGTTTGTTTGTTTGTTTGTTTGTTTGTTTTAAGTCTTTAATTGTCCCCTCTTGAGGGACTTTGGGGTTGGGATGGTAAGATTCGCTGATCTGCATCAGTGCAGCAGTATAAAAGTTCACAACGCGATCGTCCTGATTAAGGCTACTATGATATAGCCTGGGCCCGCCCATCCTAAGTGTGACGCAACACGAGGGCCTGTTGTGAGCTTAGTCTGGCCAGGCAAGCTATCTACAGCTCTTCCAAGCTCCCGAAAAATTGGGAACCAATCAACTTTGAGCATCTCCAACGGCCCTGGGTAGAGGCGTGTTCAAGGCACTGATGTAATAGAACTGCAACCGGAAGCCATAGATTGTTTACAGAATCTATGCCGGAAGCGCTTCATTCACGAATGCTGTATTGAAAGCATTCAACGGGAAGTTCTCATTGAAAACGGAGCAAAGAGCAGCCCTGGAGGTATTTATTGAAAGGAAGGACGTTTTCGCCTTGCTCCCGACCGGCTTCGGTAAGAGTTTAATCTACCAGTTAGCCCCGCTGGTAGCCAAATCAATGGGGCTCAGCGAGAATCCTATCGTCGCGTCACATACGTCAGAGGAAAGAGTGATGTGATTGGTTTAAGCTTCGTCACAGCCTTTTCTGGCTTCGACCAGTAGCAAACTGAGGCATTTCAGGGAGGCGGGTCAACCACGGGCTCTGGGAAACGGTTGGGCTGAATATCTTGGCCAGACCAATAGCTCGTAGAGCTTTGAAGTCGCGTTAGCCAGACTAACTATGATACTGTCTTGTATCTTGTCACGTAAGCGGCGTGTGGGTCAAACGCCAAGAAATGAGGCGTATTTTGTCCAAAATTAAAGTCTTGTGACGTGCATGGCATATGCGTGATGTTTCTGTGGCGTTCCTGTGGTGTATCTGGGGTTTGTATGGGGTTCAAGGGATGTAAAGTTATAGCGTACTGAGGCGTATGATGCGTTGCTGCGGTGAAATCATTTCGTTGCTTTCATTGGTGTAGTGTTTCATTCTTACGTGTAACGTTGCTGCGGCGTATCTGCGGCGTTCACAGATGGGTATAAAAGGGGGCCCCATGCTGCGTTCATTGTTATTCATCATAGTCAAGAAAGCATCATGCCGGTGAAGAAGTCAGGACCCAAGAAGGGCAAGGGAAGAGGGAAGAAATCAGCCACATCCACCCAGCCAGCCCCGGAGCCACCTTCATCAGACACTGAAGTCATTCCAGAGAGCCAGCCATTGTAGGTACTCTTACAACACCGCAAATACTTTGACAATGCAACACCTAAGCAATGGCAATAACACGGCAGTGAAAGGTACGTAGTATGTACAGTGGTGCCTGAAAGTTTGTGAACCCTTTAGAATTTTCTATATTTCTGCATAAATGTGACCTAAAACATCATCAGATTTTCACACAAGTCCTAAAAGTAGATAAAGAGAACCCAGTTAAACAAATGAGACAAAAATATTATACTTGGTCATTTATTTATTGAGGAAAATGATCCAATATTACATATCTGTGAGTGGCAAAAGTATGTGAACCTCTAGGATTAGCAGTTCATTTGAAGGTGAAATTAGAGTCAGGTGTTTTCAATCAATGGGATGGCAATCAGGTGTGAGTGGGCACCCTGTTTTATTTAAAGAACAGGGATCTATCAAAGTCTGAGCTTCACAACACATGTTTGTGGAAGTGTATCATGGCACGAACAAAGGAGATTTCTGAGGACCTCAGAAAAAGTGTTGTTGAAGCTCATCAGGCTGGAAAAGGTTACAAAACCATCTCTAAAGAGTTTGGACTCCACCAATCCACAGTCAGACAGACTGTGTACAACTGGAGGAAATTCAAGACCATTGTTACCCTCCCCAGGAGTGGTCGACCAACAAAGATCACTCCAAGAGCCAAGGCGTGTAATAGTCGGCGAGGTCACAAAGGACCCCAGGGTAACTTCTAAGCAACTGAAGGCGTCTCTCACATTGGCTAATGTTAATGTTCATGAGTCCACCATCAGGAGAACACTGGACAACAATGGTGTGCATGGCAGGGTTGCAAGGAGAAAGCCACTGCTCTCCAAAAAGAACATTGCTGCTTGCCTCAAAATGTTTTGTGGATGGATAAAACCAAAAGAGAACTTTTTGGTTGAAATGAGAAGCGTTATGTTTGGAGAAAGGAAAACACTGCATTCCAGCATAAGAACCTTATCCCATCTGTGAAACATGGTGGTGGTAGTATCATGGTTTGGGCCTGTTTTGCTGCATCTGGGCCAGGACGGCTTGCCATCATTGATGGAACAATGAATTCTGAATTATACCAGCAAATTCTAAAGGAAAATGTCAGGACATCTGTCCATGAACTGAATCTCAAAAGAAGGTGGGTCATGCAACAAGACAACAACCCTAAGCACACAAGTCGTTCTACCAAAGAATGGTTAAAGAAGAATAAAGTTAATGTTTTGGAATGGCCAAGTCAAAGTCCTGACCTTAATCCAATGGAAATGTTGTGGAAGGATCTGAAGCGAGCAGTTCATGTGAGGAAACCCACCAACATCCCAGAGTTGAAGCTGTTCTGTACGGAGGAACGGGCTAAAATTCCTCCAAGCTGGTGTGCAGGACTGATCAACAGTTACCGGAAACGTTTAGTTGCAGTTATTGCTGCACAAGGGGGTCACACCAGATACTGGAAGCAAAGGTTCACATACTTTTGCCACTCACAGATATGTAATATTGGATCATTTTCCTCAATAAATAAATGACCAAGTATAATATTTTTGTCTCATTTGTTTAACTGGGTTCTCTTTATCTACTTTTAGGACTTGTGTGAAAATCTGATGATGTTTTAGGTCATATTTATGCAGAAATATAGAAAATTCTAAAGGGTTCGCAAACATTCAGGCACCACTGTACGCCTTACATACGCCAGGATATGCTAAAGAAACAAAAAATACGCCATTGATACACAGTGGATAAGAAAAGAATGCCGTGACAACGCTTTGTACGCTACAGTTACGTTGCATGTCAACTAAAGTGTTTGCGCGGTGTAATAGGTATTCGAGCAACGTTCCTGCTGCATCACTACTGTGTAGCTTTCATTTTTAAGGCATACACGTGATGTATGTGTGACATATCAAAGCTGCTATGGATTTTTAAGTGTGGACTTAAAAGTACGCCGCACCCTGGCGTACAAGGAGATTGTATTACGCATCCTAGAGCATTAGCTATGTAAGTTGGCGATGCTGTGACATTCCTTTCTTACTGCCACGTATCCTGATACACCAGTGTGTGAACCAAGCATAAAAAGTGTGCACTGGATCGGCTATACTTTGGGATTTGGCATCATTTCTAACATTGATGCATTTGGTAAAGATGAGGGTACAAACCAAAGAAATCAAATCAACTATCTGCACCATCTTGAACTGCATATCGTCATCATCATCATCATCATGTTCTTTTGCACTGAATCGCATTGTGTTTACTCAAATCATGTCGAATTGCACTGCAATTCAGAATAGAAATGAATCGTACCATTTCTCATTCATACAGTGGTTGATTCATATCTATCGGAAGCACATACCGGATTGTCAGCAAAACATTGAGATGTGTATCGCACCAGCCCCAGTGATGGAGATGCACATCCCTGTTTTGGAGGTGCAGTTTACCTCCTTTGACTGCATGCAACCTTTTTGTGTGAAATTGACTCACTGTTTAAAGTAATCAAAGCTCTTGGCTTTCTAACAACAGAGAAGAGTGACTTAATTGTAGATGGTGTGACAACAACTTCATCTCTCCAGCCATCACAGAACAGAACAAATGCTGTGATCATACACTCGGCACTAGAAAAGGTTTTGTAATACAGATACAGGCGGAAACCTTTCCCTCAGAATCTTTGACGAACATGTGAATGGTGTTGTCCCTGGCTCCTGGATGGGTTTGGTTTCAGGTTGATTTTGATTATTTTGATTTCCTGCAGGGGTGGCACGGTGGTGTAGTGGTTAGCGCTGTCGCCTCACAGCAAGAAGGCCCGGGTTTGAGCCCAGTGGCTGGCGAGGGTCTTTCTGTGTGGAGTTTGCATGTTCTCCCCGTGTCCGCGTGGGTTTCCTCCGGGTGCTCCGGTTTCCCCCACAGTCCAAAGACATGCAGGTTAGGTTAACTGGTGACTCTAAATTGACCGTAGGTGTGAATGTGAGTGTGAATGGTTGTCTGTGTCTATGTGTCAGCCCTGTGATGACCTGGCGACTTGTCCAGGGTGTACCCCGCCTTTCACCCGTAGTCAGCTGGGATAGGCTCCAGCTTGCCTGCGACCCTGTAGAACAGGATAAAGCGGCTACAGATAATGAGATGAGATGATTTCCTCCATTCTCATTGATCATATATCTGCCCATGCAGGTAACCTGGTATAGCCCAAGCAAATAAGGCATTCCATTTAGCCTTGGCTCAGGTTACCTTACCCTCGGAGCTCCAGGCCCAATA
The DNA here is from genome assembly GCF_027579695.1 of Neoarius graeffei. Classification (NCBI taxonomy): domain Eukaryota; kingdom Metazoa; phylum Chordata; class Actinopteri; order Siluriformes; family Ariidae; genus Neoarius; species Neoarius graeffei. Next base: position 58,337,696 of record NC_083588.1, read on the forward strand.
GAACAATTGTGTTTAATTAGCCCTGGTGTGTTTGACTATACAGGAGAGAGAGAGAGCGTCCAACCCTGTTGCTTTAAATCAGTCTCTTAGACTTGTACTTTATTCCACACACTTACCTCCTGGCCTGGTGGTTAGCGTGCTCGCCTCTCAACCGGGAGATCATGAGTTCTGCTTGTCGTCAGGTCATACCAAAGACCATCATAAGAATGGGTGCACTATAGGTACATGTGGCTACTGCTTACAAATAAAATACTGCATACAGTGTGTGTGTGTATATATATATATATATATATATATATATATATATATATATATATATATATATGTGTGTGTGTATGTGTTATCATTTATACTCTCCTTATCTCTTGCAAGCATCACCAAGCTGTGAGCAGCATCAGGGCTTGGAGTATTTTTTTGTTTACTGTGTTTTGTTCAAAATACAGTGCTGTGAGCTATATCTATTTTCAAAATCGTAAGAAAGCACTTGTTCATGAATTGTCCTAGAAGCATTATTTAGTACTAAGGAGCACATTTTGTTTCACAAGTGTAGTGTAAAGACTCTAAAATAAAATAAAAAATTAAAGCGAATAACAGAAGTTTGATATCGGCTTCTCAATATATCTGCCGGAAAGCTAAAAAAAATTATAAAACCTTTCATTCGATCTTTCAGAAGGACCAAACAAAAGCTGTGATAATCAAAAGGTACATTTTCTTAAAATAAACACCACTTACTTGATATCAAATCAGTAGCCTTGGCGAACCACGAGGTGAATTTTGTTTATCTTTTTATCTGCCGATTATCTTCCGATACTACAGAGTTATAACGAGGTTTCTCTTATTTCATTTCTGTTACACTCATTCGTACATTCTTACAACACGATGACATAGTGGCTTCGCCACTCGTTCTTGTGTGCCTTTGATAACGCGAGATCAACTGTTCGTATCGTGAGTTCTGGTGATTGTAATGCTTATGCGCATGCGCAGGGCAACACGATGGCATAGTGGCTACTGCCTTGCTTTGTCTCTATGAGGCAGTAGCCACAAAATTGGTATCTGTTGCCATCTGGCAGGGCATACTGCAATGCAGATGTGAGTGGGGAGTCAAACTCTCACAGTTACCAGAGGACTATCCTCCCACTGTAACCCTAGCCGTATAGGCGAGAGACTGAGGGCTATGGAAATGGAGATCAGCGCTGCCCAATGCACCTTCAGGGCCTGGTTAGTACTGGGATGGGAGACTGCCTAGGAAGACCAGGTCCTGGCATGGGAAGAACTTTGACTTTTGACCTCCTGCCTTGTTGGTCCAGCTTGTAGGTGCCAAGTTTGATACTACACCTTTGATACTTGGGACTGAAAGTGATTTTCTGATTTTGCTAAACATGACCTAACCAGTTGTGTTGGTTTTCTTTTTGGGAAGCCATGGCCTAATGGTTAGAGAACCAGCTTTAAGGTCAAAAGGCTTCCAGTTTGATTCCCTGGACCAACGGGAATGGTAGAAGTGTCCTTGAGCAAGGCACCTAACCCCACCTGCTCACCAGGCTGCTCTGGCTATGTTGTACGTCACTCTGGATAAGAGCATCTGCGTTTCTTGCTGGACCATCCTGTCTTTCTGGCTGGAGAAGTCTGCTTGATGAATGCACTGTTCTCTGAAAGGTTCACCAATCTAAATAATCATCAGTGATGGTCCCATGGTGGTCTCTGTCCCTTAACGGATGTGGACGAGGCAAACTGATGCCTACAATGTGATTGAAATGTTAGGTGTCGGGTCCTAATTAGTGAGAATGACCTAATGAGGCATTTATACAGATGTTAGTAAACATGTGTAGTGTGATATGGTTGGATTTTGGACAATTTCATTGAAATGAAGCTATAAAAGCAAAAATATGAACTTTGAATCCATTCCTGACCCTGATTTGTATCTGCTCTTGTTCAATGTGTTGTGCATTCTGAGATGCTTTTCTGCTCACCACGGTTGTATAGAGTGGTTGGAAATAGTGGCTCAATCCAGTCCGGATATTCTCTTCTGATCTTTCGCATGAGTTTTCTTTTCTTTTTTTTGTGGATAAAGTGACCAGTGAGTGTGTGAATGATTCTTTTCACTGGTTTTGCTACACAGGAAAATGCTAGCTATCAATCAAGCTCCTGTAAAGCTAGCTAGCTTGTACCACTATTTTATATGCAACATCCACAAATTTTTTTAGCACGACTTTTTTTTTCCAGCATGTTTTCCCATGCTAGCAAACCTTTCAGTGGGGAACAAATGCTATTGTAAAAATCTTTGCTTGCACTAGTTTAAAACCAAACATATTTGTAAAGCTAGGTGCAGGAAGAAAAGCTGTGAAAGAAAAAATAAAGAAATTGGCTCCAAATTGTTTGCTGTCTCTCATCGGTTTGTCGAGGACCACAATTCTGTCCCTTATGAGTGATTTTCATGAACATATTCAAAGCACCCAATCAGGCAGACATTTATTTTCAAGCCAATCAGACTGAAAGACTAAACTGCACATTCTCATTTCAAATGAAGGCACTTAGCGCTAATGATAACACCATTCATCAGGCTAATTTCGTCAGCACTTTTGCCACACCAACCGTCTTTGTGTCCCAAGAATCTGTGCTTGTGTGTGTGTGTGTGTGTGTGTGTGTGTGTGTGTGTGTGTGTGTGTGTGTGTGTGTTTTAACGTGTTCAATGCTAATGATATTAACCACAAGGTCACTTGATTCAGCCTCTTGTTGAGAGCCCTACATTATTCCTTTATGTGTTTAAAACACCAATTATACTTCATAAACTCTCGCCTGGCTTCACATTTAACACTGCATTATTGAAATATTCTGTGAATTATTCATTGGACGATAAATTCCTCAAAGCCCAGGGAAGCATGAGAGAATAGAGAGACGGCTGCGATGACACAGAGAGCAAGTCCAGATTATTCCGTTCTTCATTAAGATGAAGAACTGGAGGAATCTGGATGATACAAGGACAGAAATTAAAATCGGTCTTGCTGTAGATGGAGAGGAGTCGATATCGATCGTGCTGCTCTCTGGATCTTTATTAAACCCTACACTCTGTGTTGGGTTTTAATAATGCTGGCGACATCAACTCCTGAACTAGCCATATAACACAAATTTATTTAAACACACACACACACATACACACAAACCAGTACATCACTGAACAATTGTCATGTTTATAATGGATGATGAACAATATTTGTATCATGACATAAACCATTCATAAGGAATGAAGCATATTGTCTTTATAATGAATTATGAATCGCAGACGTGATGCATTATAAGTAGTTTTCATATCATACCACATTCATATCATGTTGTAATGCAGGGGATCTCAACTTTTTCTGCTTTAAGGCCCACCTATTCATACTTGTAACAAGTCGAGGCCCATTAAAAAAGATCCCCAATTATTTTGGCTCATCTATTCTATTAGAATCTAATAATCTGTTGTAAAGTGTATTAATGGGATGCAACATTACTCCCTGTTCCAGAAGGGAGTCCAGGAATTAAATAAATGCAATAAAAACAAATTGTGTTTAATTGTAGGTGTTGTATTTAAACCTCAGTCAAAAGGGATTAATGATCCAAAAGTGGAGTCTGGTCCATTAACCCAAGAAGTTATTGCTATGTTTGTGTTCAGCAAACAAGCAAATTATTAAAACCAAGAATTACACTCAAAAGAAGTGGCTATAGAAACCACTCAGTGGGATTAGATCCTTACATGCTAACAAAGGATTTTTCCTCTGAAAGAAAAAATTACGAGCTAAATTTGACATTAGTAGAATAAAATTTGATCCTATTGTAGCTGGAACTAAATACAAAGACCATAGTTATGCAGACTATTAATTAACTTAATGTAAAGATAATTAACAGATAATCAACAGATTTTAATTTTTTTTAAGATTGTGTATATTTTAAGTTTTTTGTATTTGTAATTATTTTTTTAAATACCTAATAAATTTTTTGTACCTTTTTTTTAAAAATCTGTTTAAAAAAAGGTACAAAAAATATTTTTAAACAAGTATATAGAAGAGGAAGTATGTTAACGGAGGATGATGAGGGATAAATAGAATAGGGTTGATTGTTATATTAGAACTAACTTAGTATATGGTATATATGGTATATATTTATTTATGGGGATAGTTTATATATTCATATTTACAGGGATAGGTATGTAGTAGATATTTATTTTTGTAATTATATATTTATATAGATATTTATGAAGTGTATATATGGTATGTAGTATATATTTATTTTTGTAATTAAATATTTATATAGGCGGCATGGTGGTGTAGTGGTTAGCGCTGTCGCCTCACAGCAAGAAGGTCCTGGGTTCGAGCCCCGTGGCCGGCGAGGGCCTTTCTGTGTGGAGTTTGCATGTTCTCCCCGTGTCCGCGTGGGTTTCCTCCGGGTGCTCCGGTTTCCCCCACAGTCCAAAGACATGCAGGTTAGGTTAACTGGTGACTCTAAATTGAGCGTAGGTGTGAATGTGAGTGTGAATGGTTGTCTGTGTCTATGTGTCAGCCCTGTGATGACCTGGTGACTTGTCCAGGGTGTACCCCGCCTTTCGCCCATAGTCAGCTGGGATAGGCTCCAGCTTGCCTGCGACCCTGTAGAAGGATAAAGCGGCTAGAGATAATGAGATGAGATTAATATTTATATAGATATTTATGAAGTGTATATATATGGTATGTAGTATATATTTATTTTTGTAATTATATATATTTATATAGATATTCATGAAGTGTATATATGGTATATATTTTTATAGGTGTATTAATGTAGTTTGTATTTTGGGGTAGTTAAAAAGGGGTGGGAAATTAAAAAAGTATTGTACTTCTTCCCACTCCTTTTTCAAACAATGTGCGGTGTTTTGTAATGTCTTAGCTCTTTATGTTATTTTATTTATTTTTTTAATTTCTCGTTTTCTTTCTTTTGTATGTACAAATAGTTACATATATTTTTATACAATATTTATATTAAAATTATTTGTATCTGTGCATGCACGACCTCATCAGCTGTGCTGATTAACTTATCATGTTTAAATAAAGTCATTCATTCATTATGAGTTGGAAAATTATCCATCTGTTGATTTCCCCAACATCTCAAACTACCTGGTGCTGCAGTGCAGACATCATTCTACATGGATATACAGATATAAAAACCTGGAAGAGTATGGAGGCGAACAACTTTTTATATGTGGCTGGGTTAAAGATCTGGGGATCAAGACACTACAAAATAAATCCTGTATCATTTTTGCCCGGGTAAGTAGGACTTTCTGGGCTTTTTGTACACGTCTTTGAGAAGGTTGCCAGGATGCTACATGTTTTAGTATCGGATGTAAACAAACCACAGCCACTTGATTCTCAATCCTCCCTGCTCTTCTCTTCCAGCAGGCATCACAGAACCATATAATTTACCCACAAACATATTTATTTATTCTGCTCTCTCTCTCTCTCTCTCTCTCTCTTAAATGTGACAAAAATAAAGGTTTGTTCTTCTTAATTTACCCACAAATGTATTTATTCCACTTGAAAAGTGTGCAGCAAACCAGCTACTGGATTTGGGACACTATTGGCCCTTTTCCACTGCCCTTTTTCAGCTCGCTTCAGCTCACTTCAGCCCGACACGGCTCGCGTTTCGACTACCAAAGAACAGCACGACTCGGCTCGCTTCAGCCCTGCTTAGCCCCTAAAACTCGCACCGTTTTGGAGTGGGGCTGAAGCGAGCCAAAGCGAGCCGAGTGAGGCTGGGGGCGTGAGCAGACACTCCCCTGTGCACTGATTGGTGAGGAGGAGTGTCCTCACATGCCCACACACGCCCCGCGAGCACGCTGGGATCTGTAAACACCGTAAACCCGGAAGAAGAATAATTACGAATTACGAGAATTTAGAGTCAATTTAGCGAAAGTGGGTGGACGTCACGTGATGTCCACCCACTTTCGCTAACTCCACCCAATGTGTCCACCCACTTCCAGCCAGCACGGTTCAGCGCGGTTGTAGTCGAAATGCAACTCCAACAGCCCCGCTCAGCTCGACTCAGCCCAACTCAGCACGGCACGGCTCAGCCCGACTCAGCCGCGTTGGTAGTGGAAAAGCGGCATATGACATCCTGAACTATTTAGTATTTGGTTTCAAACTTGGGGGAAAAAAAATCACGGCCCACTAGATGTCGCTTCATGGCGCATTAATGGGTCATGGCCCCGTGGTTGAGAAACACTGTTGTAATGTATTCATAAGGCATCTTACACATCATTTTAACTATTTATAATGCTATTCATGATGCTATATAGCTATTTCTATGATAACATTTATAAGTAGTGTTTATAACACTTTATGTCACCAATACAAAAGACATCGCACTAACACCTTCACTTTATACCTTCATCTCAGGACAGCAAGTATGTAGCAGCCAGCCTCAACAAAGACCTTGAAAGAATGAAGGCCTTGAGTTGCGATATCCTTCCTGGCAAAAAAGCTCGAACCAATCTGGCCATTTTCCTCTGACCTCTCTTATCAACAAGGCATTTATTTCCACTCACTCACTCAATGTTTTTGTTTTTCTCACCATTCTGTGAGACTGTTGTGTGTGAAAACCCCAGGAGATCAGCAGTTTCTGAAATACTTAAACCAGTCCATCTGGCTCAAACCAACACCCATGCCGCAGTGAAAGAAAGTCACACTTTGAGATCACAATTTTTCCCATTCTGATGTCTGAACATTGTGAAGATTAACTGAAGCTCTTGATTTGTACCTGCATGATTTGATGCATTGTGCTGCTGCCAAGGGATCGGCTGATTAGACTATCTTTAATTGAGAGTGTGAGGATGCCCGATCTGACAAGACCAGTCGTTAAAAATGAGAGCAAGGTTTTGTGAATTTCACTTTGACTCGTGTAGACTCAAAGTGGCTTGTGCGTGTCTCAGTGCTCGCAGAAGTGAAGGGTTCTCAACACTGAATGTTGTTCATTACGCCAGTACAGTTCCAGATACTTGTAGAATCTATATCAAGGTGCACTGATGATGTTCTTGAGCCTTGTGTTGGTCAAACAGCTTACCGTACTTAACACACTTTGTTGCAGGTCTGTAGTACTCGAGTCTGATTTGTGCCCTAATTTTAAGGACTCGTGACTTGACTTGGACTTGAGCACTAATGACCCGGACTCGGACTCGTGCATTAACTGCATTTGGATTCGTAAATTGGAGATGAGGACTCAGATTTTTTGTAACATGCCATAATAATTTGTCGTAAGATATTTATATCTACGTTAATTTTTATACTAATTTCGTGCAAGAGAATGCATATTCACCTGTTCATACAGTACGTCATGTTCAGGAACAAACTAACGTTAATGGCGCTAAAATGCCGGAGAGAACGCCGCTAGGATTGTCCGCTTTGCTTATACGGACTTCTCATGCAGTGGGGAAAAATGCACTGCTATGTGTTCCATATGTAGAAGAACTATCGAGGAGACGACGGGGACAACCTCGAACTTCAATCGTCATTTGGTTGTTAAGACTCCACCCAGAGAAGGAAGTGACACGCTATGTTCATTGCTCTGTTGATAGTGGGCGGGGCTTGCTTGCTGAGCGATGAACTAGCTAGTGTTAACCCTCTCTCATGTTATTTGCCCTGTTGATAGTGGGCGGGGCTTGCTGAGCGATGAATAAGCTTTTTATCTGTAGCCTGTTAACTAAAATGGAGCAATCGAGCAGGAACGTTAGTCCGACACAGTAGCAGAGACGCTTTCATATAAAGGCAGCAACAGCCACCGTCAGATGGTTCGGTTGGAGTCTTGTTCTTGGACTCGGCTTGAAATATTTTTGAATGACTTGGACTTGAACACTGTGGACTCGAGACGGGACCCAGACTTGAGGTTTAGTGACTCGCCTACAACGCTGCTTTGTTGTTTTTTTTCCTGTTAATTTATCACCTATTTGTAGTTAATGCTGGGAAATCCCAAAGGAAAAACTAGAAACAAGACTGAGAACACAAACTAGACAAGAAGGTTCAATATGGCAGGTTTATACATGCACGAAATAAAGAAGAAACACAAGAAATTAAATTAGGTGAGTCTTATTCAACCTCTCGACCTTTATCAGTACCGGTTTGTGATGTTTTTTAACCTGCTTGTGAAGCGTTTGTGCCATTGAGGTGTTTAAAATTCCAGTAAGAATATTTAGTGATGTTCTGATAGTCATGCCTTTCTGTTGGGTGCCAATATATTGTACAGAGTCAGTAACTTTCCATCCACAAATCCTAGGTTTACTGGATTACAAAATCGAATGAGTATAGATCCAGTGACTAAACACTGTATTTGTGCTCATTGGAGGTTTAAAAATGTTTCTCCGAGCTCTCAAGTCATCTCGTGTCATTAACAGTAAGCAGCAGCATGCAATAAAAGAAATGAGCTGCAAACACAATCACCTTTAATGCAATGTTGTGAGCTTGTAATGCAAAACTTATTGCAAACTAGTCACCTCCTGTTAATATCCAACACTTCGCTACACCAATTCTCATGTGAGTAAGGAAGGAAACAAGGGCAGGAAATAAAAACAGGGCCGAAGGACTGCAGGTCTCTGCGAGCGTTGGGTTGATGGAACAAGTCAGAGCGACATCTTTATTCTTCAGGTGTTTCTCTAATCTCACCTCCAGGCTCTGAGAGAGGAGCTTCACTCCACTTCCCAGGCTTTGTTTAACCTCCTAAAGACCTGAGTATAGTGGGACTGGAAATGTTTGTAGTTGTACATGTACTGTATTGACACAAGACCCAGCCACACGAGATGGATCTGACAGAAAAATCTATAAATCGCACTTGATGGTGTGGGATCTCAAATCTGATTGGCCACCCTCATTGAAAATATAAATACACCACTTGTATTTTTCATACGCGTTCCACCTGGGACACGGAGAACCAAAACCGTGACTTAAATCTCTATATGTCATGTGTGAGGAAATCGATGAATTGTTTTGATAAACTTGGGTACTTTTTGTTTCTGAATGTATCAATATAATAAAAAGAAAATCATATGTTGGCTTGAAGATATAAAGTTTATCCTCTCGTGTTGAAAAACTTGCATTTTTCATACGAAACACATCACAGATCTGAGTGACATTTTTCCCGATATTCCACTCCGATGACGTCACTCCCAGTGTTTTCCTGCTGATTGGATGTGCGTTGTCAAAATGGTGAACGGGTTCAAGTTTACAATTCTTTTGATTAACTTGTGTCGCGGCGGCACGGTGGCGTAGTGGTTAGCGCTGTCGCCTCACAGCAAGAAGGTCCGGGTTCGAGCCCCGTGGCCGGCGAGGGCCTTTCTGTGCGAAGTTTGCATGTTCTCCCCATGTCCGCGTGGGTTTCCTCCGGGTGCTCCGGTTTCCCCCACAGTCCAAAGACATGCAGGTTAGGTTAACTGGTGACTCTAAATTGACCGTAGGTGTGAATGTGAGTGTGAATGGTTGTCTGTGTCTATGTGTCAGCCCTGTGATGACCTGGCGACTTGTCCAGGGTGTACCCCGCCTTTTGCCCGTAGTCAGCTGGGATAGGCTCCAGCTTGCCTGCGACCCTGTAGAAGGATAAAGCGGCTACAGATAATGAGATGAGATGAGAACTTGTGTCGCTTTGCTCACTCGTGAATATATTCACCAGTCGAAAATAAACTTCATATCTTTGTGCAACCGTGCATTATTCTATCCACATTCACTGGATATGAGCAATCGTGCGCTCTGATTGGCTACTCTACTACAAGGATATCAGTTTATATACAGTACCATGAGTAGAGAAAAAACAAAATGGTGGAGCGTGTTGCTGAACCAACCAAAGACGAAATAAAAACTCTACTCTAAAACAAAACCACAAAATATACAAAAAAAGCAACAAAATATGGAATGAAAGTATTTGATAGTAAGAACATTTCTTTTTTTAAATTTATTTTTCAAGAAGGCGGCACGGTGGTGTAGTGGTTAGCGCTGTCGCCTCACAGCAAGAAGATCCTGGGTTTGAGCCCCGGGGCCGGCGAGGGCCTTTCTGTGTGGAGTTTGCATGTTCTCCCCGTGTCCGCGTGGGTTTCCTCCGGGTGCTCCGGTTTCCCCCACAGTCCAAAGACATGCAGGTTAGGTTAACTGGTGACTCTAAATTGACCGTAGGTGTGAATGTGAGTGTGAATGGTTGTCTGTGTCTATGTGTCAGCCCTGTGATGACCTGGCGACTTGTCCAGGGTGTATCCCGCCTTTCGCCCGTAGTCAGCTGGGATAGGCTCCAGCTTGCCTGCGACCCTGTAGAAGGATAAAGCAGCTAGAGATAATGAGATGAGAATGAGATGAGATTTTTCAAGAATTATTATTATTATTATTGCATTTTTCCACAAATTGCTCCTGTCATTTCGCCGGTTGTTTTACATTCTAAGCAGAAATGATTTTGTCGGACGTTTTGTATAAAGTTTTTATTTACGAATTTGCAAAAAATAAAAATAAAAATGCTCAGTTTCTCAAAATCCAGTGAATGCGGATAGAATAAAACAGTTATTCCACTCAATCTCATCGTACATGGATTACAGCCGATTCTGTGCTATGCAACTTGTCAGCTATCAGCTCATGTATGACTCGATTTTGTGGAATAACTGTTAAATATCCTCTATTTATGTTGCTACGCAACCATAGCTTACTGTTAACAGACTACAAGAGTTGCACGGCTGAGGAATTGTTCATAGCCAATTTTTTTAATAACAAATTCAATTATTTATTGAATCTTATATCTTCATACTTTTCATTCCGCATGTTAGATTTGGCACAGTTTTACACCGGATGCCCTTCCTGATGCAACCCTCTCCAATTTATACGGGCTTGGGACCGGCACCAAGAGTACGCTTATGCACCCCCAGTGGCTGGATTCAAGTACCTGTGGTCAACTGTGCAGGAAAATGGGGGCTGCGATAGTGAGGTGAGAAAGCGAGTGCAGGCAGGGTGGAGCAGGTGGAGAAGGATTTCGGGAGTCATTTGTGATAGGAAAGTCCCAGCAAAAGTGAAAGGTAAGATGTATAAGACAGTAGGGAGACCAGCTGTGATGTATGGATTGGAGACCGTACGGTACCCTTAACGAAGAGACAGGAGGCAAAGTTGGGGGTGGCGGAGTTGAGGATGTTAAGGTTTGCGATGGGAGGTTGGACAGGATAAGGAACGAGCACATCAGAGGGACGGCACATGTGGAGAGCTTGGGAATTAAGCTAAGAGAGATGAGACTGAGATGGTACGGGCACATCCTGAGAAGAGATGCAGAGCATGTTGGAAGGAGAAGGTTGAGGATGGAGCTGCCAGGCAAACGAAAACGAGGAAGGCCAAAGAAGAGATACATGGATGTGGTGAGAGAGGACATGAAAGTGGCAGGTGTGGTAGAGAAGGATACGGAAGACAGGGAGCAATGGAGATGAAAGATCCGCTATGGCGACCCCTAATCGGGAGCAGCAAGAAGAAGAAGATATCTTCATACTTTGACTTGTACCTACAACAAAGCTACACATTGTGTGCATCACCATGTATTGGATTGTAGTGAATTATTAGTGTGGCACGTTGGTGTAGTGGTTAGCACTAACAGCAAGAAGGTTCCAAGTTCGAACCTCATGGCTGAGGGTGGCTTTCTGTGTGGAGTTTGTATGTTCTCCCCGTGTCTGCGTGGGTTTCCTCTGTAGCCCAAAGACATGCAGGTTAAGTACAATGGGGCCATTGTAATTGGCACAAGCTGTAGTGGTTTCCCTGCCATAATGTATGTCCATATATATCTTGTTATGGTAAAGCTAAATAAATTAAATATTTGTGCCATCTGCAGCTAATACCTACGATACATTTTGTCTTAATCCGTGTGTCTAATCCATGGACCACATGCAAGAGATCAAGAGTGAAAAGAGAAATAAAACAGACAAAAAACAATGTACTTTTAATCGTGTTATTGAGAAATACAGCAGGAAAGAAAATGGTAGGAACAGAAGGAAAAAAAGCAATGGGTTTTTTTTTCTTCCCACTAAACCTGGTCATTAATTTGGATTACATCAATTTGGATCCAATAACTTGGTTACATTGTGATTATATTCCTGTGTTTAATCAAAGAAACACATCCTTTTGGTTAAAAACTTTTTATAATGGATGTAGTACAAGTAATTTATCATGCTTAATGAGGTTTCATGTTTTTCAGACAAAATTTTTGCACAATCTAAGGTTCAAGATTACAGTAAACAAGTTGGCAACTTGAGAAAAGATACTGGACTAAGTGTTTTTCCCTCATTTAAACTAGTAATTAAAGACATACACAAGTGTTTTACTGTACAACCTGCTCTTTATCTACTGTATCCGTAGCAAGCATTTGATTTCCATAGAGGAGAACTGAGAAGGCTTTCGCTGAGTAAACAGCAGTAATCCAACCTTTAATCCAAAATATATTGAATGGAAATTTAAAGACAGTTGTTGAAACAGATACTTTGTTCAAAGAATTATGATGATAAATAATAAACTAGATAGAGAATGTGAGTAAATTCACAGTAATTTGCGCTGGCTGTTACAAACTGGGACGTCTGGTCACTGTATTCTGTAGATCTAGAGATAGAGAATGATGGTTAGTGAGGGAAAGTTGCACCCTGCCACCCTGAACGAAATAAAAAAAAAATGATTGGAAAAATTATGAAAATTGACAGTTATAAGTGATTGAAAAAGATCCCATTTTTCATGGATCATTCTGGATCAGTGATCCAGATCAGCACCAAAAGTCTTAGCAATATAATTCAGCCCAGAGGTATTCTTCATGTGAAATATGGTGATGATTGGTTGAAAACTGAGGGAGAAAAATAGTGTCCTAAAAATGTTAGGAGAAGAAGAAGAAGAAAGATCCTGAGTGAGAGTAACAATTTGTCCTACCGCTGCTAGTGCAAATTAATAAGTCAAGAGTGTTTGGAAAAGGTTTCAGATACACAACGAGTTTACATAGGAACTAAATTATTATAAGTGGCTACTAGTGTAGTCTGGTGGGTTTATTTGCAAAAAGAATTGGGTTTTTTTTTTACTTTAAAATACCGTATATACACTGAGAGGTGAGGTGAATAACATTGATTATCCCATTACAGTAGCACCTGTCAAGGGGTGGGCTATATTAGGCAGCAAGAGAACAGTCATTTCTTGAGTTCTTGAAGTTGATGTGTTGGAAGCAGGGAAAATGAGCAAGCGTAAGGATCTGAGTGACTTTGACAAGGGCCAAATTGTGACTGCTGGATGACTGGGTCTGAGTGTCTCCAAAATGGTGCATCTTGTGAGGTGTTCCCGGTATACAGCAGTGGCGGCTGGTAGTCTTTCAAACAGGGGAGGCTGGTCGGTTACGATATTTCCAGATTTTAAAAGAAAAAACACATCAATTTTGCCCATACTCTTGCCTCTGATCTGGCTGATTGTTGGCAGCGTCACAAACTGTGAAATAACAGGTTCTTTTGGCCCATTAGCCTACTGTCCAATATACATGATGGTGGTGTTGGGGGGAGGGAGGTATATTTTCACATTTAATATTTTAAAATTGTGGCATGTTGTTTAAAAATTGATCATTATTGAAAGCAGCTCTTTGTCAGGAACCTCAGCAGTAAAGCTGGGTGCCACACATTTCATTCAATGACACTTTCCCTATATTTTACTTATTTTGACTGAGAAATGTTTTATTGACAATTTTGATAACCCTTCACTTTTAATCCACGGCTGTAGTGTGAAATGTTCTCGGCTGTGTTTTTGTTTAAAAATGTTTTCCAAATTGTAGCTGTGTTTAATTCATATCCAGAGAAATATATATTCCAATATAATATACTCAGCATAAACATTTTAAATAGATTCTATATTTTTGGTCCATCCATGACATATTACTAAAGTAGCCTATTTACTGTTGTTGATGTGGGTCACTTGCTGTTAGCCAATTCACTTTCTCGTACCAGGAGAGCTGAAAGGAACGAGTATTATTCCCTACCTTTTTCACCAAGTCAATTTGAGGCGTTGGTCTACCCTGCTCTTTAATTTTAATTTTTTCCTCGAAAGGAAGACTGGCAAATGGCTTCGCCAAAATTAAATCAGCAATGCTTGGCATCCGTACGCAGCTTTCTTGCTAGCTGACTAGCCCCCTCAAGTTCAAGTTCAGTCACTCAAATAAACGACATTTCTGGAACTAAGATAGCAAACTTGACAACACTATATTTACACTTTATTTACAATGAAAATATATACAAACTAAAAAAGCTGGTAGAAACCGTATGTAATGAATGAAATCGAAATGTAAGCTGATCTCTTACAATACACCACAGCACTTGCGAATCCGCATGGGACTGAACTGATGTTGCCAGATACTGCTGACGTTATCCAGCCCAAAATATGTTCAAAAACCGCCAATATGCACTTAAAACCGCTCAATTGAGCGGGAAACCCCCAATCTGGCAACACTGTACCGCTGCCTGTCTATAGTTGAAACGAGCTGTCAATCAAAGAAAATATCCGGCCGCTTTCACCAATCACCAGTCTCCTCGCGGAAACTGCCATGTCCCTCCCATGTGAGGCTCGGAGTCCGTGGGCGGGCGTTTTCGCAGTATTTGTCCAATAACCGTCTTGCATTTTGAGATTGAAAAGCGCAGAGCTCCCAAATGCCACTGAGGTCCACTGAGGCTGGGAGTCCGTGGGAGTCCGTAGGCAGGCATTTTCGCAGTATTTGTCCAATAATCATCTTGCATTTTGAGATTGAAAGCGCAGAGCGCCCAATGCCATTGAAGCCCACTGAGGCTGCGCTGCATCGCGCTGTCACGAGGGGGAGAAACTCACGCACACATTAAAGTTATAAGGGCATTTTTAGAGGAGGCTGAGCCTCCCTTGTTGTCTTAGAGCAATCACCCGTGGTATACAGTGATTAGAACCTACCAAAAGTGGTCCAAGGACAGGGGCGCAGATACGTTTTTTGAACTGGGGGGGACAAAGCTGCCAGCAAACCAACCCCAACCCCACCCCCAATATGTGTTGTGCGAGGAATATACTCTGATGCCCTCAGGGCAGCGACATTACTCAGCTAAGACAAAAAAAAAATCACTCCTTCATCCCTGCAACCGTTAGCTTAGGCCTACTAATAAATAAAGAGTAGGAATAGAGCACACCTGTGATGTCATTACACACCTGTGATGTCATAACATTTTAACATAGCCTATGGAAATCCAAAGTTTACACATTATCATCACGCACAGAAATTGCAAAACTGCAAAACTAGTTTTAAAACCGCTAAGTTCCAACTGTTAAACATAGCGAGAGGCTGGGCTACGTGTGTGTGTGTAAAGTGTAAACCAGTGCATCCTGACTTTCTAACTATGCCTGTGTGTTGCGTGAGCGGCAGTCAGTCAACAACTCTTCGCAAAGTTTCCTTATGAAACAATATGCTCGCTGAAATTATGGCAGGGAACGCCAGATTAAACATTAAAACTGCCTTCTGAGCACTGTATCTACAGGCTACTACCGAAAGAAGGAGGCTACCAGAAAGGCATCTCTACTCCGTACGATTTTACTTTCACTACGACATTACTTTGAACAGACTATCAAAAAATTGCAAGGTGATATGATAAAGTAAGGCACAGTTTACTTACAGTCGTTGTTTTTTGAAAAAACGATGCAATCGTTTTCTGCCTTTTCGGTTTGGCACCCTTCATCATGCCGTGTTGGGGTCCTGAACTAGGAGCTGTCCCCGATATGCCTGTCAAACTTGTTGTGGGTAACCATAGCAACCAAGCTCGAGCTCGCAACCTGTGCAGTCTGTGCAGCTCAACCAACCGAATATCAGTCTTTGTTTTGTTTTATGTGAGTTGTTGCAACTATGTATGTACTGCTGTGCACCTCAATAAACCGAATGGTAATTAGTAGGGCTGCACGATTATGGAAAAAATGATAATCACGATTATCTTGATCAAAATTGTAATCACGATTATTAATCATGATTATTCTTGATGTTAGGGAAATCACTTAAATTTTATTTCACTAATATTCAAACAAACAATATGAACAGCTTTCAGTGCAGAATGAAATTTAAAAGAGAAATTCTGATTTCCAAATTACAAATAAATGAAATTTATCCAAGAAATTACCAAAGGATGAAGGAACTGAAAACTCAATTGCAACAATTACATAGCTTTATACTGAGGCCTACAAGTTTTTAGCTAGAAAGACCAGCCTATCAACATGCTCTGGCTTTAAACATGAGCGAAGGCAGGTCACAACATTGCCTCCAGTGCTAAATAGTCTGTTGTTCCGACATAGTTAGCTTTTCTCTCTCACCTCAATCTGTTACCTACTCTCACGCTATCACCCCATGAAGAAGTGCACTGAAGCTCTGCGCACTTGGCTTGCTTGCTTATTTAGGCGGAGTAATGAAACCTTACATGCGTCGGTTCGCCCCCTAATGGTTTGGCAGAGTACTGGTCAAAAAGTGCTTGATCAGATATGCAGCAGAGCTTGCATTTTAAATGGAAATAAATCGCGATTTTCATTTAATTTAATCGTGGCAGCCAAAATCGCGATTTTCGATTAAATTTGATTAATTGTGCAGCCCTAGTAATTAGTCTTTTGATTTTTCCATGAGGTTTGCCTTATGCAAAGAAAGACAGCATAGACGTTTTTTCCTCCCTATAAGTGGGGGGGACTGAACGAGGTGAATTTAAATCTGGGTGGGACGAATCCCACCCGTCCCACCCTCTATCTGCACCCGTGTCCAAGGATCCAAAGGACAACCGGTGACAAGGTCATGGGTGTCGAAGGCTCATTGATTCGTATGGGGCATGAAGGCTAGGCCATCTGGTCCAATCCCACATAAGAGCTACTGTAAAACAAACTGCTGAAAAAGTTAATGCTGGATAAAACAGAAAGGTGTCAATGTTCTTCACTTCACTTGTCAGTGTCTCCAAGATAAACCTTTTGTTATTTTCCACAAAAGAAATCTTTATTGAATCAGTTTTGAACAATAATGCAAATTAGGACAAACCTTCACCAATAGGAATGCTTGATGTACATTTTTAGACCAAATTTATCCATAAAACGTTAACTAAATGACTCCCACCCCTCCCCCTACATTATTGGCTGTCTTTGACTCCTGATTGAATAAACATGAAGTGATTCAGTCTAACTATCTGTTTTTGGAGCTTATTCTATCAACTCTTATTAAATCAATCGCATAGAAAGTCTATTTTCTGTATTATGTGAAATTTCAGAAATTAAAAAAAAATTATTATCAGTCCCAATAAACATGAAGTTCTTGTCAACTCTGTTATAAAACTGCATAAAATCCACAAAGACTTTAATAATACGCAAGACACCTGCACTGAGTGATGTCACTTCCTCTGGCGGGAAACTTCAGAAAGGCAGCGAGGTGTGTTCTGTTTCTTCTGTCATTAATTTAAGCAAAATGTTGAGGATTTTACACCAACAGTAGATTAATGATTTGTCAAATCTGTTATTGTGACATCGGAGTGTATCTCTCACTCAGTTTTTAAAAACAATAATATGATGAAAATCCATAAAATTCTGTTTCGATACATGGCGTGTGGTCACTAGTTTGAGGTTAGCATGTGGAGTTAAGACACAGAATGGTGGGAAAATGCCAACTTTGTTGCCTGTTCATGGATTGTCCAGTTTAACGATAACAGAGTTGACGATGAGTAACAGAGTCAACATTTGAAATGTACCTGCAATTCTAGAATGGGCCATATAATCAGTGGTGTGCACAGACATTTTGTGGGGCAAGTGCTCTGGGGGGAAAAAGGGCACTTTTTTGCGCATGTGGAACACCTTATTATAAAAGTCTGAGATTTAATCATCCTCTTGTGTTCATAATCATATCAAAGTTTTGGGTATTTTTCTGTAGTTCCATCTTTAAAAAGTCTGATAAAGTCTGAAAGTCTGATCTTCCCGTCACTGACTTGAGTCTCAAGACTGTGTTTATTCACAGATTTCCGTGAGATCATCTTAAAATTTGTAACGAAATATACACACTCAATGGGCTCAACGGACCTCTCCTTTATTTGCATAACGGCGTGCATGCTAGCATAACGTGATATTCTTAATCATGTTATAAAAACAGGTCGGAATTGATGGAGAGTGGGGTTGCCTCAATGGTTTAGGCTACATTTAAAATGTTGTTCAGTTTGTTTCTCCATATGGAAAGAGAGCAAATAAGCTGGCAAAGGCTGCCATGTGCAGTTGTTTCTGTATGCGACGGGCTACTTCACGACAAAATAATTACAGCTTGGGCTTAGAGGGCAAACAATACATTTTCACTCGATTCATGTGTTACCTGGCTGGTGGGGCAGGGGAAGAGCCGACTGACTGCCCGATGTGTTGTCTGCACTACGACAAGGCCGTGGCTTCCAGGACGCTATGCTGCTGCAACCTCACATAGAATGCACTGCACGCTTGTTCACGTGACAGAGCAAGAGAGACAGAGGTCCAGTGTGTGGACGGAGGGGGCACACATCAGGACATTATTTTCACACACGCTTTTAATGCCGCGGCTTTTCTAAAAGATCATGTCGACATTGGCCTCAGTAAACTGTAAAAAAAAAATTCAAAAGGGCACTTTTTTGGACAGAGGGCAGAGGGGCAGGTGCTTGAGCACCACCTCGTGTCTATCTGTGCACGCCACTGCATATAATATATATAATATTTCATATATATATAAACAACTTTGAAGAAGAAGATGACATCTTTATTTGTCACATGTACACTGCATTTTAACCCATCTGGAGCAGTGAACACATGCATGCATACACACAAGTGAGCAATGAGCACATACGCATACCCAGAACAGTGGGCAGCTATGCTACAGCATCCAGGGAGCAGTTGGAGGTTAAGTGCCTTGCTCAAGGGCACCTCAGCCCAAGGGTGCCCCATGTTAACCTAACCACATGTCTTTGGACTGTGAGGGAAACCGAAGGAAACCCACACAGACATGGGGAGAACATTCAAATTCCACACAGAAAGGCCCCCTGTTGGCCACTGGGCTCAAACCCAGAACCTTCTTGCTGTGAGGCGACAGTGCTAACCACTACACCACCGTGCTACCCTTTGGTAAAGCTTTTCTCGTCTTATGTCCTTTATCGGAATGGTCGTGGCTTTGAATTTGCATTCTACATAGGCAACATTTATCAGCTTCCCCTGGATTTCCATCATGAATGAGTTTTGAAGAAACACTCTTTCTGGTTTTATCAGTTTTTATCTCAGTTCAGGAATCTCATCTCATCTCATCTCATTATCTCTAGCCGCTTTATCCTTCTACAGGGTCGCAGGCAAGCTGGAGCCTATCCCAGCTGACTACGGGCGAAAGGCGGGGTACACCCTGGACAAGTCGCCAGGTCATCACAGGGCTAGTTCAGGAATCATGTCTGCTTTTTTTGGATGCAAGTTGCTGGAGCGTTCTTTCAGTTAGGAGTGTGTGAGCAGTACAGTCCCGGTGTATTGATTATCGATTTGTTTTGATGTACTGTATGACGTATAAAACCTACATAGTGTATCAGGGACATGATCAGACGTCAGTGTTCTCTGATGTGATTCACGATTCTTATGATAGATTCTGATTCTGCAACAAAAAGGGACCGAATGATCAGAAATCTTAGCATGTGTGTGTATGTGTGTGTGAGATTGATGAGTAACTGTGGTCTTCTTTTTCAGCCAACACTGGGACCTACTTTCCCAAGCAAGGTAACATCACTCGGCCAATCACAAAGTCTTTCTCTGGCCAGTCAATATGTTTCATTAATCTTCATCTGCGCAGATGTGTCATGTTTCTGCTTAATTGTCCGGCTAAGTGTGTGTGTGTGTGTGTGTGTGTGTGTGTGTGTGTGGCTGGAGGTTAAGCAGGGTGATTAAAGGCCTTTCGTCAGGGTGACATGCATCATGGTCACAGCGTGTCATGAGTTAATGGCCTGATTGGAAGGGTGAGGAGGGATGGAGAAGGTGACAGATGGAGAGAAAATAAAGGAATACAATAATGCAGCACTTTACTCATCCATTTCTACAGAGATTTCTGTACAAGCTGCTACTGCTTCTGCCTCTGTTTTGCTTTTCAGGGTGTCTGTAAGGGTGACATGCCTCATGGTCGCAGCAAGCAGTGTGTCATGAGTTTCCCTATGATGTACATGAACATGAGCAGAAGTAGCTATAGTGTGCAAATGGCCCCAGCTATTCCTATGATCTACACACACAATTAACAGTTATTCCATGAAATCGAGTCGTACATGAGCTGATAGCCGATGAAGCGTGCATGCCGAGTTGGCTATAAGCCATGTACAACAAGATTGAGTAGAATAACTGTTTTATTCTATCCACATTCACTGGATTTTCAGAAACAGAGCATTTTTATTTTTAGCAAATTTGATCAATAAAAACTTTATACAATATATATTTATATATATTTTGTCCGACAAAATCATTTCTGCTTAGAATGTAAACAAACCGGCGAAATGACAGGAGCAATTTGTGAAAAATGCTATAATAAGAAGAAGAAGAAGAAGAAGAGGAAGAGGAATTCTTGAAAAAAAAAATTTTAAAAGACACATTCTTACCATCGAATACTTTATTCCATATTTTGTTGCAAAACCAAATCACTTGAACCTAGGCTAATACTAAAGCCGGACACCAAATTTCATCAAAATCCGTTCACTACTTTTTGAGTTACGTTGGGAACAGACAAAAAGGTCTTGGATCCACATACATATCCAGATTTGGATCAAAATTGCATCAATTGTTCCTTGGCCCATGGGTCACCGTTCCTCCAAATTTCATCCAAATCTGTTCACTACTTTTTGAGTAACGTTAGGAACAGACAAACAACTGGAGGCGAAAACATAACCTCCTCCAACAAACTTGGCAGCAGAAACAACAACAGCAACAAAAAACTTCTCGTGTATCAAAATTGATCTCATTGTGTTTGTAGACTGTTAACTTGGCCAAATGCTGTATTATATTACAAATGAAAAGTAACACAAATCAAGCTATCCAGATACAAAGCTCTATTGTGTACTCTAATGCTGTCTAACAAAGTCTTTCCAATGTTGGAAAAGCTTCAGGATGTTACAAAGTACTGATGCTGGAGACTCCTTCCATCCATCCATCCATCCATCCATCTGTTATCTATGCCACTTTATGTCAGGGTCACAGGGAAAGCTGGAGCCAATCCCAGCTACTTTGAGCGAGAGGCGGGGTTCACCCTGGACAAGTCACCAATCTATCACAGGGTTAACACAATGACGAACAACCATCACATTCACACCTATGGGTAATTTAGAGCAGCCAGTTGACCCGCATGTTTTTGGACTGTTGGAGGAAACCAGAGCATCCAGAGGAAACCACACAGGCATGAGGAGAACATGCAACCTCCATGTAGAAAGGTCCTGGTCAACTGCAAGGTTCAAACCCAGAACCGTCTTCCTATGAGGCCACAGTGATAACCCCTGCACCACCATGCCACCTCGACTCCTTCTATAAATGTTCAAATAAATATCTCCTTACAGGAAACCTCACCATGTCAAAGATTACATTACATTAATGGCACATAGATCTTATCCCAAGTGACGTACAGCATACCCAGAGCAGCCTAGAGAGCGGTTGGGGGTTAGGTGCCTTGCTCAAGGGCACTTCAGCCATTCCTGCTGGTCCAGGGAATTGAACTGGTGACCTTTTGGTCCCAAAGCCATTAAGTCATGGCTTACCCCATACCTGACAACTCCCATTACAAATTTCTTAATCCATTTGTGCGTAGTGTCCAGTGTTGGAGTCAAGACCACCAAACCGAGACCAAGTCATGACCAAAACTGAGACAAGACCAAGACTTTGAGGGTTTGAGACCAAGTCAAGACCAGACCAGTGCAAGTCCCACCTTGCATGATACACTTATGATAAAATGTGAAACATGCAGGCCACAGTTTGCATGACAATACACAGGTCATGTAGTGAAATCCCTGCAGTTCTGGGCTTGAAATAAAACCCTGAGTCCTCTATGTCTGAGACTGAGACAAGTCAAAGTCCCTCTCATGCCAGAATCTGGTCTTCCCAGGCAGTCTCCTGTCCCAGTACTAACCAACTCTTTAAGGTGTATGGGTGCAGCACCGATCTCCGTTTCGATAACCCTTGGCCTCTCACCTATACAGCTAGGGTTACCCTACCAGGTCCTCTGGTAACCGCGAGAATTTGACTTCCCCACTCACATTTGTATTGCAGCATGCCTTGCCAGACGGTAGTAGGTACAATTTTTGTGATGGTCTTTGGTATGACCCGACTGCAAGTAGAACTCGCGATCTCCTGGTCGAGAGGCAGACATGCTAACCACTAGGCCAACAAGAGACCGAGACAAGACTGAGTAAAAATGCTTTCAATTTTGAGGAAGGCTGTCTGTCTCTCTGTCTGTTCACCTATGCAAATCAACATGGCTGGATGCACATACTCCATATTTTGCAGGTGGATTGTTGACACCGCAAAGGGACCCAAGACAACATTTTCGATTTTCCAAAGCATGGGCTTAGTGCTCATCCAACACACTATTCATTTCCCATAGGCTACATGCTCATGCTAACACGCTATGCTAATCCAAGCTACTGTAATTTCCCATCGGTTACATGCTCGCACTAACACACTGTGCTAATCCAAGATACTATAATTTCCCATAGGCTACATGCTCATGCTAACACACTATGCGCAGCCTCAGCTTACAGGGCACTACATGTAAATTGCTACATGGTATTAAGATACATTACCCAGTTGAAAGCAATCTATTATGTTACCTCCTTATAGTTTATAAGCATGTTAAAGGAACAGTCCACCGTATTTCCATAATGAAATATGCTCTTATCTGAATTGAGACGAGCTGCTCCGTACCTATCCGAGCTTTGCGCGACCTCCCAGTCAGTCAGACGCAGTCAGACGCGCTGTCACTCCTGTTAGCAATGTAGCTAGGCTCAGTATGGCCAATGGTATTTTTTGGGGCTGTAGTTAGATGCAACCAAACTCTTCCGCGTTTTTCCTGTTTACATAGGTTTATATGACCAGTGATATGAAACAAGTTCAGTTACACAAATTGAAACGTAGCGATTTTCTATGCTATGGAAAGTCCGCACTATAATGACAGGCGTACTAACACCTTCTGCGCGCTTCGGCAGCGCATTGATACGGAGCTCAGATATCAATGCGCTGCCGAAGCGCACAGAAGGTGTTAGCACGCCTGTCATTATAGTGCGCACTTTCCATAGCATAGAAAATCGCTACGTTTCAATTTGTGTAACTGAACTTGTTTCATATCACTGGTCATATAAACCTATGTAAACAGGAAAAACGCGGAAGAGTTTGGTTGCATCTAACTACAGCCCCAAAAAATACCATTGGCCATGCTGAGCCTAGCTACATTGCTAACAGGAGTAACAGCGCGTCTGACTGCGTCTGACTGACTGGGAGGTCGCGCAAAGCTCGGATAGGTACAGAGCAGCTCGTCTCAATTCAGATAAGAGCATATTTCATTATGGAAATACGGTGGACTGTTCCTTTAATATGGCAGCAGAAAGTTGGTGATCGATCCATCATATAAACTAACCTCCCTGCACATAAAGCTTCAGTTCCTATCAGGTTAACTGTCTCTGTGGCTCTATTGTTTATACGCCGATGTGCAAATGTAACAGTAGTGGCTAATGTTACGTTTGACCCCTGACCCCTCGGGTAGACTGCTCAATTCCAAGCAGGTGTATGAACAAACCCTAGGACCAACACAGGCCCTGTGAACAGCACCATTCAAAGGAAATCAGGTTCACAGGCAATAACTACTAGTAGAAACGATAACGTATTAGACCGAGCTAGCACATTAATTTAAACATGTGATTTCAATTACACACGAGTGCACCAAAAGTATCATTCTTTTCATCCTTCTTTGTTTATTTTGAGCGTTATGTTAGAAACGCACAGACCATGTCATCTGACAGCTGCTGCCTCTGTCTTGCTCTGTTACAAAAAAGGAATCAAGTCACACTTTTTGGGGTGGAATGTCTATCACAATATCTCACTTTCCTCTTAAATTATAGAAGTGTGGAAAGAAACGTGGATGCTAATCAATTCTGAGCATTGTGAGCTGATGTGATATAATAGTGTGTGTGTGTGTGTGTGTGTGTGTGTGTGTGTGTGTGTGTTAGGGTGTATGGCAGTGTTCAGGATATTTAAACACCCTGGCATCTCTTCTGCAAGGAGGGAAATACTTGAGTAATTGTACTAGAGCAGCAGCTGCAATTATCGACACCTTAAAGCAGATACGCAGAGCCTTTATTTTTAAATAAATTTCTGAGTGGATAGTATCTCCATCCTTGACTCCTGTATGCTGCATAAATGGGAATTTTAAAAAGATATTTTTGAGAGTTAAAATCGACCGCAAAGTTGGCATTGGAGCTGCCCCGCTGAGCCAGCCAGCCCTGAGCGCGTGACCTCACTGCGGTAACCGGTTTTAAGGCCAAGGCCTTTGACAGCTATAGACCAAAGTCATATAAATAAAAAATTATAGTGAAAGTAAGAAATACCGTTACCGACTTGCTCAACTAAGACTGATTTGACTTCATTGATTGTGGGTTGACTCTCATTAAAACAGGATGGGTGTTGTAACTTATGCAACATACATGTACATGCATGCATTTTCACTGATAAAACGTAAAAGGCTCATTAAATAATCAGATGAACTGAGACAATCACATTCTGAAGCAAATTAAATAATCTTATACCGGTAACTTAAACACACAATACAAGTTACATGGATTAATCTAAATGCAGGTAAACAACGTGTTTTTGTTGTTTTATATCCAAATGAGAGTCGGAGCTTACCTGTCTGTGTTCTCGCTTCTTGAAGGCTGACCTTGTGGCCGATTGTTTTTTAAACAGTCTGACTTTCAGTTGTTCGTTCAGTTCTCCGTTCATTCACTTCTTCCATGTAAGGGTGAGATGGCAGCAATATCCAGTTTAGAAATAAGATGGCTGCTCCACTCATTCACTTTTCTTCATATTGTGTATTCCGCCATTACTGCTCAGCTCAGGCAATTACTAAAACCCGGGATGGAACGAGATGTCACCGGTTTTAATAACAACTGTGAGGGGGTCACTGCCCGAGCGATATGTCCCGTCCCGTTCCGTCCCGGGTTTAAGCAACAACCCTCGGCTCACTCCAGGAGGACTGGTGCAACTGAGCTCACCTTCCTTTACAAACAATAATAAATAAAATAAAATAAATACTTTCCTTTTCTTGTAGTTTTCTTTTCCTTTAACTGTTGGTACTGCACCATCTTTCAATACGAGCTTATAGCCAACGTTCCTCAACAAATCAGAGGTTTTGTACGAGTCTTCAGTAAAATGTGCAGAGCAGAGGAGAGACCACTTCGTAGGCGCCCAATGTGCCCATGAACTTCTCGCAAAACGCGTCCAAATCTTTGCAGTTTGAACATTCTTGGGCCATGAATGCAACGTAAATCCAGCTTCTGTCATGTTGCTGCACCGGCCAGCAACACATCTACGTGGCATGGCGATAAATTAGCTCAAAATGGAGGATCGGAGTTGCAGCCAGCTCTGTATTTTAGTATAGCGGAAATGGCGATGAGACCGATAGACTTCCTGCTGTGACATTACGGACGCCAAGGTCATTCACTCAGACCGTTACCTATATAAATCACTTTAATCATAAAAATTACTATATTAGATTTATTGTTAACGCTTAAAACTATTCCTGTGCCATTCTTGGGGTCTCAAGGCATTTATAAAGGAAAGTGAGGCCATGGTTCTGTGTATCTGCTTTAACGATCTTTTGGCCATTGCAAAAGTAGAAAAGCCTTTCAGTGTGTAAAATTGTGCATGAATAATTACTCAAACTTCCACTGGAAAAAAAAATGAGTTAATTCCTGATTACTTAGTGTATCAGATCACATGACACTGTTCCACAATTATTGACACCTTTGTCCACAGTTATCGACACCATTCCACAATTATGACACCTTTGTCTACAGTTATTGACATCCAGATGATTATTTATTAAAAAAGTAAACGGTATGTGGTATTAAGATAACAAAACATAGTTTTTATTTAAAATTTGTTTTACATACACTCATATTTAGTACAAAATATCTTCTCATCTCATCATCTCTAGCCGGTTTATCCTGTTCTACAGGGTCGCCGGCAAGCTGGAGCCTATCCCAGCTGACTACGGGCGAAAGGTGGGGTACACCCTGGACAAGTCGCCAGGTCATCACAGGGCCGACACATAGACACAGACAACCATTCACACTCACATTCACACCTACGCTCAATTTAGAGTCACCAGTTAACCTAACCTGCATGTCTTTGGACTGTGGGGGAAACCGGAGCACCCGGAGGAAACCCACACGGACACGGGGAGAACATGCAAACTCCACACAGAAAGGCCCTCGCCGGCCACGGGGCTCGAACCCGGACCTTCTTGCTGTGAGGCGACAGCGCTAACCGCTACACCACCGTGCCGCCCAAAAAGATTATTATTATTATTATTATTATTATTATTATTATAAATCACAGCACTTTTATTTTTTTTAAGTACTTCATCTACTTCAACAATGTTACACAAAGCTCGATCCATAACAGCTGTAAATGTCACTTAATTCCACAGCGTGTCGATAATGGTGGACAACGGTGAAAGTGATCACTATTATCGACACCTCACACACGTGACTTCTCAAACGCGTGTTTAGATACAAAATGGTGACTGTCAAATGAAAAAGTAAGAAACAAAGTAGGTTTCAACAAGGAGGTCATGAAATATCGGTGAATTTGATCAGAAAAAAACATGCCCATGCTCTTTCCACCATGCTTACCTGCGATTATAACGTCCGGGTTTTCCTCAAATTGCTGATCGTGCTGAAAAATATTTCATCTCAGGTAACGAGCTGTGTCATCAGACGACAAGATCAAAGGGTGAGGTGGGTCTTCCAGTTGATTAATTAGCCAATAATAACCGTTGTAACTGAAACTCACCTTTGTAAAATTGTTTTTTATTGGTAAATCTGAAAAAGTGTTGATAATTATGGACTGTCGATAATTGTAGCCACCACTCTAGTTTGGGTAGTTATTACAAATCTTGAGTGTCTTCTCCAATCCTGCTAATGACTTTTCTCTGTACATCAATCAAATGCGCTGAGATTAGCATCCAATATCGATCGCAAAGTTTGTATGAAAATAATATAGGGGGCTAAGACTTTTGCACAGGACTGTAAATGTCATAAAAATAAGCTGACATGCTTGGAAATTGCATATGAGACCCCCAGATCCCCCAGCAGATGGGACACAGGCCTGTCCTGTCCTGTCCCCTCCCTCCTTGGCAGCTTCCCCACCATCGATCGCTTCAGAAATGGTCCAGCATTTGAAAGCTGGAAACTTCAGACTGATGTCCATGAGATTTGAAAAAGCAGGTTGAGGAAAGTTTTGCTCATTTGTTAACGTTAATTGACTACATTTAATGATATAACTTTAACTAGTGACAGCATGTTGTCTTTGCTAATCCCTGGTTAGACTAGCATCGATCACAGCTAGGCAGCAAATCTAATGTTAGCTAATTCCAGCTAGTAAATGTAAATATTGGTTACAGGATAAATAATAAAAGTTCGTTTTCAGATGAAAAGATGTGCTTAACTTCATTCTACCAGTTAAAAACATTTTCTACTTATTAGCTTATCCGGCCAACAGGTGAGGAGTTTATGCCATGATGTGTCATCCGGCGTCGTCCACATTTCACGAAAATCACTTCTTCTCCTTCAATTCTTCGCCGATTCTTATTGTTTTTGGCAGGAAGGTCGGTCTGCCTAGGGTGCATATAACTTCTACTCAAATTTGCGTAATTACAATTAATAATGAAGATATGGAGTAATTAATCAATCCCTAACGAGCAGTTTCCACACTGATTAATTCAGAGGTGCTGAAACTTCCAAAATGTCTCTTATCTTGCCAAGGCCGAGGTCTCTTAACTTCCTGTTAGTGATCAAGATTGACTACAGCTGGTAGCTTCTCTGTGCCTTCATAAAAAGGGTTTGTTTCCAGCACTCGTTGGATTGACCAACACGCAGTAAAATGGGAAAGTCCAAGGAGCTCAGTGCAGATCTGAGAAAGAGGATCGCAGATATACACAACTCTGGAATGTCTCTTGGAGCCATTTCTAAACAACTGCAAATTCCAAGATCACTTCAAACAATTGTATACAGTCTATCATGTCACTGTATGTAAATGTCTGACCACAACTGTAGCTTGTATATAGTGTATATACTGTAGCTTGGAACATTTATTGTGCAAGGTGGCCCACTTTAGATCATTCCTTCTGGACTAGACGGGGCCAGAGTGAGCTATGCCGCCACTGACAGTCTCGTTTATTTATTTAATTTTTTTTACTTGCTTACGTTTGAAAGTAGCAGCTTTAGCAGTTTCACTTGAGTACACATTTGCCCACATAGTTTCACGTTTAATTGAGTAAGATTTGAAAGCATTCTCTGTACTTTCACCTAAGTAGCTATAATCAGTCAATACACCACACTTCTGTTGCGTGGACAAAATCGCAACATCTGTACACTGATGAAGTGTAGCGCTGAGATGAACACACACTGTGCAGTGAGCATTGATGGATGGAGTGGAGGGACATGAGACATTATGCACAGTAATAGATGGACTACAGTCAGTAATGGGACACGTGGATGGTGGGTGAACCTGATAAACCGGCATCCTGGTGGTGTTTACCGTGTGTGTGTGTTCAGATAGCAAATTAGCGATGCTTGAAATAACAAACAGGTAAAAGCGAATGGAGCGTCCCACAGGGACGAGGTATTCTACCTCATTCTTCTGTTTGGTGTGTCTTGTTTTTTTTTAATTTTATATTTTCACAATTCTCTTACTGAACTGATCAGTATCTCTGCACGAGGCAGCTGTATGTATGCACTCGTCTACCCACTCATCCCATTTCTCTCTCTTTTTGTCTCTTTTGTCTTTGTGTGTACCATGTTGGACTATATGATGGCCTGTGTAATTGAACCCACACCCATTCTTCTTCCTCTTCTTATCTTCCTGTCTTCCTCATTTAGACCCGGAGCGCGGTGGCGGTCACATGATCTCCACGGATGACCTGGAGTACCCACGCGAGTACCGGAGCCTGGGAAATGGCGCACGCCGCTTCTCCAACGTCGGCCTCGTGCACACATCCGAGCACCGGCACACGGTGATGGCCGCTCAGAGCCTCGAGGCACTCAGCAACCTGCACAAAGCCGAGCTGGAGCGCAAACGCGACGCCTTCATGGACCACCTGAAGAACAAGTATCCTCCTCAGCACTCCCTCCCTCCATCACCGTCTCCATCCCACGGCAGCATGAGAGGAAGCTCGGAGAGGAGCGCACGTGAACAGGTACACGTGCACTTTCACGTGCAATTTTCTTTTTTTTTTCAGAATTCACTCATTGCCACATTTTTTTGACAAGATTCATTCATCTTCATGTGATTTTTTTTCCCTAATATTAATTTTTTTTCATGTGTATTTACAAAATAATAATGTATCTTTTCAACAAGATTTTTTTTTCCAAAATCCATTTATTTTTATGTTTTTTTAAATACATTTTATATTTGATTTTTTTCAGAGTTTATTTTTCACATGCATTTTTTTAAATATTAATTTTCACATGCATTTTTTTCAATATTAATTTTTTTTCACATGATTCATTTTTCACGTGATTTCTCCACATGGTTCATTTATTTTTGTGAGATTTTTTTTTTCTTCAAAATGTATTTTTCATGACTTAAGTTTTTCACATCCAATTACAAAATAATACTGTATTTTGTCAACATGATTTTTTTTTTCCAAAGTCCATTTATTTTTTTGTGGGTTTTTTCTCAAAATAATTTTTACATATGATTTTTTTCAGAATAAATTTTTCACTTGCATTTTTTAAAAATATTTCTTTTCACATGCAATTTTTTCCACCATTCATTTTTCATTATTTTTTTCAAAATTATTTTCCCCCATACAATGCATTTATTTTTTTTACAATATTAATATTTTCACATGCATTCTTTTCCAATATTAATTTATTTTCATACAATTGATTTTTCATACAATTTCTCCACATGGTTCATTTATTTTCATGTAATTTTTTTTTCTTCAAAATGAATTTTTCATGACTTCATTTTTTCAGGTCCAATTACAAAATAATGTATTTTCTCAACATGATTTTTTTCCAAAATCCATTTTTTTTCCAAAATAATATTTACATATGATTTTTTTTCAGGATTAATTTTTCACATGCATTTTTTTCAAAATATTTATTTTCACATGCAAATTTTTCACAACTCATTTTTCATGATTTTCTGAAAATTATTTTCCCCCACACAATTCTTTTTTTAATATAATATTAATATTTTCACAGGCATTTTTCCCCAGTATTAATTTCTTTTCAAATGATTCATTTTCACATTCTCCACATGTTCATTTATTTTCCTCTAATTTTTTTTCTTCAAAATTAATTTTTCATGACTTAATTTTTTCACATGCGATTTTTCCAAATGAATCATTTCTTTCCCACGTGATTTTCACATTCATTTATTAACATAGAGCACATGCTTTTGCTTTTCCTCGCACGGTGAGTTTGATTTCCACATGAAATGTAAATGTATTTAGAAGAAGCACATTAACACCAACCTGTGATTTGCAGCTGCTCAGGGAACGAATCAACACCATGTGCACAGCCAGACTGTCGGATGAAAGAAGTGCTGCAGTGTCCAAAAGCTATTTCATCAAAAAACAAATAATAATAAAAATTAAATCTGACAGTGATGTTACCGTAAGATGATTTGTTTAGTCCAACACTTTTACCCACACGAGTGTCCTTATTTAACCTCAAGTCAAAAACACAGCCAGACTCTGCAGAAGCTTTAAACAGTCGGTTATTGATTTACACTCTTTCTACATGTTTAACTCAAGTATGTAAAAATGCGCCGAGTTGAGCACTTCTTTTAACCACTCTTCACGGACTCTGTTGACCTTTGACCATATCAGGAAGTGGTCATGAGCAAATATCAGGAAAGGTGGATTAAAGGTCAATAGAGCAATTTGTTTGCATATAATCCAGCTGAAGGAGTCCAAATGATATGCGACCGGCCCAAATGTTCTATTGGAGCTAAAAGTCAAGTTACACTTGTTTTTGGTCAGGTTTATTTTCATGGAATTTCCTATAATACCCAAGTCACATGATATATGGTTTTATATCCCCGCTATGGAAAATTCCTGTTGGAAATTTCTAATGGTGTTCATTGGAATTCCATGGCGAACAGAAGTACATTCAATGGATCATTGGAATTTTATCCAATTACATTACAGGCATTTAGCAGGCACTCTTATCCAAAGTGATGTACAACATACCCTGGGGAGCAGTTGGGGGTTTGGTGCCTTACTGAAGGGCACTTCAGCCATTCCTGCTGGTCTAAGGATTCAAACTGGTGACCCTTTGGTCTCAAAGCTGCTTCTCTAACCTTTAGGCCATGACTTCCCCAATAAATTTTCCTTGTTTCAGGATGACATGCAGATGAACTTTACATTACTTGACTTTTACAAGGCATGAATGGGGATTGAACCCATTGTCTTTGGTTTATGAGACTGACACCTTCCCACTTGGTCACTTACTACACTTGATGTAGTCAAGACCACCGAAATCAAGACCAAGTCATGACCGAGACCAAGCCAAGACCAAGACTTTAAGGGGTTGAGATCAAGTCAAAACCAAGACCAAGAGTAAGACCAGTGGGTGTGAAGGGGGGCAGGAGGGGTGACACCTGTTAACAGGAAGAACAATTTCAAATTAGCAATGGGTCACGTTATTGGTTGCATTTGAAGTTTTACATCCAATCACAGTAATGATGTTGACAAATAAATCAGACAATGCATTGGAAATTTCGTGAAATCCCTACAGTTGTGGTCTTGACCAGTCTTGAAATAAAATCCTGAGTCCTCCATGTCTGAGCCCGAGACAAGCCCGAGTAAAAATGCGGTTGATTCCGAGATGCGACTGAGACCATCAAAAAGTGGGCTTGAGCCCAGTCTCAAGTGGCACAACACTAGGAATTACCCTATGATTTCCCATGAGGGCACCAGTACAGCTAATATCGCAGCTTCCCTGTCTGTCCCTCTGAGTTACATGTCGATCCTGAGACACCAGTAAGATGCTGACCTCTTCTGCTTCTCAGACCTGCCTGATCCATCCTGATGCCCTACTTCTGGCTGGAGTCTCATCTCATCGCTCCTGTAGAGGACGGCCCCATATGGACAGTCGAAAGTCACACTTGGAAGACGCTCTGGACACTTACAGTAATACATGTGTCTGAGGACTACAGTTGACTTGCTAACTTTGGGACTGCGCTGTCATGAACGGTTTTGCACTCGGGTTTCCATCGGTGGGTGGTTTGTGGCTTCAGCAAAGCAGACTTCATGTTGGAACTGTAATGAATTTCCTAGTTTCACAGTTACACTTTGTGACTCTATAGGACACAGTTATAGAAGTGAGTTATTTATAATCATGCTGTCTGTTATCACCGAGATGAGATGAGGATGGGCTCCATTATGAGTCTGGTTCCTCTTGAGGTTTCTTCCTCATGTCATCTGAAGGAGTTTTTCCTTGCCACCATTGCCACAGGCTTGATCATTGGGGATAAATTAGGGATAAAAGTATCTCATGTTTAAAGCCTTTAATTTTCTGTCAAGCTGCTTTGCAACAATGTCTATTGTTAAAAGCGCTATACAAATAAACTTGACTTGACTATCCATTTACATAGCGGCCCAGTGCTAACCCTTAACCTCCCCCTGATAACCCACGGATTCCTAGCACACTCCAATGGAAGTTTTCTATAATTCCCAATAACACAATTGCATTGGTTGCTTTGACCTCTGAAGGGGCGGTACTTTATATATTCTTGAAGAAGCCTGTTCATTTTCGCTGAGCTCAGCACCTTTTAGCAATGTGCTGGAGCTATGGGGGTTTGTATAAAACTTCTCCAGCCTAAAAAGTGCTGTGATAGTTCAGATTCAGTCACAAGCTTGGATTTGATCTTGTAGCTCTCAGGTTCTAATTTTGTTGTTTATGGTTGGCAGCGCAGCTAGTAAAGCTAGCAAGCAGCTTGGATATTTGGATAAGTAGGACAGACTGTTTCATGTTGTGTGAATGTAGACCCAGGGTCACCGCCAGAAATTTTGGGCCCCATGAAAGATTAGAATTTTGGGCCCCCCAACTTTGCCCACCCTCGTCACAATTGCACTATTGTCATTATTTGACTTTTGATAGCCCATGGACCTTGAGTTTGTGACTTTGTTATTACATTTTATGTATTAACCTACCAGGGACTAGATGAAAACTGGTCAGTGACTAATTCTGGTGCATTTACAATCACAAATGAAAATTCAAGATTTTGCCACATGCCTTCTTGTGCTAGGACAATTGGTAGTGAAATGTGTGATCTCATCTCATTATCTCTAGCCGCTTTATCCTGTTCTCCAGGGTCGCAGGCAAGCTGGAGCCTATCCCAGCTGACTACAGGCGAAAGGCGGGGTACACCCTGGACAAGTCGCCAGGTCATCACAGGGCTGACACATAGACACAGACAAC
Source organism: Neoarius graeffei (assembly GCF_027579695.1). Classification (NCBI taxonomy): domain Eukaryota; kingdom Metazoa; phylum Chordata; class Actinopteri; order Siluriformes; family Ariidae; genus Neoarius; species Neoarius graeffei. The sequence continues at coordinate 58,371,390 of NC_083588.1, forward strand.
CATTCACGCTCACATTCACACCTACGGTCAATTTAGAGTCACCAGTTAACCTAACTTGCATGTCTTTGGACTGTGGGGGAAACCGGAGCACCCGGAGGAAACCCACGCGGACACAGGGAGAACATGCAAACTCCGCACAGAAAGGCCCTCGCCGGCCACGGGGCTCGAACCCGGACCTTCTTGCTGTGAGGCGACAGCACTAACCACTACACCACCGTGCCGCCCGAAATGTGTGATGTGACTGCTAATAAATCATAGAAAAAGTTTTCTACCCAGCATCAAAATACCTATGGAAATCCCATGGATTGTTATGTGCTAGGTAGAAAGCTGTGTGTACTGTTCTACAAAAAGGGAATATGTTCAAAGCAAAGTGTGTCTAGACAGAAATTTGAGCGTAAGCAGAGTTAGACTATTGGTTGCCCCTCCATGGACCAGGAGTGTGTCCATTATTAGCAACACTTTAATCTAGCAAACTGTATATGGCGCTCGCTCATTAAAAACTTCAATCCTAAAGCATTTATGGGTTGTATTGCTGCTTACTTCCTTCTCCAAAGGGGGGTTCAGTGGTTTGGTAGGGCGGAGGTCCCCCTGAGGCTGAATCTGTGCATATTTAGGGCACCCCATTAGTTATGAAACTGGTTATTAGCACTAGTTATTAGCACCAGCATAACGTAATATTTCATCTTGTTTATCACACAAGTCAGTTCAGTTATTAAAATGGAAAAAAGTCACTGTACAAACTGTAAAAGTGTTCTCTTGATAGGCTAATCCAACCACGTTCATACTGTTCATTTACCATTCGCTAATATTTTGAACACACATGTGAGCGATAGCTACCTTTCTTTGGGAAAAACTGAGTGACCAGTTGCCTGCCTCTCCGGTCCCGCTCAGCTTTCAGCTGCCTTTCTTTACGTTTTTGACAGCCACTCTTCATATTTAGCGATCATAGACTGTACGCACTCCACTGCTGGCTGGCTGGCTGCTGCACCGCAACACAGCAGCAAGTAGCGTTGCACTGATCAGCACACAGATTTAACGCATCGCGCTTCTACCAGAACTGGACCGTACCATTTCGCAAAAGGGGGAGGGTTAAATGACAATATGTTGAAGAACTCAAGAAATAGACAACCTTGTTCAATTAGCTCATTTTACCAGATGGAATATTGCATTGTTGTTATTTCAAAAGTCTTATTAAAATCATTAAAAGCATATTATCAGCCCCTTAAAGGGCCCCATGGCAGTGCTGGGCCCCTAGAATTGTTCTAACCTTTCCCCCCCGGCGGCGCCCATGTGTAGACCTGATTTGTTATTGCTGATTGAAGTAATTTCTTAAATTGTGAAAGGGAAAGAAAATCCACCCTGAACAACATGCATGTTCACATTTATAATTAACTTACGATCTTCAGAAGTGTTCGAGATTTATTTTGTAATAACCTTCTGAGGTTTTTTTTTTTTTTAGTTTAAGCCTCTTTCATAAACTTTTATTTAATAGGTGCTGTAGTTTTATGTTGGAGTGAAACGGGTTGCTACCCACAACCTGCTGATGGCGGTGATGGTCATATTAGCTCTCGGTTTATCTCGCTTTATTATAAAGGGGCACTGCACACTTAAATGTGTTTTTTTTCAGCAGTAAACTAAATGATACAAGTGGATTTTTCATTGATGAAATACATCAATGCTAGTGTTAATATAGGCAAAGTGACCATTTTTATAAAAATATAAAAATCAGTATTTTACGGGATGAAAACAGATCAAAACCCCACCATCTACTGAACCTTTCAAGGCCGATGCTGACATAGAATCGACCATTTAGAATTAACCACGTCATTAAATTCATATTTTAAAAAAAAAAGTTAACGCTTTCTAATCAGACATGGGCGGCCCACCTCCTCCAGACCCCACCCACCTCCCCCAGACCCCACCCACAATGGGAGCCTCATTTTCAAATATATGCTAAACAACACTCATCATTCACAGGAGTTTGCACTATTTCACCACCCCAGCCCCTCCTCTGCCCCTCCCCTCAGCACTTTGCTCACATTTTAGCTTTTTTTTTTTTTTCAAAATTATACAGTGGGTGAAGTTAGGCTCAGAGCTGGGGGTGAAGTTATACACTGGCGCTTTAAAGCGATTAACCAGGAAATTTTGAAATTACGGGGTTATGAAATGTCATTGGGCGGCACGGTGGTATAGTGGTTAGCGCTGTCGCCTCACAGCAAGAAGGTCTGGGTTCGAGCCCCATGGCCAGCGAGGGCCTTTCTGTGCGGCATTTGCATGTTCTCCCCGTGTCTGCGTGGGTTTCCTCCGGGTGCTCCGGTTTCCCCCACAGTCCAAAGACATGCAGGTTAGGTTAACTGATGACTCTAAATTGACCGTAGGTGTGAATGTGAGTGTGAATGGTTGTCTGTGTCTATGTGTCAGCCCTGTGATGACCTGGCGACTTGTCCAGGGTGTACCCCGCCTCTCGCCCGTAGTCAGCTGGGATAGGCTCCAGCTTGGCTAGAGATAATGAATGAGAATGAAATGTCATCATTAAGCATTAATACAAGATGTTCTAGAGGAAAAAAATGAAGCGGACTTTAGCTTAAAAAACATGTTAAAGTTGTAACATCAGTCCGTTGGGTCATTTCCCCGGGCACGGCCATACCGGATTAGCCAGACACATTGGATGGATGGATGGATGGATGGATGGATGGATGGATGGATGGATGGATTAGGAGATGTAAACGAGGGTGGCGCTGCATGACGTAGGATTCCGCACGTCTTCTTCATTCCATCCTGGATCCAAGACGTTTGTCTGAGTGGCTTTATCAAGTAAAGCGAGAAAACTTTACTCCTGGAAATAGCAGCAAATTGTGCACTGAGCATTTTACAGAAGATTGTGGATTTGTGGAGGACTTGTATGAAAAAAAAATCACTGGGAAGACATGAGACACGAACCAGAAACGACAACTGAAGCCAGACCCGAGCCAGACTTTTATTTCACCGCAAAACACCGGCAGCACGACAGCACACCGTGTCACACATCAAACGGATGGAAGATAAGATAAGCAGAAAAATATATTTTTTAAATAAACAGGCAATAAACTAGCCACTGCTTTATTTTGATTCCTTTTCTAATCCTGCACTGACACAATTTTTGTAGAGAAATGCAAACAAATTGACGGAGAAGTCACACTAGACAATAATATTATACAATAGTCTAGTTGTCACAACAGAATGATTCTCAAGCATGCTCTGGACAGCGTGCGCTCCGAACTGACTCATGCGTGTGCCGCGAATGACGCACACCTGCATGGGATTAAGGCGCAATCAGCGCACCTATATAAGGACTCAGAATGCAAACTTACTTTGCGAAGTATTGCGTTGTTGTGATACACTACCGTTCAAAAGTTTGGGGTCACTTTGAAATGTCCTTATTTTTGAAAGAAAAGCACTGTTCTTTTCAATGAAGATCACTTTAAACTAATCAGAAATCCACTCTATACATTGCTAACGTGGTAAATGACTATTCTAGCTGCAAATGTGTGGTTTTTGGTGCAATATCTCCATAGGTGTATAGAGGCCCATTTCCAGCAACTCTCACTCCAGTGTTCTAATGGTACAATGTGTTTGCTCATTGCCTCAGAAGGCTAATGGATGATTAGAAAACCCTTGTACAATCATGTTAGCACAGCTGAAAACAGTTGAGCTCTTTAGAGAAGCTATAAAACTGACCTTCCTTTGAGCAGATTGAGTTTCTGGAGCATCACATTTGTGGGGTCGATTAAATGCTCAAAATGGCCAGAAAAATGTCTTGACTATATTTTCTATTCGTTTTACAACTTATGGTGGTAAATAAAAGTGTGACTTTTCAAGGAAAACACAAAATTGTCTGGGTGACCCCAAACTTTTGAACGGTAGTGTACATTAAGGCCCGGTCCCACTGCACTTACGGATGCAAAGAGGATGTAAAACGTAAAAAAATCTTTGCCATCCGTTGGAAAACGCTACGCATCCGTTGTGTACTCATTGCATACGTGCTTCATACGCTCTATCCATCGAGCATCCGTCCACTGTGATTTCATCCGTGCAAAAAGTTTTGAGCTGCACAAAACTTTTAGAACAGATGAACTTTCCGCCGTGTACGATGTAAATCCGCGACATATACGAGCAACAAATGTTCTATGTCTGTTATCATCCGTTAAACGTCTGCTGTATCCTCTCTGCATCCTCTGGGCATCCTCGCAACTCACATCCGCTGCAGCTGAAAACGGAAAGAGGGAGGAAAGATAAGGTACATGAAACGTCTATTCATCGTTAGTAGCACGGAAATAGAAAGGATGTAAGCGTATGCATCTCGTATATAAAGTATTCAAAACGGACAAAGCGTTTATATCTGGGATGTATCTCGTATATTTAGGATGTCTGGAGTATGTCTAGAGTATGTAGAAGGACACCTAGCGGACAATCGATATTTTGTATAAAAAGGGGGAGAAAATCATCTAGTAGTAGAGATGTATCGATGTAGCCGCAAGCACGTTTATGCTGACGGCGTGCGTGCTGCATCCCTTTATATCCGCGGAGCAGACGCAATTCATACCCCCCACATGCGCAGTGAACGGTCTGCATCCGATATACATCCGCGCAACATCCCCTTTGTTTCCATTAGGCGTACGTGATGCATCCCCTTCATCCGCTATGCATCCGCTCTTTCTGCTATGCGTCCGCTTCTCAGTTATCACCGGTAACCCCTTCGGAGCTGTCATCCACTTCCATCCGCTTTCATCCGCTAGGCTTCCTATGAACATGCGTTTAACATCCCTGCTATATACTACCCACGTCCGTTCTTTTCCGTTCTGTTTTCGCAAATTTTCGCCAATTTTGTCCATTTCTGGAGCGGATGAAAACGGATAGAGCCACCCCCGAAATTTTGTTCGTCCGCTGTGTCCTTTTTGCATACGTTTTGTGTCCATCGGCCAGTGGGACCGGGCCTTTACCGAGCCGTATTTCCTGACTGATTTCCTGGTTTCTGATTCCTGTTTCTGACCCTGCTTCTGTCTACTATATTCTGTTTGTGCCTCGCTCGACCTTTTGCCTGTTTTACCATTCACGATATACACCTGCTGATTTGGACTGTTTGCCTGTTTGCACTTTTCTTTGCAATAAAGATCTTCTGCACCTACATCCGTCTCCAACCGTCGCTGACAGAATACTTCGCCCCGCTGACACTAGTATAGCATGCACATGAGAAGTATTTCCGTCTCAACATGTTTGTGTGCTTCCTTTAAACTGGACTGTTTTTTTTTTTTTAATTGAAGAAACTTTTCCAACTTGGTATGAATGATGCTGCATTATCAGTGTGTATGTACTGTAAATGTCGTTGACTTATGGACAGGAAATCCATATGCTGGCTTTACTGCATAGCCATTTCACTCATCCCTCTTGTATTTTCTCCATCTCTGTGTTTTATCACCCATTGTTTCTTTGCTTCTTCATCTGTTGTTCATATTTTGGCTCCTCCATGTTTTCGTTACCTGGGCACTGTGTAAGTACAGGATGGATGAATGAATAAGTGCTGTGTGTGTGAGAGAGCGAGAGAGAGAGCAAGTGACACCGCGAATGGCTGTGTGAGAGACAGGTGGAGTCCACGGTTGCCATAGAGACGTTGTCCTTATATGGAAGCTGGTGATATCATATTGCAAAGGTCAGGCTAGAGAGAGAGAGAGAGAGAGAGAGAGAGAGAGAAAGAAGGCAATAGACATTGAGGAAAAGGAAACCTGTTTGGATATCATCGTTGCAGGAACCCGGAGACAGGAATGGCAGGAATACACCAGCGTACTGTTGGGAATGGATAGGAGGAAGGAAAGACAAGAAGGAGGGAAGGGAAGTAAGGGAATGGGAGGACAAGTGTGGCAGCGTGTAAAAGAGGAAGAGGAGAGTTAATTAGCCCAGTGCGTCTCTCTTTCTCACACACACACACATATATACACACCTCCCTCGTTCTCCACCCCACCACCACCACCCCGGCACTAGCGCGGAAGAGTTAAAGCAGCCAAGCAGCAGCCTGCCGATGTGGTAATTAATTAAATAAAGCACCACTGCTGGGAGAGAGAGAGAGAGAAATGCAAGAGAATGAGTGTTTGGGGCCAGCTGACTGATGCTCACACTGACTGAAGGCATCCAGGTGTGTGTAACGTGTGTGTCTGTGTTTACACACACATCCACGCGTACAGGTGCAGGTAAGAGTGTTTGTCAGCTTTGAATGCTTCTTGTTAGAATCGTTGTTGTGGAGACCAGATGCAGGTGCATTGTGGTTATGAGTGTGTGCATGCTTTGCCGTGTTTTAGTTTAAACGTGTGTGTGTGTGTGTGTGTGTGTGTGTGTGTGTGTGTGTGTGTGTGAGAGAGAGAGAGAGATAAAGAGAGAGAGAAAAAGCAAGAGAGAGAGATTGTTTTGCATGCAGGTCATGTGGCATGCGCCTGCTCTGTCCTTCTGTCAGCAGCTGGTTGGTACACAGGAGTGTGTGTGTGTGTGTGTGTGTGTGTGTGTGTGTGTGTGTGTGTGTGAGAGCATGTGTGTGAGCATGTTTCTATACCTTGGTCAAGACCAAATGTTCCCACAAGGGTAGGAATACAAACTTGTGGGGACACTGAGTCGGTCCCCATGAGGAAAACTGCTTGTGTGTGTGTGTGTGTGTGTGTGTGTGTGTGTGTGTGTGTGTGTGTGTGTGTGTGTGTGAGAGAGAGAGAGAGAGAGAGAGAGAGAGAGAGAGAAAGACAGATGTTAGTCCATTTGGCTCAAGCAAACTCTTCCATCCAGCTGCAGGTCAAATGGCCAATTTTCCCCAACAGTGCATTACACAGTTACTAAGCAACAAGAGACGCCAGTCTTTGGCTGAATATGACATCATCAGGCTGGAAGCTGGCAGCCGTCCTACACACAACTACGGTACAGAGAGAGAGAGAGAGAGAGAGAGAGAGCTTGTCATTTGATATTTTTCGCTAGGAAGGACGTAATATAAAAGTGATACTGCACCACCGGGGTAATGCTGAAGTCGTAAATCTTGTTATTCTTTTTTTCTTTTGTTTTGAGTGTGTGTAAGCACAGAGGTGTGTTTAGGTGTCTTGTATTACAAGGTTTGGACTGAATGAATGAACGTACAATATTTCCACCTGCTCAGACCTCAACATCCCAAAGGGCGACTCAATTCTATGAATTAAAAATACTGATTCATGATCGATTCATGAACAAGTTCATTCACCAGCTACAAGGTCATGGTGTGTGAAACTTTCAGTCCTGCTAAATAAACACAGGTGATCCTGAATTCTCATTTCTGATTGGCTGGAAAGTGTTGATTAATTTTCTAGAACAGCAGCTCTGACAGTAGTTCCAGCTACACAGTAAAGATGTGCAGGCTTTCTGTATATTAATGAACTAGTTTTAAAATATTATCTGTAGCTTATGTGGTAACAACAAAAACAGGGACTGGTACAGACAGAATTAAAAATAAATAAATAAATAAATAAATAAATAAACACCACTTTGTTGATAATGTGAAGTTTTCTGTATGGAGATCTTTATTCAACATTAATGGAGGGCGTCTCCAGTGAGGGAACGTTTTCTGACTTGAGAAAGTCTTCAGGAGAGGAGTTTGCACTTTTCAATTTCGCTGTAATGCTACAAGCTAAAAAAAAAAAACATGACAAGCTGCGTTTTTCTTTTTGTTTATTTTAAGAGCAAAAGAAAAAGATAGTCTGATGAGCGATGAGTGAACGAATCTTTATAGCTACTATAACGTAAGCTATAACAGGAACTAATTTGTTTTGTAGATGTTCCACAACATTTTCATAATTATAAGAAGGGCACCCAGTAGAGTCCATACTGCCACCAAGCACCTATTATCAACATCAAAATCAATTCACTCGAACCTAGGATAATACGAAAGCTGTACACCAAATTTCACCCAAATCCGTTCACTACTTTTTGAGTTATGTTGGGAACAGACCAAAAAAATAAAATAAAATCCTGGATCCACATACATATCCACATTTGCATCAAAATCTAATCAATTGTTCCTTGGCCCATGGCTCACCTTTCCTCCAAATTTCATCCAAATCCGTTCACTACTTTTTGAGTTATGCTGGTAAAGGAAAAATAATATATAGAGGATACTACACATATACATATTACATAGACATGAGTGTTTTAGTGGGAAATACACCACTCGTATTTTTTCATATGAGTTACATCCAATACATGGAGAACCAACACTGTGACTTAAATCTCTATATGTCACTCGTGATGGAATGGATGAATTGTTTTGATATATTTGGGTCCTTTTTGTCTGTGAATGTGTCAATATAATAAAAAGAAAATCGCATGTTAGCTTGAAGATATGAAGTTTATCTTCTCGTGTTGAAAAACTTGCATTTTTCATATGAAATACATCGCGGATCTGAGTGACATATTTAAATAATATTGGCTGGCATTGAGTGGTATATCAGATATATTCCATTCAGCTAGCATGATACTGAACGAGTCAAAGACAAGTAGCTGAATGGAATATATCTGATATACCACGAAAAAATCCAGCCATTATTATTATTATTATTATTATTATTATTATTATACATTCCTTTCGGGTGTTCAACATGTCTTTCTCTTTCAAAATTCTCTCAAAATCTTACGTATTTAACGAAGCAAACCTGGTGGCCATGTTTGTTTACAAATTGTCCCAGTCGCCCGCTAGCAGGGAAGTTTTATGTCTCTGATGTACCGGTACGATGTCATGTTGTCTTGACAACCATGCAATATCGTAAACCATATTCAACATTCATTCTCCATTGGGTAGAGTGATGTAATACATGTAGGATACGCGATATGCTAACAATATTGCATGCTATCAAACCAAATGAATGAAACCCACTGGAAGGGAATAGAACACACGTTTTTATTCCATCCAAAAAGTGTCCTGTATATAAAATAATTCCTGATGTTTCACTCCGATGACGTCACTCCCAGAGTTTTCCCGCTGATTAGACGCGCGTTGTCAAAATGGCAAACCGGTTCAAAATTAAAATCCTTTTGATTAACTTGCATATTTTTTGTGGATATGTCCATATAATATAAAGAATATTACATGGTGGTGCAAAGATACAGTATGAAGTTTATCTTCTCGTGTTGAAAATATTTTCACTCATTCGCTTCACTCACTCGTGAATATGAGAAACTTCATATATATATATAAACTTTTATAAACAGTTAGTGTTGGCAAATTGCACTGGCTTAAGAGGAATAAAATAATATGAAATGTAGAAATATACATGGGCGGCACGGTGGTGTAGTGGTTAGCACTGTTGCCTCACAGCAAGAAGATCTGGGTTCGAGCCCCGTGGCCGGCGAAGGCCTTTCTGTGTGGAGTTTGCATGTTCTCCCCGTGTCCGCGTGGGTTTCCTCCGGGTGCTCCGGTTTCCCCCACAGTCCAAAGACATGCAGGTTAGGTTAACTGGTGACTCTAAATTGACCGTAGGTGTGAATGTGAGTGTGAATGGCTGTCTGTGTCTATGTGTCAGCCCTGTGATGACCTGGCGACTTGTCCAGGGTGTACCCCGCCTTTTGCCCGTAGTCAGCTGGGATAGGCTCCAGCTTGCCTGCGACCCTGTAGATAGAACAGGATAAAGCGGCTACAGATAATGAGATGAGATGAGAAATATACATTAATTTTCTCTACCTTGGGCAGAACATGTAATACACACTCTTATGGATTTTATAATATAAGTATGGTGGTCCAGCAGGTAGATTTGCCATCTTGCAAATACTGAGCTTGAGTTACTGTTGGTTTCCTCCAAGTTTTCCAGTTCCCTCCCACCCCCCAAAAACATGGTGGTGGGTGGACTGGCTACATTAAATTGCTCATAAGTGTGAGTGAGTGAGTGAGTGAGTGAGTGCGTGCTTTGTGATGCACTGGCATCCCATCCAGGATGTGTTCCTTCCACATGTCTAGTGTTCCCAGAATAGAGTCTGGATCCACCATGACCCTGAGCAGGATAAGGGATTACCAAAGATGAATGGACTCATAGGTTCATATTTAATAGGTGCCTCAGGTGGCTCCCAAAGACATCGTGGGATTTGCATATCTTCCAAGCAGGAGTACCATGAATTTTTGATGAGGTCCCATGTTCTACCCTAGTGAGAGAATCTATGGGGGTCCACGAGTGTACATGAGGAACCAATGGTGATCTGTGAACTCCCATTAATAACCTGTGGGATCAAATGGGAATCCCATGGTTATCTACCTGGTCTTCCCAGGTAGTCTCCCATCCCAGTACTAACCAGGCCCTTAAGGTGCATTGGCGGCGCCGATCTCCGCTTCTATAGCCCTCGGCCTCTTGCCTATTATACAGCTCGGGTTACAGTGGGGGTTAGTCCTCTGGTAACCATGAGAGTTTGACTCCCCACTCACATCTGCATTGCAGCGTGCCTTGCCAGATGGCAGTAGGTACCATTTTTATGATGGTCTTTGGTATGATTCGACCGCAAGTAGAACTCGCGATCTCCCGGTCGAGAGACAGACACGCTAACCACTAGGCCAGCTTGCGGTATACGCAAAGCAAGTATAATTTTTTTTCTCAGTGTAGATAATAATGGTTGGGTTATGTTAGCTAAGTTGGCCTAGTGGTTAGCATGTCCACCTCTTAACTGGGGGATTGCGAGTTTTACTTGCAGTTGGGTCGTACCAAGGACCATCATATAAATGGTACCTACTGCCATCTGACGAGGCATGCCATGATACAGATGTGAGTAGGGAGTCAAACTTTCATGGTTACCAGAGGACCAGCCCCCCACTGTAACCCATACATGTCAACCTTTGGTCAATCAAACCTGTATAACCAACCTCCAAAATCCATATTTCCCTTGTAAAATCCGTATAAGATGCAAATTAAAATAATTTACCTAAAATTTGAATGATAATTAACAATGATATATCCCAGTTACTTTTTATTCAATATTAATAACAATAAACCTTCAGAATGAATACAAAGTATTTTTCCAGTCTCACCTGTGAAAGGTAATCCCATGTGATCTTGTTTGGACGGTAAACCTGTTGGTACAGTTAAACGCAGCACATGAATGAGGCATCTTTATTCTCGGCTACTGTCTAGACGCTATACCAGAGACGGTTGAAGAATCTCCACTTTGCCACGTCCAATATGGCGGCGAGGATGACGTATGATTCTACGCAGAAGGCGGCGTCTATGTTTATATGTCTATGACTTCCCGGTTGGCGGGATTCTCGCAATGCGGCGTGCGCATGATCAAAAGTGGGACGAAGTCTCGCTACCACAAGATAACGCGCGATTTCATAAGACTCTTTACTGGCTGTCTGTGGTGTACAGTACGTTTATCATCGTGGGAATTGATTATAGCTCTAAATAAATATTGAATTTTTTTTTAAAGAATCTGTATAACTTTATTTATACACCCGTATACTATGTTTATTGAATCAAATCCGTATAAAATACGGACATTCCGTATAGGTTGACATGTATGGTAACCTATGTAATCGCCAAGAGAGCAAGGTGTATAGAAACTGAGATTGGTGCTGCCCAATGGTAATGGTTAGTATAGTACTTGGTGCGAGACTGTCTGGGAAGACCAGGTCCTGGCACAGGAGGGATTTTTTAATGTTTTGTTTATGTTAGCTAGCTAAAATCAACCACAAAAAGACTTCTCGGCAATCTCCAAACATCAAAATAGTAACAAAAAAGCTATCTATATCTAGCAAGTTCATTTAAATGACACAACAGGCAAAAAAAAACAAAACTAAACAATACCAAATATCTTGGTGAAATGAAATACTTCCCTTTTTAAGCTTGCATGTTTGAGCCACGGATGTTGTTTGACGTCTGCTTTAAGCCATTTCCTGCAGTAAAGTCTATTAAAAGAGGCCAGACAGGACAGACTGCTTTCTCCATCTCCGTGTGCTGTGATACCTGATAAGACTTCAGCTCAGGACACAAGCCAACACAGCAAGGATGATTGAGTTACACCTGACCTTGGTTCCTACTTTTCTGAAAACACGTTTTCATCCCTGACACATGGGGGGTTTAGTGTGAGGCTGTGTGTAATTTCATGTTGGGATTTGTGAACATTTGCTTTGTAGTCTCTGAGGAAAGAGCTTTAGGAGATGCATTTGCATTTCAGACGCTGTTCTCGTCAACACAGAAATGAAAGCAGTCTCCGTGTGTGTGTGTGAGAGAGAGAGAGAACCTATTTAGATGGCATTAAACCAAACAGCATCACTTTGTTCACTCATAACCTGCAAACATGGATCTTTGTTGAACTTGTGTGACGGTTTATATCACTATCAAACCAACAGAACAAGAAATGACTGTTTCTAAGCACCAATAAACGAAGAACAGACTTATCTCATCTCATCATCTGTAGCCGCTTTATCCTGTTCTACAGGGTCGCAGGCAAGCTGGAGCCTATCCCAGCTGACTACGGGCGAAAGGCGGGGTACACCCTGGACAAGTCGCCAGGTCATCACAGGGCTGACACATAGACACAGACAACCATTCACACTCACATTCACACCTACGGTCAATTTAGAGTCACCAGTTACCCTAACCTGCATGTCTTTGGACTGTGGGGGAAACCGGAGCACCCGGAGGAAACCCACGCGGACACGGGTAGAACATGCAAACTCCACACAGAAAGGCCCTCGCCGGCCACGGGGCTCGAACCCGGACCTTCTTGCTGTGAGGCGACAGCGCTAACCACTACACCACCGTGCCGCCTAGAACAGACTTACGTTCATCCTAATTTATCTTCTAAAGACCAACTTGAACAAGAAAACACATGAACAAAGAATTTTTTTCTTGTTGTTGACAAGATTTTAGCACTAACCTTGGTAGCTAGCTAAAGTTACCAGAGGAAGTTATTGCTAGCTGTTGCTAATCTGGTTCTACTCCTGACATCATTTGAACCAAACTTCCACATATTGTATAAAAACACACCACAGCAGCACATGACATTTCACTAGTTTTGCTAGTTTCTCAGCTTACACGATGACTGATCATGAACTAGCGACGGCTAACACAGTTATAACTAGCCCACTGTTCTCTGCATAACATGACTAGCGAGCTAACAAACTAGCATATACATGTAAACATACAGTATTTATAGGATCAAAGCAACAGTTTGGTCCACTATGTTTGTTTTAAAAATTTCATTCATGTGTGGTTTGGCAAATATTGGTGTTAGCAAAGTTTAGCTACATGCTGCGCTAGGCTTATAAGAAAAGGTTAAATTTGCATGTATGAGATCCGCAGATTTCATTCACACACATATCCAGACTATCACGTTGTGTGTCGAGTCATGGAAATGGAATATTCATGAAATATTGAGTGGTGTGAATGGTAATACGATGAATCAGTTGAGACTTCTGGCAAGTATATGCTCAGGTGTTGGGGTTTTTTTTTTCAGGAGTTGTGCATATTTTTACGTGAGTTTGTTACTATTAGAAAACCCATGGCACTCACCTCATTCTTTATCAGGTGTGTGTGTGTGTGTGTGTGTGTGTGTGTGTGTGTGTGTGTGTGTGTGTGAGAGAGAGAGAGTGCATGCAAGTGCTACTGATAAAAGAGCGAAGTAGCTCAGAGAATGTGAGATGAGAAATGTGAATTAAAATTCATGGGTTCACTCTGGATGTCTAATTTCACTGGGGCTGAAAGGTCTTCCCTGACCATGAGGTCTCTCTCTCTCACACACACATACACACACACACACACACACACACACGCAGTGTGATTATATTGTATCCTACATCTCATTTTGTACCTCAGAGAGAGAAATTATTATTCATTTGCTTATCCTAGTAATCTCAATACTAGGGGAGGTGAAAGAGGTGTGGCCTATATGCCTATCAGTCACAGTGGAGGAGGTGTGGCTTCTGTGCTGGTCAAACTTAGTAAAGGATGTGTGGCTTCTGTACTGGTCAGTCTTAGTCATGGAAGTGTTGCTTTTGTGTCGGCCAGTCTCAGTGAAGGAGGTGTGGCCTCTGTATCTGTCAGTTCCATAAAAGTAGGCGTGGTCTCTGTACCCATCAGACTCGGTGAAGGAGGTGTGGCCTCTGTACCTGTCGGTTCCATTAAAGTGGGTGTGGTCTCTGTTCACATCAGTTTCATTAAAGTAGGCATGGCCTCTGTACCCATCAGTCTTAGTGAAGGAGGTGTGGCCTCTGTACATGTCAGTTCCATTAAAGTAGGTGTGGCATCTGTACACATCAGTCTCAGTAAAGTAGGTGTGAGCTCTGTACCCATCAGTCTTAGGTGGTGTTTACATTAGACCGTATCCGTCTCGTTTTCGTCGCGGATGCACTGTCCGTGCACATTAAAACGCCGGGAAACGACTCCACAGGCGGAACAACTTGAATCCGCCAGGGCCCACGTATTCAACCCAGTTCGTATCTGATCCGGTGCTGTGTAAACATTGAGGAACGAGGAAACGCAGTGCTGAGCTCTAGTTGACATCGTCATTGGACAACGTCACTGTGACATCCACCTTCCTGATTCGCTGGCATTGGGATCTCACACACAGCGGCTCAGTCCCGAATCACTGCTCGTGCGCTTCACTCGCGCGCTCTGTGAGCTGTGCAGGGCCGGAGTGCGCACCCTCCAGAGGGCACTCGCTGTTCAGGGCGGAGTGATTTGGAGCGCAGGAGGAAGCGCTGAGCCGTACTGAGGTTTATTTACACATTTCAACTTATTTACCTCCTTCAGGCGCTTAAACTCAGTGAGAACATGAACATCACAGCCAGGTGTGTTTATCTGCTGGAGAAGGTGTTCGCTTGCCATCCTTCCACTTGCAAGTGGTGAGTGACTTGCGCATGCCCGATATGCACTGGGATCATGTGACGTGCCGTCTAATTAGTCATGTGATTAGCGTATCCGTGTATTGGCGTTGCTGTGTGCACGCGAATCGTGTATTGGCGTTGCTGTGTGCACGCGAATCGTTTTAAAAATGTTAATCTGATGATCCGCTGATACGGTCTAATGTAAACACCACCTTAGTAAAGGAGATGTGTCCTCTGTACCTGTCAGTTCTATTAAAGTAGGCGTGGTCTCTGTACCTATCAGTCTCAGTGAATGAGGTGTGGCCTCTGTACCTATCAGTTTCATTAAAGTAGGCGTGACCTCTCTACCTATCAGTCTTAGTAAAGGAGATGTGGCCTTGGCACATGTCAGCTCTATAAAAGTAGGCGTTGTCTCTGTACCTATCAGTCTCAGTGAAGGAGGTGTGGCCTTTGTACCTGTCAGTTCCATTAAAGTAGGTGTGAGCTCTGTACCCATCAGTCTTAGTAAAGGAGATGTGTCCTCTGTACCTGTCAGTTTCATTAAAGTAGGCGTGACCTCTCTACCTATCAGTCTTAGTAAAGGAGATGTGGCCTTGGCACATGTCAGCTCTATAAAAGTAGGCGCGGTCTCTGTACCTATCAGTCTCAGTGAAGGAGGTGTGGCCTTTGTACCTGTCAGTTTCATTAAAGTAGGCGTGGCCTCTGTACTTATGAGTCTCACTGAAGGAGGTGTGGCTTCTCTCCCTGTCAGTTCCATTACAGTATGTGTGGCCTTGAAAACTATTCATCTCAATGTAGGAGGTGTGGCCTCTACACCTGTCAGTTTCATTAAAGTAGGCGTGGCCTCTCTACCTATCAGTCTTAGTAAAGGAGATGTGTCCTCTGTACCTGTCAGTTCTATTAAAGTAGGCGTGGTCTCTGTACCCATCAGTCTCAGTGAAATAGGTGTGGCCTTTGTACCTGTCAGTTTCATTAAAGTAGGCGTGGCCTCTGTACTTATGAGTCTCACTGAAGGAGGTGTGACTTCTCTCCCTGTTAGTTCCATTACAGTATGTGTGGCCTCTATATCTATTACGCTCACTGAAGGAGGTGTGGTCTCTGTACCTGTCGGTTTCATTAAAGTAGGTGTGGTCTCTTTACCTATCAGTCTCAGTAAAGGAGATGTGGCCTTGGCACATGTCAGCTCTATTAAAGTAGGTGTGGTCTCTGTACCTATCAGTCTTAGTGAAGGAGGTGTGGCCTCTACACCTGTCAGTTTCATTAAAGTAGGCGTGGCCTCTGTACATGAGTCTCACTGAAGAAGGTGTAGCTTTTCTCCCTGTCAGTTCTATTACAGTATGTGTAGCCTCAATATCTATTAGTTTCAGTGAAGGAGGTGTGGCCTCAGCGCCTGTCAGATCCATTAAAGTAGGCGTGGTCTCTGTACCTTTTGGTTCCTTTAAAGTTGGCGTGGCCTCTGTACCTATCAGTCTCAGTGAAGGAGGTGTGGCCTCTGCACCTGTCAGATCCATTAAAGTAGGCGTGGTCTCTGTACCTGTTGAATAGGTGTGGCCTCTGTACCTATCAGTCTCAGTGAAGGAGGTGTGGCCTCTGTACATGTCAGTTTCATTAAAGTAGGAGTGGCTTCTGTACTTATCCCTCTCACTGAAGGAGGTGTGTCCTCTCTCTGTCTGTCCTATTAAAGTAGGCGTGGCCTCTGTACCCATCAGTCTCAGTGAAGATGCGGACTTTATACCTTTTAGTCCCAGCAAAGTAGGCATGGCCTTTGTGCCTGTCAATCTCAGTAAAGGAGGTGTGGCTTCTCTACCTGTCATTCGTCCTCATGGAGACATGGCATTTGTACCTGTTTGTCTCGCTAAAAGTCGGCACGGCCTCTATGCTTGTTAGTCTCACTGAAGGAGGTGTGGCTTCTGTACCTGTCAGTCTCAGTGAAGGTGTGGCCTCTGTACATGTCAGTTTCATTAAAGTAGGAGTGGCTTCTGTACTTATCCCTCTCACTAAAGGAGGTGTGTCCTCTCTCTGTCTGTTCTATTAAAGTAGGTGTGGCCTCTGTACCCATCAGTCTTAGTGAAGAAGGTGTGGACTTTATACCTTTTAGTCCCAGCAAAGTAGGCATGGCCTTTGTGCCTGTCAATCTCAGTAAAGGAGGTGTGGCTTCTCTACCTGTCATTCGTCCTAATGGAGACATGGCATTTGTACCTGTTTGTCTCGCTAAAAATCGGCACGGCCTCTATGCTTGTTAGTCTCACTGAAGGAGGTGTGGCCTCTGTACCTATCAGTCTCAGTGAAGGTGTGGCCTCTGTACATGTCAGTTTCATTAAAGTAGGTGTGGCTTCTGTACTTATCCCTCTCACTGAAGGAGGTGTGTCCTCTCTCTGTCTGTCCTATTAAAGTAGGCGTGGCCTCTGTACCCATCAGTCTCAGTGAAGAAGGTGTGGTCTTTATACCTTTTAGTCCCAGCAAAGTAGGCATGGCCTTTGTGCCTGTCAATCTCAGTAAAGGAGGTGTGGCTTCTCTACCTGTCATTCGTCCTCATGGAGACATGGCATTTGTACCTGTTTGTCTCGCTAAAAGTCGGCACGGCCTCTATGCTTGTTAGTCTCACTGAAGGAGGTGTGGCTTCTGTACCTGTCAGTTCAAGTCAAGGCATGGCCTCTATGTTTTCACAAACCTGCGAGGCACTAAAGTGGCATGCAGGATGTTAACTGAGGGCCAAAAAACTGATCACTGATGCTATTAAATTTAATTTTTATTTTTATACGATACTTACTCATTTGCTATTTTACATTGTTTTCCCTGATCACTTGCAAAAGCTTTGCTTACATTTTCGCCGACCATTTTTGTGCCATAAATAAGAGAATGACTTTTGCACATATATTCATACTCCCCTGCCAAATGTTACCGTTCCACTCTGATTCAGATGATGTGAACAGAAAAACCAGTGATACTGCAGTGCACACAGCTAAATGGAGATGTAAAGAAAAGTGTCATTGAGCAAACCTGTATGTGTTGTATTTATTTATTTATTAGTTTTATAATCCTTTCATTTTAATTGCAATCCAGACATCAGGGTGAGCGAATAGGCCCGAGTGATAAGATTCCAATAAATTCTTTATCAGGCTGAAGTAGACAATCTCAACACTCATATAATATAAAAGATTCTATTTCAGTAAATTATTCAAGGGTGTAAAATGTGCACTTAACTAAAATAAAAAAAGCAATTCATTTATTCACAGTGATGTCCTTCTCGCTTTCTTTGATACTCCCTTTCTCAGCAGGCTGCCTGTCAATGGCATGAACTTGCTGAGAGGGTTTTGTGTTGCTGCAGGAAATGTGTGAATAGACTGACTCATTTTCTTCTTCTCTTCTCTCTCTTTTCCCAGCAACAGCCAAACTACTGGAGTTTTAAGGTCAGTACCCAAAGTCACTCGATATGTTCTCTATCTAGTTTATGCATGTACATCTAGCTGATGCTTGTAGCTTCTACATATGCATGTATAAAAAAAGAAACATTACGTATGCAAATATATGTATCTCACGTACCGGGTAATTCTGCATGTACCTGTATATGTGGATGGGCGAAGGTTTATGATTGTGTTACTCTCCAAGACAGCATGGTAATATATTCAGTGGATATGTTGTATCTAAGAGCTGCTGCTGTCATCATAAAGACTACCCTGTGCTCATTCCAGGGTTCTTAGGGTTGACAGTATGCTGATACTGAACATCTGTTCAATAAACTAAGTAACATTTGTCACTGATAAGAGGATGGGTGACAAAAAAAAGTCCCTTTTAAGCCTTGACCCTCTCAGTGGAGGTCTTCCATGCCACTTTCACCTCTGGTTTGTTCATTAGAGAGCCAAATGTACACCTGGAGCTCTGTGAAGATGCTTTGTGGTCGTGCCGCTTGTGAAAATTGGTATACAAATTAAAACTGGAAGTCGGCTGTTTCCAGTGGGAAGGATTTTGTAAGGGATTAGCAGCAGGCTGCCAGGTCACTCCGTTCGGTGTAGCTGTGAATGTTGATTTTAAAATTAGCTCATTAAATTACACAGGGAAAAGAATACTTAAGTCTGAGTGAAAAATACTGTAGTGAGTGTGCAGCATGGAAAAAAGAGTCTGGAGACAGAAATCTTAGTTTCTTGGTCGTTAGCCTGTGCTACTTGCTCTCGACGGCATTAGCTTGACCGCTTTATTAGCATTCGCTAACACTAATGATGAACGCTACACCGGCTGGAAGGTGGCTTCACTGCTGCGCTGATGGTGCTTACTCGTGGTTAAGCTCACGTTGGCCTTCGAGTAGGCCTAGGGCGATAAATTTTTGGTCCCTCCCACTATAAATCAAAATCTGATTTGTTAATTCATCTGTAACTTCTTACATAAACAGACACTGCCATGGCCTTCTGTCCTGGCAATGAAGTCCTAACCAACAAGTGAGCAGCTCTAAACTCTTCTCAACCTAGAGACAGCAAACTAAAAAAATCTCTTTGGATAACTGGATTTTAATGTTTTCAGGGCAGTAACCCTTTCATTTCTGAAGCAAATTTGATAGAAATGAGGCCAAATTAGAATTAGAAGAGTCGTGATTAAATTATGAAAGAATGAAAGGAATTACATATAACATTTGAAATGCTGATATGTTTGGGCCTTCTCTGAAAGCCTAGAAGGCCCTGACGGTTCCCCTCTGGATCTACTGTATTTTCATTAAAATTCCTACTAATTTACCAATTTCCACCCCCTTAGCTAGGTCCTGGACTCAGATAGCTGAGTCATTGTCAGATGTCAAACTCTCAATCCACCAGTGAATGAGCTCAGAGCAAAATATTATGCTGTTAAAACGTTGCCTATTTTTAAGGGTGCGGCACAATTGTCACATTTCCCATGGAGTGCCATATTTGTATAAAGAAAACGCCTGTGTGTATTGCTAAAACAAGCACTGTGTCAGTGTACAATTATACAGCTTTATACCTCGAGTCATCTTGTGCATACAAGAGAAATCTATTGATGTTGTAGATGTTAATGATTCATATTTAACTTGGCGTCCTGGTATGGTGGGGCCATTACTTGAACAGCGTTGTCCTCCATTTCCCCCTACACTGGTTTAATCAGATGGTAATCAGACTCTCAGTGCCTCTTACTGTTCATTTTCTCTGACACAGCCTGGGTCTTGTTAGCAGATCTTCTCCTCCACACACACACACACACACACACACACACCATACTTGTTTATGAGTCGTAGCTTAATGATTATAGACTACCACAGAGCCACTAATAGAAGGTCCTGCTGTGTGCTTGGGTTGCATTCTGCCTCTCTTGGTTGTCCTGTCAGAGATTCCCGAGAGGAAAAACTGTCTAAGCTTTCACCCTGTTGTTGGAAGATTAGGAGTCAGGAGACCAAGACAGCATAATTGGTTCTGCTCTCTTGGTGGAAAGGATAGTCTTGTCTTGTCGATTAATGCATTGCTAACTAGTCTGAAGTGTCTGTTACCTCATCAAAGCAGTCAGAGATGGGTACTGCATGGTTGGCACATTGAAAAGATGCTTTATATCTCTCAGAGGGTGCAAAGGCAAGACCCAGAAAGAAGCTAAGGCGAGACCTTGACAGTTGGCAATTGGATAAAAGCCTCTGAGAATTTAATGAGTGTCAATGTAACGTAAGGCATGGCATGATCTTACAGGAAAATGATTATCCTGACACAAAGCAAAGTTACAGTTACCACCATGAAATCTATTATTGTCCAACAACAGCATGTCCCACCCCTTATATTACAGCATTTTGCCAATGCTAGGGGTTTTTTTTTTCATCCATCCATTATCTGTAGCTGCTTATCCTGTTCTACAGGGTCGCAGGCAAGCTGGAGCCTATCCCAGCTGACTATGGGTGAGAGGCGGGGTACACCCTGGACAAGTCACCAGATCATTGCAGGGATAAAGCATAAAGACATACAACAATTCACACTTAGTCAATTAGAGCCACCAATTTACCAAACCTGCATGTCTTTGGATTGTCGGGGAAATCGGAGCACACAGAGGAAACCCACGCAGACATGGGGAGAACATGCAAACTCCATACAGAAAGGCCCTTGTCAGCTACTGGGCTCGAACCCAGAACTTTCTTGCTGTGAGGTGGCAGTGCTAACCACTACACCACCGTGCCACCCACTGACTCACTCACAGTTATATTTAATGTTGTAGAACATCTGCAAAGCAAGCTGTTCCTGAGAAAATGGGAACCGCAAACCTGAAGAGTTTCCCATGTTGGAAAAACTAAAGTTCAACCAATGACTGTTATGAAGCACTGACAATGGAGGCTTCTTCCAAGAAGCACTGACAGTAGAGACTCCTCTCCTCACACAGTCTAAGCAGCTGAAAATGACCTAATTCTACCCACCATGTGTAACGTGTTTGGCCCAGAAGTGGCCCATCTGTAAGTCCTTGCCCATATGACATCTGAGATACAGTAAGATCTCACTAAACTTGAGTTTGGATGGTTTCATATCTGTCTTTCCATGGTGGCCTAGATTAAACTAGTAGGGATCAATTCTGAGCCATCACTCTTTTGGATGTGTTTTTTTATTACACCTCGTTGTGTTTGTTACCATAAACCTGCAGCTGTTTGCTTTGAAGGTCAAGTTGCTGCATCACATTAAATGTAGGCTAAGCTGATTTGTAGACCATTTAAGATCCATACATTCTTGCTTGCAGCATATTTTTTTTATAACTCTTTATAAAGCTTTTTATGGGGAAAAGGTCATAACAGGAGATTCGGATACAATATCTGGGCTTTACCTTTTGAAGTGTGTGTGTGTGTGTGTGTGTGTGTGTGTGTGTGTGTGTGTGTGTGATCCACTGTATTAATGTTAATCATTTGAAGATAAGGGCATCTCTTGAGAGTTCTCCTTCCACCAGACTAAAAGCAGTCCATTCTCCTGAAACACTACACTGGATGGATTTAGGACCTCATTGAATTATTATCCAAATATTGGCTCTTTTTTCTATTTTTCCCCTGAGAAAGTGGCTCATAATTAAAGCCTTGTGATCTCTGGTAGTAAATAGTTGTTTGTCTCTTCAGCCACAATCTCTTAGGGACAAGATGAGCTGCTTCTGTTGATGGTTTTCATTAGAGCATGGTTTCTTTCTCGATAAATACACTCCAGAATAAGGATGAAGCTCTAGTGATTACCTTCTGATGGCCTTTTGGTTTAAGTTATGCTTTGGTTATGCTCTCTACACACACACACACACACACACACACACACAAACAATGGTGATCAGTGATTGGTTGTTGAGAATAATGGTAATTAGTGATTGGCAACAGGAAATTAATTTTCATTAGTGATTGGTTGTTGGGAACAGTGGTGATCAGTGATTTAGTTATGAGTTAAATGGTAATCAGTGCTTGGTTGTTGGGAACAATGGTGATCAGTGATTGGTTGTTGGGAACCATGGCGATCAGTGATTGGCTGCTTGGTAAACAATGGCGATCAGTGATTGGTTGTTGGGAACAGTGGCAATTAGTGATTGGTTGTTGGGGACAATGGCGATCAGTGATTGGTTGCTTGGTAAACAATGGCGATTAGTGATTGGTTGTTGGGAACAGTGGTGATCAGTGATTTAGTCATGAGTTAAATGGCAATCAGTGATTGGTTGCTGGGAAGAATGGCGATCAGTGAATGTTTGTTGGGAACAGTGGTGATCAGTGATTGGTTGTTGGAACAATGGCGATCAGTGCTTGGTTGTTGGGAACAGTGGTGATCAGTGATTTAGTCATGAGTTAAATGGTAATCAGGCCTTGGTTGTTGAGAACAATGGCAATCAGTGAGTGGTTGTTGGGAACAGTGGTGATCAGTGATTGGTTGTTGGAAACAGTAGTGATCAGTGATTTAGTCATGCGATAAATGGTAATCAGTGCTTGGTTGTTGGGAGCAATAGCAGTCAGTGATTGGTTGTTGGGAACAATGGAGGTCAGTGATTGGTTGGTTCATAAACAATGGCAATCAGTGACTGGTTGTTGGGAACAATGGTGATCAGTGATTGTTTATTGGGAATAATGGTGATCAGTGATTTAGTCATGGGGTAAATGGTATTCAGTGCTTGGTTGTTGGGAACAATGGCGATTAGTGATTGGCTGCTAGAAATTAATTCTGATCAGTGATTGTTGTTTGGTAAACAATGGTGATCAGTGACTGGTTGTTGGGAACAATGGCAGGCAGTGATTGTTCATAGGGAATAACTGTGATCAGTGATTTAGTCATGGGGTAAATAGTAATCAGTGATTTGGCTACTGGAAATTAATTTTGAGCAGTGATTGTTGTTTAGTAAACAATGCTGATCAGTGATTGGTTGTTGGGAATAATGGTGATCATTGCTTGATCATTGGGAATAATGGTGATCAGTGCTTAGGTGTTATGAACAATGGTGATAAGTGATTAGCTGTTGGAGCTATAGAATCTTATCGAGGGTCACTAAAAACTGATCAAAAAGTCACTAGATTTGTTGCTAGGCTGTTTTTTAATGAAATAAAGTTAACAGATCTAGCAAAAACATCACTGTATTGGCAAAACTGACCATGACACATGATCCATATGCACACCCATTCCCACACACTCATCCCTTTAAATAATACCGATATTAATAACTCCTGTTCCATGCAAAGTCTCACGCCTGCTGTCTGCCAGTAACTATTAAGGATACATAAATTTATTAGGGATAAAATTAGCTCTTATGTTTAAAGTATTTTATTTTTCTGTAAAGCTGCTTTGCGACAATGTCTGTTGTTAAAAGCGCTATACAAATAAACTGACTTGATTTGACTTGACTATTACAAACCTTTTTTTCAAAATTATATTCTGGTTTGATTGAGTTTTGTACAATTTATAATTTTGTCCTAGACTCTGTTTGCCATTCATCTGACCCTGCCTCCTTTTCACTCTGCCTTAGCTTCTCTTTCTCTCTCTCTGGAATATCTTGATCTTTTAATAATGCTTCATTTGCATTCAGATCCTATTCACTCCTGGGAACCGTAACCGAAGAGCTACCACTGCTCTTTCTCCTTCTCGCCAAAAACATGTAAAATCAGCAGGTGAAAAGTTTCTTTCCATCTCTCCATGCTTCATCCATCATTTTTCTGCTGCATTTGTTAGTGGAGAGGCAGCCTGCCATTTTCTGACCATCTACCTGGAGAGCAGCGTGACATGATCCCTCTGTTTCTCACTCTCGCAGCAAAAGACAGAATCAGCCATCAATCTGCTGCTCTTTGGGAAAGCAATTTCAGTGGTGCTGAGCAATTTCAACCCTGAATACTTTATTGAACAAAAGCAAAAAGAAAGAGAGGAGGAATAAGAGAGAATGTGTTCACATTTCAGGGCAGGGTGGACAGTGTTTAAAATATGCTCATGTCCAATATACTGTCTACTCGTGGACAGTGATAACTGACAGTAGTTAGGTTTTCGTCCCCATTTTCTCCATTTGATTCCATTGACTGATGTATTTTGATACAGAATTGTCAAGTTCCTACTGTTTGCTCGGAGTGTGTGTGAGTATGCAGGTTGTTAGACTGAGATCCAAACACCTACATAAAGATAAGAATTCATGACAATTTTAACCTTCTGGTGAGATTTAGTCTGACCAAAAAAAAATGTAGATTTAAAATCAAATGCTAAAAAAAGGCAAAT
The DNA here is from genome assembly GCF_027579695.1 of Neoarius graeffei. Lineage (NCBI taxonomy): Eukaryota > Metazoa > Chordata > Actinopteri > Siluriformes > Ariidae > Neoarius > Neoarius graeffei. The sequence goes on from NC_083588.1 coordinate 58,395,903, forward strand.
GTCAAGGTGATGATACATGGGGCAACTTTTTGGGCAGTGTTGCCAGCAACAGGCAATCAGGTGAGACACAGGGCAACTAATTAGGGCAACAGACAATTGGCAACAACCAATCAGATAAGAGCAAGTCACAAAAAAAAATCATGAGCTGCCCATCACTTTTAACTTGACACAAGAGAGCTAACGTTATCCCTACATAGCTAGCAGAGGTGGAAAGTAACGAATTACATTTACTCACGTTACTGTAATTAAGTAGATTTTTTGTGTAATTTGTAATTTTTTAAGTAGTTTTTGAAATGGGTAATTTTACTTTTACTCAAGTATATTTTGAACCAAGTATTTTACTTCGCTGCATTCGAAAACTGCCCGTTACTGAGTAAAAAAATTAAATGCAGGGAAAAAAAACAATCGGCCTGAACTGAAAGGAAACTGGCGCAGGCGCGCACACGGAATATCCATATTAGCCTACATGTATCGTTGGATGATGGCTGGTGCCGAGGTAGCCGAGCGAGAGATAGAGGAGGTCATGGAGGAGGTTGAGGATTGCCAAGAAGAGAATTCCCGTGGAACAGATGCGCCGGACAGCGAGGGAAATCCTTGGCCGTATCTCAGCCAGTACTTTGCATTCAAACACAAACGAGGCAATAACATAATAATGCAATGCAAAATGTGCCTGCCCTGCCGTAAAGAGCTATCAGTCTACAAAACTTCCACATCAAATCTGCGGAAGCATGTGGTGGTAAGTAGATATGTGCATTTACCTGTGTATCCCAGACGTTATATTTATTGTTTGGTTAAAACCTTCCACTGTTAAGTAAAATGTGCCTTCATTATCAATTCTTTTGGCCGCCTAGCATCCATACTGATCACTAACGTTTCAAGTGAAGTAGCCTAAATGAAATGAATCACCTCACGTTTACAAATTTGTTTTATCAGAACGACAGTCAGGGCGGCATAGTGGTGTAGTGGTTAGCGCTGTCGCCTCACAGCAAGAAGGTCCTGGGTTCGAGCCCCGGGGCTGGCGAGGGCCTTTCTGTGTGGAGTTTGCATGTTCTCCCCGTGTCCGCGTGGGTTTCCTCCGGGTGCTCCGGTTTCCCCCACAGTCCAAAGACATGCAGGTTAGGTTAACTGGTGGCTCTAAATTGACCATAGGTGTGAGTGTGAATGGTTGTCTGTGTCTATGTGTCAGCCCTGTGATGACCTGGCGACTTGTCCAGGGTGTACCCCGCCTTTCGCCCGTAGTCAGCTGGGATAGGCTCCAGCTTGCCTGCGACCCTGTAGAAGGATAAAGCGGCTAGAGATAATGAGATGAGTTGAGAACGACAGTCAGAAATAATATGAGTGCATGGTTTTAGTTGCAATTGGTCTCTTATGAAAAAATCCTAATTCACGTATAGACTAGCTCCTGGGTCGTTAGCTGTAGCCTAGACTAGAGCTTTGGGAGGTCACTGATAGACCATCAAAACATTTTCACTGTCTTGGATACTTTGTTTGATTTTGGTTTTCTTTTCTTTTTTTATTGTGGTGTTTGAGTTGGACCATACAATTCAGAATTTGGCACTTTGCTTAAAAATGTTTTATGGGGTGGTCTCAAAATAGTTTGCACATTACCTCTCGACAGGTTGTAAACATTATGCAGTTAATTTTTCAATTATATTTTCTATATAAGGAAGAGCACAGTGTTACTAAGGAATCGCTTAGCTGTCTTTAAATCGTGAGAGCCCAGGACACTTTGAGTTTGGTTGGTTTACGTTTCATATGTGTCATTTAGTAAGTCTGCTTTAGTGGCTTTAGATTAGATTAGATTAGATTAGATTAGATTAGATTAGATTAGATTAGATTAGGGGCAGCACGGTGGTGTAGTGGTTAGCGCTGTTGCCTCACAGCAAGAAGGTCCTGGGTTCGAGCCCCGTGGCCGGCGAGGGCCTTTCTGTGTGGAGTTTGCATGTTGTCCGCGTGGGTTTCCTCCGGGTGCTCCGGTTTCCCCCACAGTCCAAAGACATGCAGGTTAGGTTAACTGGTGACTCTAAATTGAGCGTAGGTGTGAATGTGAGTGTGAATGGTTGTCTGTGTCTATGTGTCAGCCCTGTGATGACCTGGCGACTTGTCCAGGGTGTACCCCGCCTTTCGCCCATAGTCAGCTGGGATAGGCTCCAGCTTGCCTGCGACCCTGTAGAAGGATAAAGCGGCTAGAGATGATGAGAGATTAGATTAGATTAGATTAGATTAGATTAGATTAGATTAGATTAGATTAGATTAGATTAGATTAGAACCACGATTCCAAAAAAGTTGGGACAAAGTACAAATTGTAAATAAAAACGGAATGCAATAATTTACAAATCTCAAAAACTGATATTGTATTCACAATAGAACATAGACAACATATCAAATGTTGAAAGTGAGACATTTTGAAATTTCATGCCAAATATTGGCTCATTTGAAATTTCATGACAGCAACACATCTCAAAAAAGTTGGGACAGGGGCAATAAGAGGCTGGAAAAGTTAAAGGTACAAAAAAGGAACAGCTGGAGGACCAAATTGCAACTCATTAGGTCAATTGGCAATAGGTCATTAACATGACTGGGTATAAAAAGAGCATCTTGGAGTGGCAGCGGCTCTCAGAAGTAAAGATGGGAAGAGGATCACCAATCCCCCTAATTCTGCGCCGACAAATAGTGGAGCAATATCAGAAAGGAGTTCGACAGTGTAAAATTGCAAAGAGTTTGAACATATCATCTACAGTGCATAATATCATCAAAAGATTCAGAGAATCTGGAAGAATCTCTGTGTGTAAGGGTCAAGGCCGGAAAACCATACTGGGTGCCCGTGATCTTCGGGCCCTTAGATGGCACTGCATCACATACAGGCATGCTTCTGTATTGGAAATCACAAAATGGGCTCAGGAATATTTCCAGAGAACATTATTTGTGAACACAATTCACCGTGCCATCCGCCGTTGCCGGCTAAAACTCTATAGTTCAAAGAAGAAGCCGTATCTAAACATGATCCAGAAGCGCAGACGTCTTCTCTGGGCCAAGGCTCATTTAAAATGGACTGTGGCAAAGTGGAAAACTGTTCTGTGGTCAGACGAATCAAAATGTGAAGTTCTTTATGGAAATCAAGGACGCCGTGTTATTCGGACTAAAGAGGAGAAGGACGACCCAAGTTGTTATCAGCGCTCAGTTCAGATGCCTGCATCTCTGATGGTATGGGGTTGCATTAGTGCGTGTGGCATGGGCAGCTTACACATCTGGAAAGACACCATCAATGCTGAAAGGTATATCCAGGTTCTAGAGCAACATATGCTCCCATCCAGACGACGGCTCTTTCAGGGAAGACCTTGCATTTTCCAACATGACAATGCCAAACCACATACTGCATCAATTACAGCATCATGGCTGCGTAGAAGAAGGGTCCGGGTACTGAACTGGCCAGCCTGCAGTCCAGATCTTTCACCCATAGAAAACATTTGGCGCATCATAAAATGGAAAATACGACAAAAAAGACCTAAGACAGTTGAGCAACTAGAATCCTACATTAGACAAGAATGGGTTAACATTCCTATCCCTAAACTTGAGCAGCTTGTCTCCTCAGTCCCCAGACGTTTACAGACTGTTGTAAAGAGAAAAGGGGATGTCTCACAGTGGTAAACATGGCCTTGTCCCAACTTTTTTGAGATGTGTTGTTGTCATGAAATTTAAAATCACCTATTTTTTCTCTTTAAATGATACATTTTCTCAGTTTAAACATTTGATATGTCATCTATGTTCTATTCTGAATAAAATATGGAATTTTGAAACTTCCACATCATTGCATTCCGTTTTTATTTACAATTTGTACTTTGTCCCAACTTTTTTGGAATCGGGGTTGTAGATTAGATTCACTTTATTCATCCCACATCGGGGAAATTCACGTGTTACAGTAGCAAGAAAATGTCAAACAGATAACAAATAAAACTGAAATACAAATTAGACAAATGAAGGATTAAATACAGAAGGCTATTTCCATTGCCTACCGTGAAAAAGTATAGAAAAATTGCCTTATTGAGAGGCTCGGAAAAATTGCACATTACAGGTAGACTCTGTATATATATACACACATGTATATACATAAATTATATATATATAAGTATGCATAAAAATAGCAGGCGTTTGTCAGTAAAGAAAAAAATGGATGATAGAATTTATAAGTTATGCCACTTGCACTTGAAAATGTTTTATGGGGTAGTCCAAACAAAGCTTTATACATTATACTGCCTGAGAGGTTATTATGTGGACTAATAGTTCATTAAAAACAATTTGATTTATGACTTGTCCTTTCTTTTTTTACATCAAATAATTGATAGTAACTAAGTAACGTTTACTCAAAGTACATTTTAAATTGAGTACTTTTTTACTTTTACTTGAGTAGATTTTTAGATGGGTACTTTTACTTTTATTTGAGTAGAATTTAAGCAAAGTAAAGATACTTTTACTTAATTACAATTTTTCAGTACTTTTTCCACCTCTGATAGCTAGCAATAACTTTCAGCTAACTATTGCCGCTTTTCCACTACCAACGCGGCTGAGTTGGGCTGAGCCGTGCCGTGCTGAGTTGGGCTGAGTCAAGCTGAGTGGGGCTGTTGGAGTTGCATTTCGACTACAACCGCGCTGAACCGTGCTGGCTGGAAGTGGGTGGACACATTGGGTGGAGTTAGCGAAAGTGGGTGGACGTCACGTGATGTCGTTAGGCGGCGCAAACAGTGACATCAGTGATCTTTTAAGCGGTAGTCTCACGACCCGGAGAGTAAACAATAAACATGGAGGACATGGAGTCGTTAGTGTTACTGGTCTTGGTGCTGTGGCTTGTTGTCACCGACAATGCCAACAGATACTGGCAAGAGCGTATAGATGAGGCGCGGCGCATAAGGCTTCAGAAATTCTCGTAATTCGTAATTCTTCTTCTTCCGGGTTTACGGTGTTTACAGATCCCAGCGTGCTCGCGGGGCGTGTGTGGGCATGTGAGGACACTCCTCACCAATCAGTGCACAGGGGAGTGTCTCCTCACGCCCCTAGCCCCACTCGGCTCGGTTTGGCTCGCTTCAGCCCCACTCCAAAACCGTACGAGTTTTGGGGGCTAAGCAGGGCTGAAGCGAGCTGAGTCGTGCTGCTCTAAGGTAGTCGAAACGCGAGCCGTGTCGGGCTGAAGTGAGCTGAAAAAGGGTAGTGGAAAAGGGCCATATGTTTGCAAAAACCACCACTAGTTAGCTAAATCCCATTCAATCTCTATGGAGCGATGGTTAGCTAATGGTGTTAGTTTACACTTAGCTGAAAAAATTGATGTCTTAATTCCAATCTGAGCACATAAAAATAGAGGTCTGTTGGTTTTCTAAGCATTTCATGAGGCAAATTCACTACTTTGGGTTTACACAGAATAACTTACCGGCATAAAAAGATAAGTTGTCTCTCTTTTTCTTTGCTGCACTGCCGGAGATGCCGTCATCTTTGTTGAAAATTTCAGAAGCTCTCAGGTGGTCATGTGATTTGCTGCTAGCACTCTGATTGGATGATCGTAAAAAGTTGCCCAAAACGATCAAAATCGTTCCGATAGAAATGATGTTGCCCAATCTCGATGGGAAAGTGTCGAAGCGCAACTGCCCAGGAACACTGCCCAAAAAGTTGCTTTGTGTATCATCACTTTCAGGGTTATGCTGTGTTCATACTAGTGAGGGAAAAATCTCTGATTTCACTTCCACTATTACAGTCACTTGTGGGCGTGGCCTGTCTGTGTTTTATAGAGGTACTGCACACTTAAATGTGTTTTGTGATTTGTAAACTAAATGATATGATTGTACTGTGATGAAACACATCAATGCTGGTGTTAATATTCACAAAATTACCATTTTTATTCAAAAAAATTGGCATTTCATGGGTGAAAATGGTTCAAAACACCATCATCCTGAACCTTGCAAGGCCGATGCTGATGTAGAGTTTGGGATTTCAATATGTCATGATATTTTTATTTTAAAAAATGATAATTAGCCTCTTCTAATCAGAGGTGAGCAGGCCACCTCACCCAGCCCCGCCTTTGAGTTGGAGTCTGTGAAATCATGCTCATTATCAAATATATATTATGGTCAAGATTCACTGAGCAACTCCTGCCTCATACATCCATACACCCTCTCCCCTCCCTGCCCCTTTTTAGCTTTTTTCAAAAATGATGCAGCGGGCGGAGTTAGGTGGAGAGCTGGGGGCGAGGTTAAACTCTAAGCTTCAAAAAGAAATATTACAATATATTCAGGTTATCCATCCATCCATCCATCCATCCATCCATCCATTATCTGTAGCTGTTTATCCTGTTCTACAAGGTCGCAGGCAAGCTGGAGCCTATCCCAGCTGACTATGGGCGAGAGGCGGGGTACACCCTGGACAAGTCACCAGGTTATCGCAGGGCTGACCCGAGAGGTCTACGATTTTCTAATTTTGTTACAGAAGAGTTGCTGTTACCATGGCAAAGCTGATTATTTTCCAATAACAGCATATCCTGAAGTGTTTTATTCATTTTATAATGATTACATTTAGTTAATAAGATAAAAAAAAACACAGCTTGTCATGTTCCCAAGAAATTGAAAAATGTAAACTCCTCTGTCCTAAAGACTCTCTTATGTTGGAATACTTAGTTAGAGCTTTATCTCTCAGTGTTACAAAGTGCTGACACTGGAGACTCCTTCCCAAAATTCAACAATTACACACTCAGTGTATGGAGCACCCAGCATACAAGTTCCATGGTACATTAGTATACAGAATTGTGTATTCAGATAACAATTTATTATTCACATAGTTGCTGTTTCTGATGTATGGATGAATACTTCCTTAGATTTGGTGCCCATGCCCCTGAAATGGAAATCTGAATTTATATAGAAAATGGCATTTTATTGCTAACCATTGTGAATACGGGAACAGGTTTTGGTGTAGGCATGACATCTCACTTCGCAAAGATATCCATCCATTGTCAATGCCGCTTATCTGTCAGGGTCATGGGGGAAGCTGGAGCCAATCCCAGCTGACTTCAGGTGAAAGGCGGGGTTCACTCTGGGCAGGTCGTCATTCTATCACATCGAACACAGAGCGACAGAAAGCCATTCACACTCATATTCACACCCATGGGCAATTTAGAGTAGCCAGTAGACCTAATCTGCATGTCTTTGGACTGTGGAAGAAGCTGGAGCACCTGGAGGAAGCCTACAGAGACACGAAGAGAACATGCAAGCTCCAAAGAGAAAGACTGGAGTCAGCTGCAAGGTTAGAACCCAGAACCTTCTTGCTGTGAGGCGACAATGCACCACCACCGTGCCGCCCTTTACAAAGATAATGAAAGCAACTTGTGTATATTTGTGGGATTATCTGTACATGTAAAATCCTTTTTCTAATCTGAGTAATAATGATAATTATTATTATTACGTTATTATATTCGTCATTCAGCTAGAACACATCACTCGGTGGAAAAATCAGCATGTAGTGGATGAACCACAGAGAAGAAGAAAGAACAGAAGTCTTCTTGCTGCCTTACGGATGAATCCCAATCCAGCATCTGCACAGTCCATCCTGGGAGCTCGTTACTGAAGTGCTGTGGAGCGATGATGGAGATGTGGGAGTCTCATCATTAAACACTGTTCAGCCTTCATGGGGAGACATGACGATAAACCATCCAATAGCACACTTAGGAGATCCATCTTTTAAAATCAGTCTGCCTGCGAGAGATAGATAGACAGTGACTGAGACGGAGACTTTTCATCACTCAGCAGTTTTCTATAATTGTTACAGAGCATGTGCCCATAATTCCTGCTACTATTTTTTAAATAAATTATTGGTCTATTAGTAGATGTGAACAGCCTCAAGGATGTACCAGTCAGTCTCTGTGAGGTAGGCGTGGTCTGTATGCCTTAGTATCAGTGAAGGAGGTCTTGGTGCTTGTCAGTATCAGTGAAGGAGGTGTGGCCTCTGTGCCTGTCAGTATCAGTGAAGGAGGTGTCGCTTTTTTGCCTTAGTCTCATGACGGAGGTGTGGCCTATTTTCCTGTCAATATCAGTGAAGAAGGTCTTGGTGCTTGTCAGTAGCAGTGAAGGAGGTGTGGCATCTTTGCCTGTCAGTATCAGTGAAGGAGGTGTGGCCTTTGTGCCTTAAGGCCAATTTATGCTGACAACGCAGTCCTCGCAGATAGCGTCGCAGACAGTGTCTGCGTAGCCCCCCCACCTTCGCAGACGCTCTGCGCACACCTCCCAAAAATTGTGACCACCGCAGAAGCCTCGCAGACAGCGTCGCAGACAAGAGGGCTCTGATTGGTCCACTCTACATCCGCTGTACACGCACTTCCGCTTCCCTACTTTCCCGGTTTGGTTTGTTTTCACGACCGCCATTTTTAAAAACACGAGCGAAGATGGAGCAGCACGAAGAGCGGTTGATCGAGGAAGTACGGACATCTATACGACTCCAGTTCTAGTCATTATAAGTAACCGGAGGATAAACACTCCACTAACCACACCCACCAACTACTCCTAGCGATTTCGCGACTTCGCGCTCCCTTGCGTTGTGGCGGTGAATAACATCGCGCTCGCCTATTACTCCCCGCTCAACGATAAATTACAACTGTCTGCGAAAAGCTATCTGCGAAAGCCTTGTCGCAAGAGCATGCAGAGGCCTTTAGTCTCCGTTAAGAAGGCGTGACCTCTCTGTCTCTGTGAAGGGGGTGTGGCCTTGGTGTCTGTCGCTCCCAGTGAAGGATATGATGTACTTGTCAGTCCCAACCTCCCGTTGTTAGTCCTCAAAGCTTTTTTTTTTTAACAAAATTGATCACTATATGCATAATACAGAGTGACAGTGTATCACATTATCACAATCGTGTTGTATTGAAACATTGGCTGCTTTCACACTTTGGATTGTTCATCCAGAATCGAGACACGTCCATTGTATCTTTTATGCATTGCACTTGAACTCTGTACTCCTCTTATGATGAAAGTGATGAAAGTCAACTTTCTCTCTAACTTGCCCTCTCTCTCTTTCTCTCATGTACAGAGCCGTAGTCCACGCCATTCCCAGTCCACTCAGTCTGGTTTGGCCGATCAGGCGTCCAAACTGTCGTACGCCTCAGCTGAGTCTCTGGAGACCATGTCTGAGGCCGACATGCCGCTTGGCTTTAATCGCATGAACCGCTTCCGCCAGAGCCTGCCGCTCTCCCGTTCTGCCAGCCAGAATAAACTGCGCTCTCCAGGTAACACACACACCCCATACATCTATCCTGACAGTTTACATGCTTATTGATTTTTACTCACTCTTGTCCAGTCTGAATTTAAAATGCATCTTCTGTATGCTCACGCATGCATACACAAACATGATCACACACTTATCAACCAGCTCGTGGGCTCCACATTGTGTTCCACAGCCTCCAGGATAGAGAAACTAAACTTATTCTCTCAAAACCATCATATAAGACACAAGCGGAGATGCTGAAATCTAATCCACGAGGAGAAAAGTGTGAAAAGTCATTCACAGCAGGGTTGAAAAGTGTAAGTTCCATATAAATAAGTTTTTATTTCTGCATTCAAGGGAAACTATATTTCACAATTACAGTTTGAAAAACACCTTCACATTTTACACCTTTTGATTTACTGAAGGTGGTAATGGAAATATTTTCGGAATTAATTAACACCGTGTGTTTACCATCACCGGCTACTTTAATAGGAACTTGTTCTTGATTCTAAGATCCCTGTTCTTGGCTGCAGGAGTGGAACCTAGTGTGTTTGTTAGGGTTTTGCTGGGATTCGAACCTGGTTTGTTGGTGTGATAATCCAGCAAACCCCCACTAGGATGACTCAAATGCAGAGGCGTGAGGCGGAAGTAGAAAAGGTATCAAAAGGTTTATTTACAATATTTACAGTCCAAAAGAAATAATCCAAAGTACAAAAGTCAAAACAAAAGCCAAAAAACCAGAAAAGAAAAGGCAAAAATACCAACGCTCAGAAGATCCAAAAAACAGTAAATACTAGGTCCAAAAAGTCAAAAAAGAAAAGCAAAGTGCAAAACCAAAAAAACAAAGGCAAGGAACACGGTACAGAGGAAACTGGAGCTAAACATAACAGCACAAAGACTCCATGACAAGAGGACTGAACTCAGGGGTATAAATACACAAACTAATTAAGGACAGGGCGGGGCAGGAAACAGGCAATAAGACAAAAACAAAACACAGAACACAGTGGTGACCTCTAGAGGCCAAAACAAACATGACCAGAAAAGGAAATAACAGCGGCCTCTAGAGGCCGAAACAGTCCCAGTCCTAACAGTGTTGTTCTGCTGTTGCATGCTAAGATGCTTTTCTGCTCATCATGGTTGTAAAGACTGATTATATGAGTTGCGATATCCTTCCTGGCAAAAAAGCTCAAACCAACCTGGCCATTTTCCTCTGACCTCTCTTATCAACAAGATGTTTGTTTCCACCCACAGAACTGTCTCTCACTCACTCGCTCACTCACATGTTTTTTGTTTTTCGCACCATTCTGTGTAAACTCTAGAGGCTGTTGTGTGTGAAAACCCCAGGAGATCAGCAGTTTCTGAATTACTCACACTGGCTCAAACCAACACCCAGTGAAAGAAAGTCATACTTTGAGATCACAATTTTTCCCGTTCTGATGTTTGAACATAGTGAACGTTAACTGAAGATTTGTATCTGCATGATTTGATGCATTGTGCTGCTGTCAAGGGATCGGCTGATTAGAGAACTGCATAAAACACCAAGTGTACCTAATAAAGTAACCGCTGAGTGTATGTGAATAAAGTGTCAAAACAATTAAGTTATTCCACGAAATCGAGTCGTACATTAGCTGATAGCTGATGTGGTGCATAGCGCCGAGTTGGCTATAATCCATGTACGACGAGATTGAGTGGAATAGCTGTTTTATTCTATCCACATCCACTGGATTTTGAGAAATGGAGCATTTTTATTTTTTGCAAATTAAATAAATAACTTTATACAAAACGTCCAACAAAATAATTTCCGCTTAGAATGTAAACAAACCGGCGAAATGACAGGAGCAATTTGTGAAAACTGCTGCTATAATAATAATAATAATAATAATAATAATAATAATTCTTGAAAAATAAAAAGATATGTTCTTGCCATGAAATACTTGTATTCCATAATAATAATTGCTTTTTTGTGTATTTTTTGTGGTTTTGTTTTCAAGTAGAGCTTTTATTTCGTCCTCGGTTGGTTCATCAACACAATCTGCCATTTTGTTTTTCTCTACTCATGGTATATGAGCTGATATCCTAGTAGTAGAGTAGCCAATCAGAGCGCACGATTGCTCATATCCAGTGGCTGTGGATAGAATAATATGCTATATTCAGGTAATGGGCTCTAATCTCATAATCATAACACAAAAAACAAGCGCATGGACATTGACCTGGACTGTGACAAATATATTTTTGAGGGTTTTTTGGTCACTGGTGAAGGAGATTATCTGTAATTGTGATCTATAAATGTAAAAAGGTGCAGGTTTAGAATGTACAGAACCAGTGAAATGACATGGTGGTTATTTTTTAATGAATTGTTGCCACAAAATAATATTTCAGGGCCACTAATGATCTCATGGTCACAAATTACTGTATAATGTTGTAGCCTTGAGATCACAAAGATGGAGTCATGAGTTGTCATAATATGGATAGTTTTCACATGACGTCACAGAGTCGGGGATTCCCTAGTGGCGGCCATCTTGCGGGTCAAGCTTACCTTACGGGTCACTGAGCACACATTGTAATGCGCGAGTACAAAGTCTTCAAAAGAACCCAAGCAGGCTATTTAAAGCTAGCAATGGTGCACACCTGTTGTATTCACGGCTGTCGTAATAGGTCAGATGATGACGTCAAGCGGAGCTTTTATGGAATTCCCACTGTACGGGAGCACGAAGGCGAGCAAACAAAGAAACTCAGCATACAAAGGAGAAATCTATGGCTTGCGAGAATCAACCGCAAGGATTATCAGCCTTCCAAACACAGCAAAGTCTGCTCCGATCATTTTATAAGTGGTAAGTTGTTTAAATAAACAATCAATTGCAAATCCGTTACAGTCCATGAAATATAGGAAGTATAAGGATGAGAAAAAAACAGTGAATCGGAAAGCTGCGCACATTTGCGCAGCTTCGCGCAAATGTGCGCAGCTTTCCGATTTAAATCAATTCCGATTTAAATCAACTCGATATTATACACACACATATATATTTATATGCAGTGTTGAGAGCTCTAAAATTCCAATGTTTACATACCTTGGCTGTAATTAGGACACGGCTGTCATTTGTTTTTATATGGTGGACTTCACGGACCCAGCCACAGACAAAATAATTGTATGACTCCAGCGACTTGTATGCTTTGAGGTCGTCAAGTGTGTAGGCACTTTTACTATTCACGAAATAGTTCACAATATCAGGGTACGATATGGATGGCAGCCCTGCATAGTCACTTGAAAATGCATCTTTGTCCACTTCGTAGGGGTCAATTCCCCCAATCAAGGCCAGTTTGGCTGCATACCATTGTCGTGAGATGTCGTCCAATGTATCTATATACTTCCGTTTGCTTGATTTTGCCAACATTGATCTTTATTTTAGAAAACTGACTATATAGCTTCATAAATTCGTTCGAGATAACGTAGCCGGTAATAGCGATGGTCCGTTTTGTTTGCCCCACAAGATAGCGGCTGGAGGGCGTTCCCCGGAATGCCGTGACGTCAGTGAAAACTATGTATAGGCAAGAACAAGCAAAACCTGTTCACTTTGAGAATTCGCTTAAGCTGATGCAGAGTAACGTTACATTCATGTTACAACGCCCAGTGAGTTCGGTTTGTCTTTATGCATTAATCATTAAAGCCAGACTGTAAGAAATGTGAAATAATGTGTATTTGAATAAGAAGTGTCCCCATAATCACAAAGCATTATAGGGACGCTGACGTTCTTGGCCGTAACTCACTCAACCTTCAAACCATCTGTGGTCATGTTGTTTTTGACCTGAGTGTAAAAGCATTTATCTTTTCCTACCCACTTTTCATCTTACATGTCGTCGAAACCACTTCCACTTACTCATTCTGTGGTCAGATGTTAAGATTCTTTGGTTTAATTGAATTCCCACAATAAATTGTCAGCGTCTGGGAGTCTCTTAGTGTCTATGCGGATGCTCCCGATGGAAGAAGTTGCTTTGATGGCCTATTAATTCAAGATAAGGATGCTGTTAGTTAGTAATGAACTGCTTTCAACTTTGTTCATGGGAAATGACAGACTGGCAGGTCTGATTGCAGGTATATATTACAGGATGATATACAGTATGTATACGCAGTTATTGCACCGTCCACTCAGGTGTTTTACTACTTAATATTAATCACGTTTGTGCACTCAGTTAATCGTGTCTCTGATTACTAGCTATGGATAATATGGAGGGCTTCAGATATCACTGTACTGTCCTGAACATTGTGGTTCCAATAGCGACTTGCATGACATGTTACTAGCACCCTATAATCCCGGGGTCCTAGGTTCTCTTTTAGGGAACAAGCCTATGTTCTAGAGGTTATAGTATGTCCCTCTCAGGGAATTTCACTAGGAGACAAGTCAGTATTCCCAGAGCCTCATATTTTCTCATTGGATGTCTGCTCACTATTTGAAATTCTTCAGTACAAAATGACTCATCAGCGCTATGTAGTGTTGTAGTCAAGACCACCTAAACCAAGACCAAGTTATGACCAAGACCAGAGTGTATCAAGACCAAAACTTTGAGTAGGCGTATCAGATACCATGCTGTGAAAATTGTGCATGCAGACGCTCATCTAAGTTTCCAACTCTGTCATTGCTTAACTTTTGAATATTTTCTATCATGAATACTATCATTAAAAAGCTTATAATCTCTGCTTTCCAAAGAAATGTCTCTCATTAAGATCTGTTCAGTACTTTGGGAGTAATGGCAGATTGAAGTCGGTACAATAGAGTAAAAACTGCCGGTGCTTTTCTTTTTGAGTCACAGGAAAGCGCTCTCTCTCTCTCTCTCTTCTGACTGGTTTCTGACTGGTTTCTGACTGGATTACTTGTGAATATCAATCAGATAACTCTTATAGAGATGTTCTCTTGCTCTCATTGTTTCTGATGAAGGATTCAGCAAAATTTTCCGTCTGCTACGATTCACGGGAGACTTTGGAATTAGTTTTCATAGCTTTACCTACTTTTTTTTTTAAATCAAACTGATTCCTGTAAATAAATAAGCATTTTAGAATATAACTGTAGTTGTTTTGATGAAAAATATTGAGATCTTAGTGGTTGGAATGAGATTTAAAAAACTGAAGTCAGAAACGCGAGTGTCAATTTCAATTCAATTAATGTGAATTGTTTATTGGATGCGGATCAGACAGTTTTTTCGAGGTTCGACTTGAAAGCTGTGAATATCTCATCTCATCTCATTATCTCTAGCCGCTTTATCCTGTTCTACAGGGTCGCAGGCAAGCTGGAGCCTATCCCAGCTGACTATGGGCGAAAGGCAGGGTACACCCTGGACAAGTCGCCAGGTCATCACAGGGCTAGCTGTGAATATTATCATTTATATTCTTTAATATAAACACTAGTAGGCCCTACTTTTGAGAAATACAAAACCGTACAGAGCACAAAGAGTATTAGAAATAACCTTTTATTACTTTTTATTGAGTGTACCAATTTAACATTGTACCTAATTATAGTAATAATTAAAACTAATGAAATATTAATTTGCATAATTTGTTTTTACTAATTTGTTTAACTTTGTATTCAGTATGCAACCAACTATGTCCCTGCCAACTTCCATGTAAATATCTTGACAAATAGAAAAGTTATTAAGAAAAAACATTCGATCTCATTGGTTAATGAGGCCCATTTTGGACCATATGATCCTCATACAGAATATTACAGCAGTTTTCTAAAAATTAAGCCGTTTTTTCAATCTTTGATTTGTAATATCTCAAGAATGGATAAACATATTTTAATTCTATGAAAAGTATGTTGTTTAGTGTTCAGTTCTGAATTCAATG
Source organism: Neoarius graeffei (assembly GCF_027579695.1). Lineage (NCBI taxonomy): Eukaryota > Metazoa > Chordata > Actinopteri > Siluriformes > Ariidae > Neoarius > Neoarius graeffei. The sequence goes on from NC_083588.1 coordinate 58,410,961, forward strand.
TGAGCAGTTTCGAGCAATTTGGATTGAATTTGAACTTGAATTTAATAATAATAATAATAATAATAATAATAAGTTAAATTTATATAGCGCCTTTCAAAAAACCCAAGGACGCTTTACAATTATAGACAAGGAAAGAAAAAATAAATAATACAATATAATAAAAAAAAAAGTAAAAAGTCCACCAAGTAGGGGTCAGGATGTAATTCCCGTGGTGTAGCAGCCACAGTCCCACCAAAAGGCACACGAAAACGAGTCCCACATCTCCAGCACCACTGCCATGACGCCGCCAGCAACATCGCTCGAACACCACACCATGGATCCACAAAGCGAGCAGAGAAGCACCGCCATGTAGAGCGCTGGTATGTCCAAACCGCCTGCACAGCCACTGCGACGCCACCCAGCAACATCGCTCGGAACATCACGCCAAGCGTTAAAGCGCAGAGCGCTGGACAACCACAATGTAAAATGAGCAACGAGCTCACTGCAGTCCACAGCTGGGAGCGCAGGCATCGCCCACGGTGAACCAAGGCCTGGAGGGAACCGACGCCCAAAACTGGGTCCGGAGCTACACCACAACCGGCGGACAAAACACTCACACAAACATCAAACTACACAAACACACAGAAAAATATATATATAAAAAGAAATAAAATAAAAAAGCTCTGGTGAGAAGCGGCAGCCAGAACACGCACGACGTACTCTTAACCGGAAACGGAAACGAAAAAAAAAAAGACATGCCTATCAAGTCCAGGACCTGATATGCCTATCAAGTCCAGGACCATGCCAGTGTGTGCGAAGGGGGTGGTGGAGGGGTGGTGGACGTTAACAGTAAGAAATTTTCAAATTAGCAATGGGTCACATTCTTGGTTGCATTTGAAGCAGAAAGCTTTACATCCAATCACAGTAATCATGTTAATAAATAAATCAGACAATGCATCAGAAATTTAGTGAAATCTCTATGGTTGTGGTCTTGACCAGTGTTGAAATAAAATCCCAAGTCGATTCCGAGATGAGACCAAGACCTTCAAAAAGTGGTCTTAAGACCAAGATCGGTCTCAAGTACTACAACACTACCATGTTGCATCAATCCTGTGTTCAATGCATTTTGTTGGGCATTTCAAGATTTGAACTTTGGTGACCCCATGACCCAACCATGACATTAGGAACCTTTTTAACAGGTTATTTTAGTGGATATTAGCTGAAACTATGCAGGGCATCAATTCACACCAATTATATTGCTATTAGTTACTTCCTGTCAGGTTGCGTTCCTGTGAAGGTTGATGTATAGTCCTACTATTCTAATACATGCATACACACAGTGAGAAACAACTCAGACTGATGAGAAGCATCAGGGAGCAGCCAAACACACTGACTTTGATTAACGCCTCTCTGTATCTTGTGCTACTCTTATCTGGCCATCATTCTTCTTTCTCTGTCTCTGCAAACTCCTTTAATTATTCACTCTTGCTAATCTAAGAACAACCAAAGAACCCTTGAGGAAGGTTCTGTGTAAAACTCTTGTTCTCTATCACAGAACGTTTCAAATAGGAAACTAAGAAATGTTAACTATCCAAGAAACCTTAATAAAGGTCCTAGGTAGAAGTCTCATTCTCTATCAGAGAAGACTTCCAAGTAGAACCCCTTCAGGAAGCTAAGTATCCTTAACCGTCAAAAGAACACAAAGAAGGAAGGGTCTGTGAAGTGTTCTCTATCAAAGATGGTTCAAATAGAACTCCTTGAGGAATCTAAAATGCTTTACCATCCAAAGAACACTTCGGAAAGTTTGTATGTAGAATTTCCATTTCCTATCAGAGAGGGATCCGTGCAGAACATCTTTAGGAAGCTAAGAACACTTAACTATTCAAAGGACCCTTAAGGAAGGTTTGAAGTAGAACTCTGAACCTCTTTAGGAACCTAAAAACCTTTACATACAAAGAACACTTGAGAAAGTTTGTACTCAGAGCTCTCTTAAAATCCCTTCAATAACATGTAGAACTCTTGCTCTCCATCAGAGAAGGTTTGCAAGTAGAACCCCATCAGGAAGGTAAAAACCCTTGATATCCAAAGAACCCTTGAAGCAGGGTTATATGTAGGACTTTCATTCTCTATCAGGGAAGGTTCTTTCTCATTCCCCTTTGCTTTCTATCTTTCTACCTTTTCCACAGGAGTGCTGTTCCTGCAGTTTGGTGATGAGACCAGGCGTGTCCACATCACCCATGAGTTGAGCAGTATGGAGACTCTACACGCACTCATTGTTCACATGTTCCCCCAGAAGCTAACAGCTAGCATGCTCAAGTCCCCCAACACAGCTATCCTAATCAAGGATGAGGCACGCAACGTCTTCTACGAGCTGGAGGATGTCCGGGACATTCAGGACCGCAGCATCATTAAGATCTATCGCAAGGAGCCAGTCTATGGTTCCTATACAGCGGCTGCACATCTGGCCAATGGAGACCTGCGGGTTAGTATGGGAGTATGTATGTTATTTAGCTGGGGACCGTTAATGCTAGCTACACATATAATCAAGGCAATAAGCATAGATGCTAACACTGTGTCTGAAGTGGCACCATACATGTAGCATGCAAGTATAGGATATAAAATTCTCAGATAATTCACAGGAAACTCCTAAATGTTCTACATAGAGCAACCTTTTCCTATTAGGGGTTCCATGGGTTCCAAGACTGTAAGTAGAATTCTCTTTCCCGATCAGTGAGGTTGGCAAGTTCCTTTAGAAAGCTAACAACCTTCAAGGACTTTTCTACATAGAACTCGCCTATCAGAGAGGATTCCAAGTAGAAATCCTTCAAGAAGTCACAAACCGCTAACTATCCAAAGAAACATTGAAGAAAGTTCTGTGTAGAACTGTCTTTCCCAGTTAGCAATGGTTTCCAATAGAAGACCTTTAGGAAGCTAAGAACCCTTAACTATCCAAAGAACCCTTGAGAAAAGTTGCTGTAAATGCAGCACTCATTCCCTATTGGTAAAGGTTCCAAGTAGAACATCTTTAGGAACTCTGAACCCTTAACTATCAAAAGAACTAATAAGAGCGGTTCTATATCGAACTTTCCTTCTGTATCAGAGAAGAATTCTAGTAGTGCTCCTTTAAGGTGCAGCAAATCATTAACCAGCCAAAGAACCCTTGAGAAAAGTTCGATGCAGAATTCCTTCCCAATTAGAGAAGCTTCCAAATAGAACATGTTCAGGAAGCTACAAACCCTGAATTATGCAAAAACCCAATAAGAAAGGTTCTATGTAGAACTCTTTCCTTATCTGAGATAAGATTCTATGCCATACTCCTTTAAGAAGTTCAGACCCCTTAATTATCCAAAGCCCTTTTGAGAAAGGTTTTATGAAGAACTCTCTTTCTCTGTCAGGGAGAGTTCAACCTAGTAGAAAGCTAAGAACCCATGAGGAACCCTTTTTGCTAAGTCTATACACTTTCAGTCGTCCCTATTCATGACAGTTCACTCTTAACAGATGATTCCCCCAAAGGTACAACAATTGCAGAACCTTTAAAAGTTCTCCATGTACTAATTGTGAATGTCTGTAGTGTGATATATTGTGGGAGACTGGAAATGTTCTACAGTTTGGACCTTGTGGTACATTGTTGATTGTGGTATATTGTTAGATCTCACAACAGCGTGAAATGGTTTTGACTATTCAAAATGGCTGACTCCCAGAATAGTGCACTACTATAGTGCAAAGGGTGTTTCCTGGACACAGAGTGTCACATAACATCCAGCTTCATGGGTTACACCATCAACAAATGGGTTCTGTTAGGGCTCATGAGAATATACGAGAGAGAAAAAAACCCTGAGAAATTCAATTCACACAGTAGTTTCAGTTTCCTGGTGAAGGTGTGAGAAAGCCCACTTTGCATCACAGCATGGGTCAACGCTTCGAATGAATCCACTACAGCAAGGCTAACACTAGATTAGTAAACATCGCATTTCTGCAGAAATCCCAGCCTTTGAAAATACAGATGCTCAACTTATTTCCATTAACGTGTCCAAATCTTGATATACAAAATATTATATCATATCAAACAAGATATGTTAGTGTTGGTAACGGTAACTCCACTTCATCATGCCACCCCTCATCATGTTGTATTTCTTACAAGAACAACAATTTGTAATCTGATTTTTTTTTTTAAATAAAACAATTTGTAACAGCAAGGGTACAGGTCCATATTTTCCAACTTTGAATTCATGTCATGATGTTCAACCTCACAGCAAGAAGGTTCCGGGTTCGAACCTCACGGCCGGCAGGGGCCTTTCTGTGTGGAGTTTGCATGTTTTCCCTGTGTCTGTGTGGGTTTCCACCGAGTGCTCTGGTTTTCCTCATAGCCCAAAGACATGCAGGTTAGGCTAACTGGTGGCTCTAAAGTGACTATAGGTATGAATGGTGGTCTGTCTCTATGTGTCAGCCCTGCGATGACCTGGCGACTTGTCCAGGGTGTACCCTGCCTCTTGCCCATAGTCAGCTGGGATAGGCTCCAGCTTGCCTGTGACCCTGCACAGGATAAGCAGTTACAGATAATGGATGGATGGATGTTCAACCTCATGTAGAGTGTCACAGTGGTTAGCACTGTTGCCTCACAGCAAGAAGGTTCTGGGTTCAAGTTTGCATGTTTTCCCCATGTCTGCATGGGTGCTCCAGTTTCCCCCACAATTCAAAGACATACAGGTTAGGTTAAATACCCAGCCACTAGGGTTGTACAAGCCAGTGCTTGTTGGAACCTTCTTAGGTCCCAAGCCAGGATAGATTGGGAAGGGCTGTGTCAGGAAGTGCATCCAGTGTAAAATCTATGCTAAATCAAATATGTGGAATAGATCCACTGTGGCGACTCCAAACGTATGGGAGCAGCCAAAAGAAGAAGTCATCATGATGTTTGACCTCATGTTGAAGTATGTCAATAAGTAAGTCATGCTAATCCAATCAACTGGTTACCATCAAATTGATCACGGAGCACTTGGGGGTTAGGTGCCTTGCTCAAGGGCGCTTAAGCCACTCCTGCTGGTCTAGGGACTCGAACTAGCAGCCTTTTGGTCCCAAAGCTGCTTCCCCCTGCCTTGGCTTAATGCTACTGAGTCTGGCAGGTGACCCCATGAAGCTACCGTTGGGGATGATGGAAATGTTTAGTATGCAAGGATTTAATTCCACAACCCTTAGCATGGTGGAAGAGTCTCTGGAAGTAACTGAAAAGAGTGGAGTCTTTGAAAAACATTAAAGTATCTGGTCCTTGGTTTCCTGACAGTGAATCCCTTTTCTGTCATTCTGACGGGTCCCTCGATGCAACACACTCTGCAGTGCATGTCGACCAATCTGTGTATGGAGGGTGACTGAAGTAGCAGAACTCCCTTGGAAATTCAGAAGACTGTCAGTCAGAATTTGAGTTATGATATAGAAGAAGGTGAAAGAGTATAAAAGAAAAGAAAATTTGACATATACCACTGTCTTTTACAGATGTACCTCACACTCTGGTGTGAAAGAAGAGATATGGCGAATCTGTCTGCGTGTGTGTGGCTCAATCCTAGCATCATGTTGTCTAATATTATGACCGTAACTCTAGACGAGCGGAGTGTTGAAAGCTCTGAATAGTGTCAAAGGAGCTCTTGCGAGTCAGATTACTTTGTGATGAATAGAACGAGGGAGTGTGAGGGGGCAGAAAGTCCTGAGCTCCGTTCTCATCCATTCTCCACCTGCATCCTGCCTCTGTCCATCCTGTCGCTAATTAACATCGAGTCGCTCTGAAGTCAGACTGACCCATGGAACAAGAACATGACACTGTTCTTCGTGTGTGCTAATATCTGTGACAGCCATGTAACCATGTCTTGTAGGAGGGAAATGAAGTCAATGTTGGAGTTAATCAGTTTATTGACGCTAGTGAACTGTTGATGGGAGCCAAGAGTGTGTGATTTACATGTGCATGTGGACAAACCTCTTTGAAACATCCATCCATCCATCTATCCACCCATCCATTGCTGCTTATCCTGTGCAGGGTCGCAGGCAAGCTGGAGCCTATCCCAGCTGACTATGGGCAAGAGGCGGGGTACACCCTGGACAAGTCACCAGATCATCTCAAGGCTGACGCATAGAAACAAACAACCATTCACACTCACATTCACACCTACGGTCAATTTAGAGCCACCAATTAGCCTAATCTGCATGTCTTCAGACTGTGGGGGAAACCGGAGCGCCCGGAGGAAACCCACACACACATGGGGAGAACATGCAAACTCCACATAGAAAGGCCCCTGTTGGCCACTGGGCTTGAACTCAGAACCTTATTGCTGTGAGGCAACAATGCTAACCACTACACCACTGTACCGCCCCTCTTTAAGATTTTCAGTAAGGTCCAAATCCAGAGACTGAGATGGTCACTGGGAAAAAAAATCTTCTTATTACCTTGTAGTACATTCATCTTCAGTCAAGACTTAACCTCCTGGCTAAGAATGATCAATATGATATGAATGATCAATGTCTCTTTTTTTTCCAGAGAGAGATGGTGTATGCTTCACGTGAGTCATCACCCACTCGCCGTCTGAATACACTGCCCTCCTCCGGCTCCTCCCCTTCCTCCGCTTCTCCTGCCCGTTCCCGTCTTTCCTACAGTGGTGGTCGTCCTCCTTCATTCTCCGGCTCTCAGCATGGACACCATGGACACCATGGATCTCCGGCTCACGGACCAGCAGCGGGCATGACTGCGTCTCCATCAGCCATCCTCGAGCGCCGAGACGTCAAACCTGATGAGGAAGTTGCCGCCAAGAATGCGCTCCTGAAGAACGAGAGCCTCTATGCAGACCCGTACAGCCTGGTTCCTGATGGACATCGTTTAAGCATCGCGTCCATGGGCGAACCGTTGGGCATGCCAGGGCCAGGTGGGCTCTACCGTCGCGGCTCGGTGCGCTCTCTGAGCACGTATTCAGCCGTGGCGCTGCAGGGTGACCTGGACGACCCGCTCTATAAGCCGGGTGCACCGATCTATCCTGACACCTACTCTGCTTTGGGTGCGGGCTTCAGGCTGTCATCTTCGTCATCTCCTCAGAAGATGTCTGACTCGTACTCGGGGACGCTGAGCCGCAGCTCGCCTGTCAGGCAGAGCTTCAGGAAGGACTCGTCCTCATCTGTGTTTGTGGACACCCCGAAATCAAGGCCAAGCTCGAGTTCGGAGCCACTGGGTAGCGAGACAGGAAGGGTGATTTCCGGCTTCGGGAATGAAAATGACACGCAGTAAGGAGCACCAAGAGTTTACAGTGGGATTTCTGTCTCAGGGGTTCAAATGTCCTCACAAGGACAGGAATATCCTCAAAAGGAAATGTTAACTTTATTTTCAAAAATGTATTTAAAAAACTGAAAGAGCTGAAAGTTTTCCTTTAGGTTCCTGAGGTTAAGATTGGGTTAGATTTAAGTGTCACGTGTTTGCTAATTGTTGGTCCTTTTTAGCAGGGATCGTATGGAGGCGATGGAGAAGCAGATAGCGAGTCTCACAGGCTTGGTGCAGAGCGTCCTGACCAGAGCACCGGACAGCGACAGCACGTAAGACACACACACACGTAAACCTACAATTATAGACAGATGTATACTATCAATATATCGTATACTACTGTATTTACACCCGTCACAGGCATTTAAACCACTCATACTGAATGTCAACCTCATTTACTGAAGCTCATTTGCCAAAAAAAAAAGCCATTCAACCCAAAACATCACATGCATTCATATGCACACTGCTTTATGTGTCTTACATGTGACATGAAGCACTGTGCACATGTCTTAAATGTATCATGAAGCTTGTACGACTGTTTTGTTTCTCTCAAGCCACTGGTTGCTGCTCGGTGCTTCTCATCCGCTTGTGTTGTGTAACGCTCAGATGCAGTGTGGACTGTTGTGCGATGTGTTTTGCATTTGCGGCCTGTCGTCTGTGGAGTGTATCCCTGCATCGTGGACGCTGCCTCGTCCTCCACTGTCACCCTGGTATATTCGCTTTGATGGACAGTCATGAACGCACATCTGGAGCTCATCTGCATCAGTGCATCAGCATTAAGTGTGCAGGACAATACAGAGACCAGAAAAACTGAAGAACACACACAGACACACTACAAACACACATACAGACACAGAGTCAGGTCCAAAAGTCTGAGTCCACTATCAAATACTGTATTTCATCAGTTATCAAAAACTATTACAATATACTATTAATATCTTCAACAAAAAACACTTTTTACTCATTTATTGTTGGGTTTAGTTTAATGGAACATCCATTCGGGAGGTTAAGGAAGTGACTTCCTGTTATCGCTTATGTTATAGCAGCTATAAACAGTCATTCTGTCACCAGTCTCTCTCTCTCTCTCTCTCTCTCTCTCTTGCAAAAGTTAATAAACAGCAAAAAAATGCAGCTTATGTTACCAAGAAACAGCAGAGTGTCAAAACCGCTAACAATGGAGACTCCTTCCAAAAATATCAACCATTATTCTATCCACATTCACTGGATATGAGCAATCGCACACTCTGATTGGCTATGATTTGTCTCTGATTTGTCGGACGTTTTGTATAAAGTTTTTATTGATCAAATTTGCAAAAATTTAAAATAAAAATACAACCACGATTCCAAAAAAGTTGGGACAAAGTACAAATTGTAAATAAAAACGGAATGCAATGATGTGGAAGTTTCAAAATTCCATATTTTATTCAGAATAGAACATAGATGACATATCAAATGTTTAAACTGAGAAAATGTATCATTTAAAGAGAAAAATTAGGTGATTTTAAATTTCATGACAACAACACATCTCAAAAAAGTTGGGACAAGGCCATGTTTACCACTGTGAGACATCCCCTTTTCTCTTTACAACAGTCTGTAAACATCTGGGGACTGAGGAGACGAGTTGCTCAAGTTTAGGGATAGGAATGTTAACCCATTCTTGTCTAATGTAGGATTCTAGTTGCTCAACTGTCTTAGGTCTTTTTTGTCGTATCTCCCGTTTTATGAGGCGCCAAGTGTTTTCTATGGGTGAAAGATCTGGACGCAGGCTGGCCAGTTCAGTACCCGGACCCTTCTTCTACGCAGCCATGATGCTGTAATTGATGCGGTATGTGGTTTGGCATTGTCATGTTGGAAAATGCAAGGTCTTCCCTGAAAGAGACGTCGTCTGGATGGGAGCATATGTTGTTCTAGAACCTGGATATACCTTTCAGCATTGATGGTATCTTTCCAGATGTGTAAGCTGCCCATGCCACACGCACTAATGCAACCCCATACCATCAGAGATGCAGGCTTCTGAACTGAGCGCTGATAACAACTTGGGTCGTCCTTCTCCTCTTTAGCCCGAATGACACGGCGTCCCTGATTTCCATAAAGAACTTCAAATTTTGATTCGTCTGACCACAGAACAGTTTTCCACTTTGCCACAGTCCATTTTAAATGAGCCTTGGCCCAGAGAAGACGTCTGCGCTTCTGGATCATGTTTAGATACGGCTTCTTCTTTGAACTATAGAGTTTTAGTTGGCAACGGCGGATGGCACGGTGAATTGTGTTCACAGATAATGTTCTCTGGAAATATTCCTGAGCCCATTTTGTGATTTCCAATACAGAAGCATGCCTGTATGTGATGCAGTGCCGTCTAAGGGCCCGAAGATCACGGGCACCCTGTATGGTTTTCCGGCCTTGACCCTTACGCACAGAGATTCTTCCAGATTCTCTGAATCTTTTGATGATATTATGCACTGTAGATGATGATATGTTCAAACTCTTTGCAATTTTACACTGTCGAACTCCTTTCTGATATTGCTCCACTATTTGTCGGCGCAGAATTAGGGGGATTGGTGATCCTCTTCCCATCTTTACTTCTGAGGGCCGCTGCCACTCCAAGATGCTCTTTTTATACCCAGTCATGTTAATGACCTATTGCCAATTGACCTAACGAGTTGCAATTTGGTCCTCCAGCTGTTCCTTTTTTGTACCTTTAACTTTTCCAGCCTCTTATTGCCCCTGTCCCAACTTTTTTGAGATGTGTTGCTGTCATGAAATTTCAAATGAGCCAATATTTGGCATGAGATTTCAAAATGTCTCACTTTCAACATTTGATATGTTGTCTATGCTCTATTGTGAATACAATATCAGTTTTTGAGATTTGTAAATTATTGCATTCCGTTTTTATTTACAATTTGTACTTTGTCCCAACTTTTTTGGAATCGGGGTTGTACTCTTTTTCTCAAAATCCAGTGAATGTGGATAGAATAAAACAGTTATTCTACTCAATCTTGCCATACATGGTTTATATCAGTTATCAGCTCATGTATGACTCAATTTCATGGAATAACTGTTAATTATTCTATCCACAGTCATTGGATATGAGCAATCGCACACTCTGATTGGCTACTCTACTACTAGGATATCAGCTCATATACCGTGAGTAGAGAAAAACAAAATGGCAGCGCGTGTTGCTGAACCAACCAAGGATGAAATAACAACTCTACTTGAAAACAAAACCCCAAAAAATGTTATCAAGTATTTAAAAGAAACAGAAATGGCTAAAAGAATATAGGTCCACCCGCCCCCCAAGATCTCCTATTCCACACTCGAGCCCAGTCAGTGACGGTAATGCACCTTTAAGTTGGCTTGCCAACCGCGAAAAAAAAAAACTAAAGAAGAAGAAGAAAACCCAAAAAAATTAAAAAGCAACAAAATATGGAATGAAAATATTTGATGGTAATTAAATGTACGACTCACATACAACTCAATTTCATGGAATAACTGTTAAATGTTTGTTTTTCTTTGTAAGATGTAAAATTGCTAAATGCAACAAGTTTGTAAAATAGATACAGTATGTTTATCATCAGGCGGCACAGTGGTGTAGTGGTTAGCGCTGTCGCCTCACAGCAAGAAGGTCCGGGTTCGAGCCCCGTGGCCGGCGAGGGCCTTTCTGTGCGGAGTTTGCATGTTCTCCCCGTGTCCGCGTGGGTTTCCTCCGGGTGCTCCGGTTTCCCCCACAGTCCAAAGACATGCAGGTTAGGTTAACTGGTGACTCTAAATTGAGCGTAGGTGTGAATGTGAGTGTGAATGGTTGTCTGTGTCTATGTGTCGGCCCTGTGATGACCTGGCGACTTGTCCAGGGTGTACCCCGCCTTTCGCCCGTAGTCAGCTGGGATAGGCTCCAGCTTGCCTGCGACCCTGTAGAACAGGATAAAGCGGCTAGAGATAATGAGATGAGATGATATGTTTATCATCAATCTTGGATCATGTGACGCGTCCATCATACAAGGACTCCGTGAATGAATGAGTCATTACTATAGAAACGGTAACATTTTAGACCAAGTGCATTCATATAAACCTGTGATTTTAGTTTGCAGCTGGAACAACTGATGGGATAGAAAATGAATCAACACCTTCTGACCAATCAGAATGGAAAATGATTCAAGAGCGCTGTGGGATAAATATCTTTATTGAGCAAATTTATCAGCTTCACTGTTCTGTGATTTTTGACGTAAATCAAGTAGGTTGGTTGTTTTCTCAGCGGAGTGAAGCGTCTTAAAATTCTTGCTTGTAGAAAAGGTCAGGGGAAAAATCTCTAACTTGTCTTGGAAGCAGCCATGTGCTGTAATTCGAATAAAATATTTCACATAATACCATAAATTTAAAATAAATAAATTAATTAATTAATTAATTAAACAAATAGCGCAACTGGTGTACGGACAAAATATTTCAGGTGTATTTTAATTTTATGTTGAATTAAAAATAGATTGTATTTCTGTCTAATTTTTTCCATGACATTCCATCATTCTTAAATAGAAGCATTTAATATTTAATACGTAATATTTGCTTTTGATTAAGAATGAAATGGTAGTGGACTCAGACTTTCGGAGCCCATTGTAGAGGGCGTATTATTGTGTACGCTAATGTTGGACAGGATTAGCATGGAGTTATTAAATGATTGTATTACTTTAGTGATAGGATAGTAATTATTAGTACCATGAACGTAGTGGCTGTAGTATAGTGCTTACTGTTTACTGAGCATAATGTTAGAACAGGATTAGCTCGTGATGTTAAAGGACTTCCACGCTCACCAAAGACGCATCAGCAAATATCGAATAAAAATGAGAAACGCTATAACAAAGCCATATAAACAGGAGTGTACAGTATGTTGGAAGAAATTCTCATTGTTGAATTTGCTGGTGTTGGGTTGGTGGGTGTGGATGCTCGAGTCGAGTCGTGATGGAGCGTTAGCTGATTAGCTGGCGTAGCGCAGTGTTGAGGTGGTTGTGCGTTTTGCCGTCCCGTGTCGGGCTGTGGCAGTATCACGCCTGTGTGATCCTCAGATGCGGCCTGCTGCGGCTCTGCATGATGGCGGGCTGCCCTCGGGACCCAGGGACCGACTTCTCACGGCCCTTCCCTTTCTCTTCCAGCGAGAAGACGGAGTCCAACAGCGACGGCTCGGCCACAGGAAGTGAGTAAAAACCTATTTCTTATTATGTACTCTTGTGGCATGTTTGCATGGCAGCGTCAGAGCAGATCTGAACACTGAAGTAAACTTTTTTTTTCCCTAAAGCTACTTATATGTGAGACAGAATGCAATCCAGACAATTATCAAAGCACCTCGGCAAGAAAATCAAACAAATTTCAAGAATTTTCCAAATATAAAAATATACAAAGTGTCGCCAATCAGCCAAGTTGTAATTGGTGTCTGATGGTTTTTGGCTCAAATCACACCTCCTGTAGGTGCTTCCTGATGAAGCGTAAGACTTAAATATGAACAAAAACTCAAAGTATACTAGCTGAACGCTATAATGCTATGAAGGCGTCCATCTTGGACAACCAGAATTACTCTATCCACATTCGCTGGATATAAGCAATCATGTGCTCTGATTGGCTACTCTACGACTAGGATATCAGCTCATATACCATGAGTAGAAAAAAACAAAAATGCGGAGCGTGTTGCTGAACCAACCAAGGACAAAATAAAAACTCTACTCGAAAACAAAACCCAAAAAATACAAAGAAAAGCAACAAAATATGGAATGAAAGTATTTGATGGTAAGAACGTCTCATCTCATCTCATTATCTGTAGCCGCTTTATCCTGTTCTACAGGGTCGCAGGCAAGCTGGAGCCTATCCCAGCTGACTACGGGCGAAAGGCGGGGTACACCCTGGACAAGTCGCCAGGTCATCACAGGGCTGACACATAGACACAGACAACCATTCGCACTCACATTCACACCTGCGGTCAATTTAGAGTCACCAATTAACCTAACCTGCATGTCTTTGGACTGTGGGGGAAACCGGAGCACCCGGAGGAAACCCACGCGGACACGGGGAGAACATGCAAACTCCGCACAGAAAGGCCCTCGCCGGCCACGGGGCTCGAACCCAGACCTTCTTGCTGTGAGGCGACAGCGCTAACCACTACACCACCGTGCCGCCCTGGTAAGAACATATCTTTTTTAATTTATTTTTCAAGAATTATTATTATTATTATTATTATTATTATTATCGCATTTTTCACAAATTGCTCCTGTCATTTCACCGGTTTGTTTACATTCTAAGCGGAAATGAGTTTGTCGGACATTTTGTAATAAAGTTTTTATGTATTGAATTTGCAAAAGATAAAAATAAAAATGCACTGTTTCTCAAAATCCAGTGAATGTGCATAGAATAAAACAGTTATTCCACTCAGTCTCATCGTACATGGTTTATAGCCGAAGAGGCGTGTTGCGTCTGCGTTAGCGCTTATCAGCTCATGTACGACTCGATTTTGTGGAATAACTGTTAAATAGTTTTGTTCTTATGTTGCCTTCAAGTCCTTTCTGAAATATCATATTTATAAGGTGAGTGCACTGGAACATCACGACAATAGCTCAATTAGAACATGTGAGCTGAACTTTTTCTCTCCGACATGGTGACGTATCAATAACAAAACATCACAGTGATTACCATACGAATGCACGACCTCCATTTTGTTTTCGATCACACCACTTCATAATCCTGATTTCAGAACTCGTACAAATGAAATTCTGAGGAGGAAATGTCAGCAGTGTTGGCGCAGACTGGCCTAGAGTTGATGTAATAATATAGTTCTACTCTGAACTCTAAAGATACACTGGGAAACATTTGGGTTTTAGTGGTTTAGTGATGACAAAAATATTAGAATGATTGTTCGGTGATCCTTCACTCCACATCCCAGTCATGTCCACGAAGCCCCGCCTCTCGAAATTCAGAATCTGTCTTACACTGGGCGTCAATCAATAAGAGTTTAAAGGAGAACTGAAGGCAAATTTTTTTATTATCAAAATTCTATTTCTCATTTTATTAAATATAGGAATCCATTTCTGATCGCTATTTTGTCGCTGCTATAGCAAGTTGTGAGTGTTTGAAATATGCTCTGTAATATATCAGTCCATATGTCAAAGCAATGGCAGTAAACAAGATTCGTTGAGACCTGTGTGAGACATCGTAGGACGGAAGTGAAACGTACAGCGGAAATCAAAGCGACCGACATCTGCCAACGTTGTCAAAAGACGTGTGCGCCCTCTTTCGAATGCTGATGTGATCAAGCCGGAAGTTTTGTTTGTTTTGATAGCGATCAGGAAAGTTTGAAAAAAGTAGGCAGTAATCGTCATTTAAACTCGTTTTTGTGCAATACTTCGTTTGGGAAACAGTTCATTTGGTGGAATAAATGTGACACAAGATGCCGAGTATGTGTTTTGCACCTAGTTGTGGTCTGGCTGACACTTCATGTTTTGAAGTCTCGCACAAGTCTTGTGAAGATCGTGTGGATAAGCGACGCCTGCCGTGGACCAAACGAACTAAATTCAACACGGCTAAAAACCGAATAGGCCGATAAGTATAATATTTAATTGCAATTAGTTGCCAATATGAGTCATGATATAAGGTTACTAAAACCGAAAACGTAATTGAATAACACGTTAATTAAGAAATAAATCAAGTTTAAAAATGACTTCAGTTCCCCTTTAAATCTGATTATTTTTTGTCTATTTGTTTTATCGCTGAATAATTTTTAAAATCTCTAAGCTAAAGAAAAATCACTAGTCTTAATGTAAAGCTTCCCTGCCACTGACTCACATTTAACAGTTATTCCACGAAATCGAGTCGTACATGAGCTGATAGCTGACGAGGTGCGTAGCACCGAGTTGTCTATAAGCCATGTATGATGAGATTGAGTGGAATAACTGTTTTATTCAATCCACATTCACTGGATTTTGAAAAAC
Source organism: Neoarius graeffei (assembly GCF_027579695.1). NCBI lineage: Eukaryota > Metazoa > Chordata > Actinopteri > Siluriformes > Ariidae > Neoarius > Neoarius graeffei. The sequence goes on from NC_083588.1 coordinate 58,426,186, forward strand.
AGAGCATTTTTATTTTAATTTTTTTGCAAATTCGATAAATAAAAACTTTACACAAAACATCCGACAAAATCATTTCCGCTTAGAATGTAAACAAACCGGCGAAATGACAGGAGCAATTTGTGAAAAATGCGATAATAATAATAATAATAATAATAATAATAATAATAATTCTTGAAAAAAATTAAAAAGATACGTTCTTACCATTAAATGTGTTTATTCCACATTTTGTTGCTGCTTTTTTTGTATTTTTTAATGGTTTTGTTTTCGAGTAGAGTTTTTATTTCATCCTTGGTTGGTTCAGCAACATGTGCCGCCATTTTCTTCTTCTTTATCTTCTTTAGGGTTTTTTTGGCGGTTGGCAAACCAACTTAAAGGTGCATTACCACCACTGACTGGGCTGGAGTGTGGAACAGGAGATATTGGGGGGGGGGGACTATATTATTTTAGCTATTTCTGTTTCTTTTAAATACTTGATAACAAAGTGATATATCTGACTTGATGCGCGCCGACATTTTGTTTTTCTCTACCTATGGTATATGAGCTGCTATCCTAGTAGTAGAGTAGCCAATCAGAGAGTGCGATTGCTCATATCCAGTGAATGTGGATAGAATAAAATCTTTTACAATCATTTTCTCTGCAAATTTCTCCACCACATATTCACCTGTAATGTAATTATACATCAAACAATGCCAGAATGTATGGAAGCCTGTTGCTGCCGTACCAGAAAAAAGAAAAAAAAAACAGTATCACTGAAAAAAAAAACGTGAAAAGTCTAAAAAAAAAAAAAAGTCTAATTTAAACTCATGTTTAAATCTATGGTTTGAATGAAGTGTGTGTGGAGAATAAACCAAGTAATACGGCTCATTTATATGATTTAATCAAGTTTTGTTTCATGCTTGGGTTGAGACATGGTGAGATTCTGCTGTTACTGAATACGGTGGGTGACATTGTAATAAGTATGTGCACTCTGAGGAGGATTTTAAAATACATGGGGCAGTACAGAAGGAAGAACGAGTCCAACCTGTTGGAAGGAGCATCATTTCTCATTGATTATTCAGAGGCGCATGGACAGTTCCCTGACTACAAGCTACTTCCAGTGGGTCGGACTCATTCTTCCTTCTGTACAGGCCCATATATTTTAAAATCCTTCTTAGAGCGTGCATACTTATTACTGTGTCATCCACTGTGTTCAGTAACAGCAGAATCTCACCATGTCTCAACCCAAGCATGAAACAGAACTTGATTAAATCATGTAAATGAGCCGTATTACCTGGTTTATTCTCCACACACACTTCGTTCAAACCATACAGTGCCTTGCAAAAATATTCATACCCCTTGAACTTTTTCACATTTTTCCACCTTACAACCACGAACTTAAAAGTTTTTATTGAGATTTTATGTAATAGACCAACACAGAGTAGCACATTGTGAAGTGAAACGAAAATGATAAATGGTCTTCAAAATTTTAAATAAATAAAAATCTGAAAAATGTGATGTGCATTAGTATTCAGCCCCCCTGCGTCAATATTTTGTAGAGCCACCTTTTGCTGCAATTACAGCTGCAAGTCTTTTGTGGTATGTCTCTACCAGCTTTGGACATCTAGACACTGAAATTTTTGCCCATTCTTCTTTTGCAAAATAGCTCAAGCTCAGCCAGATGGGATGGAGAGCGTCTGTGAACAGCAATTTTCAAGTCTTGCCACAGATGCTCAATGGGATTTAGGTCTGGACTTTGACTGGGCCATTCTAACACATGAATATTCTTTGATCTAAACCATTCCATTGTAGCTCTGGCTGTATGTTTAGGGTCATTGTCTTGCTGGAAGGTGAATCTCCTTCCCAGTCTCAAGTCTTTTGCAGCCTCCAACAGGTTTTCTTCCAGGATTGCCCTGTATTTAGCTCCATCCATCTTCCCATCAACTCTGACCAGCTTCCCTGTCCCTGCTGAAGAAAAGCATCCCCATAGCATGATGCTGCCACCACCATGTTTCACAGTGGGGATGGTGTGTGCAGGGTGATGAGCAGTGTTAGTTTTCCGCCACACATAGCGCTTTGCATTTAGGCCAAAAAGTTCAACTTTGGTCTCATCTGACCAAAGCACCTTCTTCCACATGTTTGCTGTGTCCCCTACATGGCTTCTTATGCCTGTCTTTCAACAATGGCTTTCTTCTTGCCACTCTTCCAAAAAGGCCAGATTTGTGGAGTGTACGACTTATAGTTGTCCTGTGCACAGATTCTCCCACCTGAGCTGTGGATTTCTGCAGCTCCTCCAGAGTGATCATGGGCCTCTTGGCTGCTTCTCTGACCAGTGCTCTCCTTGCTCGCTCTGTCAGTTTAGGTGGACGGCCATGTCTTGGTAGGTTTGCAGTTGTGCCATACTTTTTCCATTTTTGAATGATGGATTGAACAGTGCTTCTTGAGATGTTCAGAGCTTGGGATATTTTTTTATAACCTAACCCTGCTTTAAACTTCTCCAGAACTTTATCCCTGACCTGTCTGGTGAGTTCTTTGGTCTTCATGATGCTGTTTGTTCTTCAGTGTTCTCTAACAAACCACTGAGGCCTTCACAGAACAAGTGTATTTATGCTGAGAGTAAATTGCACACAGTAGGACTCTATTAACTAATTAGATGACTTCTGAAGGCAATTGATTGCACTGGATTGTATTTAGAGGTATCAGAGGACAGGGGGCTGAATACTAATGCACACCACATTTTTCAGATTTTTATTTTTTTTAAATTTTGAAGACCATTTATCATTTTCGTTTCACTTCACAATTATGCGCTACTCTGTGTTGGTCTATCACATAACATCTCAATAAAAAACTTTTAAGTTCGTGGTTGTAAGGTGGAAAAATGTGAAAAAGTTCAAGGGGTATGAATACTTTTGCAAGGCACTGTAGATTCAAACATGAGTTTAAAGTTATCGTGAAACCAAAGAATCACGTTATAACTTTTCACATTATTACATGATACTGATTTTTTTTCTGACGTGGCAGCAATACACTTCAGTAAAAGTGCGCTATTTAATGGTTTAAATGTATTTACCTAGAGACCAGTGCAGGTCTGAGCTCAGCCTTTGTCTGATTGAGAGATAGAAGCTATGGTATATAAATAGAAAAAACAGCCCGCTCGGAAATACGTCGACACCAGGATTCAAACCAAAGTTGCAAAATCTGTTCTTTTCCTGGACAGTGCTGTAGACCACTCAGCTACAGAGGATTGCATCACAAATTGTGGTTATGTAATATGGCACTTATATAGTCAGTACACAGTGGCGCCACACCACAACTGTGGAATCGCTACCTGAGGCTGGCTCGCCAGTTACATTCTTAAACACGCTCGAACTCGGTTAAATAAACACATACAGACAGGGGCCTCTATAGGCTTCAGCCAAAGGCTGAGCCAAAAAGTATGCTCTTGTTTGACGCGTTAAGAAAAACATGTACACTGTCAGAAATAGGGGTACAGTAAAAGTCCATTTCTGTCCCCCAAGGTCCAATCTACACTAATGTACTATACCTCCTAGGACCTCAAGGTAACCATGTGCCCCTTTTTAGGGCCCAAAAGGTGCATATATGTCTCCAAACAGTATCTAAAGGGTACAAATAAGTACCTTATAACAGGGCTTTCCCCATAAAAAACATATCAGAGCGGTGCTACTGATGTGGAGCCCCAGCCCAGAGGACCTCAAAGGTTGCTAGGGGGGTCCAGGGGCATGTGCCCCTGGAAAATTTTGAAATTAGAGACTTCAAATGGTGCATTCTGGTGGCATCTAGGGCTGATTTAGGCACAATTCACACATAACATTATTAAATTTGCTGTTGTTTTACCTTGTCAAATGTGCAAGGGGTAAAATTTAAAGGGTAAAATTAGATTTGAACTGAAAACACTTTGTAGCATGCCTCTTTATTTTCCCATTCCAGGATGCCAGGAACAGAATCGAGGTCAAATCATACAACAGCGCCATCTAATGACCAATTCTGAGAGCGTGGTTTTATGTATGGTTGCGAATGGCAGTCGGTGCATGCAGCGAAACACTTTTTCACTTCTGGGTTGAGTACCAGGATAGCCTAGACCTATATATTATAATATCTTCCTATTTATAGAGTTATTAGTCATTTTCAGAGGGAAATAGGAGATATTTAGGTGCAGAAAGTACAGCGTGGCGGAGCGCCACATATCCATGCTTTTGGGGAAGCCCTGTTATAGGGTGCTGCTCTAATGGCAATCCATTGTATCCCTAAAGTTACAATAATGTACTTTATTTTCTACAAGTGTACGGGGACATTTTCCATAAGGAAATGTTTATTTTATTTTATGGAAGGAGTTCTGGAGTTTTATATCATTCATAGGTAAAGCTGTAAAGTTTACAGAGCCAGTTTACAGACAAGTTGCGCTTTACAGTTTCTCAGTAACAAAACAAATAGAACAAAAATGTGTTGGTTTTGTCTTATTTATTTCAAGAAAGAGCAAAAATTGTTGGACAAAGTGTGGCTCACAAACTGGCAACCATACTCACATATTTTGGTCGTGCCTGAAACTGAGTACCTTTACTTCCTTTACTACCTTACAGTGGTAGACTTCAGATTTTTCATGTTTAGGTCATAAAAAGAATTTTCCCCGACGCCCAATTATTTTTGTTTAGTGGACCGAAAGCTACTGAATTCGAATCACAGACTTCCAATTTTATTAGTTTTTTTTAATAGAACAATTAATGAATTTAGCACCACGTGGCTCTAAATTCTCGACTATTTTTTCCTGCTTCACCATGATCCAATACAAGATACTACATCATGCATCACGTGGTGGGCTTTCCCCGTTCGTGCAAAGCATTGTGGGATACAAATTTGAAACAGGAGAGAAAAATGGAGGACGTGTGTGGGTGTGCAAATGAAACATGAAAGATCGACTACAGTGACGGAAAGTGAGAAGAAAAGACGTTATGTTATATATGAAGGAAAGGAAATGCAGGACCAAACTAATAAATATTGGCGCTCAGCGAGCACCTCGGTGTGATCAGCTGTTCGTTTAGTGACAAAATGATGGAACTGTAGGTGCATGGTCAAAGGTAAACCTGTAGATGGCAGTAATGCAACATTGTAGATGCCAGCTGCCATAAAACCCAAAAGAAGAAGAAGAGGGTAAACCTGCACATGCGCACATGGACTTCCTCTGTCTGCTTGACTGCGCTAAGTGAAGCGAGCGATTTCATGCACATTATTTGCTTTAATCCCCTCAAATTAAATAACTTCCCAGCCACAGAATGGCCTGATATTTTGTGAGATACTGTATTACAGAAATAAACATCTATCAAAATGACTACATTTCAGCGGGAACTAAATTTCACCGATTTTATGAAATCAAAAGGCCGTCTAGCTTTAATTGTTTCATTTTGAATGTAAAAAAAAAAAGAACACAGCAGAAGCATTGTATCCTGATGTTTGTTATAAGTAAAAAAAAATACATCAATTTTGTTGTGGTAAGAGTAACTCACCATTTGGTTGTTGATTTATTTTCCAGTTACAACACTGCCCTAAGAGTTTGATTCCTTACTTAATGTATAGTATTTGGCAGATACGTATTTTTATCCAAGTGAGGCAGAATCCAATCCAAGGTTAAAACTCTTTCCTTTGGGCCCAACAGTGGCTCTGTGGATGTTTGTTGGATTTGACCCACTAGAACAGGCCTTTAACCCTTTGGGGTCGAGAACTTCGCCGGCAAAGCTCGGCAGGTTTAGAATGAGTAGGTAAATTTAGATAAATATCTGCGCAAGTTTTTTTTTTTTTATCATACAAGCATGATAAACATAGACAGAAACTTTAAACTTTACACTTTCCTATGTGCTCACTGCCAAATAATATTATAGTTTTTAAATTACCTAAATTAGATGAAACATAAAACTTGTCACCTTACTCAGTCACACCAGAGTCGGAGCGCTGAGTGCACACTTATGCATTCATAAGACTATTCACATGGAAACAGCATGATAATCACTTTCACTCTTTTGGTTTTGCTTTCGTGGTGGGAACGCCCACTATAAACAGGATAAAATCTGTCAGCCATAGTTTAGGATATTTGGAGGTAAAACTTGTTTCAAGATGGCACACGGATTTTATGCGCTTCGGATGATTCAGTACAGCGATTTGATTCATGATTCATTTCATGATTCAGGACAGTGATTCAATTCAATCCAATCTTGAGAACTGCGACACTGATGATGAGCGGTGCCTTTATTTTTATTACTTCGACTCGATCCAGCCAAAGATCAACTCGAGTAAGTGTAAATATTTCTTCTATTTCTGATGAGCAGATCGGTTGATGTGCGTGTGCTGTAGTGCATACACAGGAAAAATGACTGAGCAATTTTTTCCAGAGTTCAAAGTATTTTCCTCAAAAATAGTTAATTTTGCTCTATTTTGAGTTTAGAGAGTAAAATTTGGAGTTGGAGTGGGAGCAAAATTACAGAGTAATGGTGTAACAGAGTAACGGAGTTGGTTGTGGCTCTGAACTGAGTAAAATAGTACGAGTTAATTTCAAGACACACTGAATACAGTCAAATACCAGATAAATGAAGATGTAAAAATCAGTTTTAGAACTGTGTTGGAGTGTGTGAACAAACATGACCTAACCCATTGGGACTTGACCTGATGGGATTAAGAGTTGGCAGTGAGAGGAATTTTCACTCTTCTCATATAATGGAATGGAAATTTTTACTTGTCTCATTGAATACCCCTCCCACTGCCAACCCTTTATCTCAAAACAATAGGACATACATTTTTTGATGGCCAGTTAATTGTCCAAATCAATGAAGCAGGTTTAAGTTTTTGTGCTTGATCCATTCCTCAGACTGAGCAGAATCGCCTCAAGTGATCAAAATGGTTTGTCACAATCTCTTAATCCCACCAGGTCACGTTTTTTTCACACATTCCAACACAGTTCTAAAACTGCTTTTTACACCATCTTCATTTATCTGGTATTTTTTTTAAAAGTACAGTCATGACATACAGACTACAGAGATACCGTATTATTGTAGCTGAACTTGTGCTGAATGCAAAAGAAAGTCATATGACTTTGAAAATACTGCTTCGATTTGTTGAAATTGACGACAAAATCAGAGCATGCCAAAATCATTAGAGTGCCAGAAAATACCCTCAGACCCTTAAGTACCGAAGTGTTGAGTCCTCACTGGTTTAGCTTCCTGTCTCTTTTTTCTTGCTGTATTTATTTGGTTGCATTGGTTTCTGCCCCGACTCGGACGCTCTGACTGCCTGTACTGTATGTTTCAGCTGGCCGTCTGAAGAGGAAAGGTAGCGCCGTCTCTGCTGTCCCCTGTCAGTTTGAACTGTGTGTGCAAACGCACACTCTCAAGCTTTTATATATATATGTGTGTGTGTGTGTGTGTGTGTGTTTCTGTAAAGCTCCTTCTTTCTTTCTTTCTCTCTCTTCCAAAGTCTGACAGTCTCACCCTAAATCCTTACACAATGTGTGTGTTCACCGATTTGCTCTTTATTATGTTCACCTGCCATGTAGGTGTATAAACACTGACTGTTGCTATAATTTGCCACATTAACTGCTCATTACCTGTCTCAAGAATCACATGTTTGTTAAGTCATAAGGTGATTTTTTTTAAAGCAATGAGTCGATCTAAATTCCTGTGAGAAAGAGACCTAACACCTGTCACTATACAGATAGCAGCAGTTTCTATGGTGACAGCTACCCGTAGCAATCAGTATTCAGCTTGTTTTCCTCATGATGGCTAATATGTGCGAGATTAGGACTAAGGCTGGTGCGAATACAGTATTTTTTTTTCCACATTCTTTGGTTCCTTGGTGAAAAGGGAACTAATTTCGAATCAATAAATAAAATCAGTGATTGGTTTTGTTTTTCTTTTGTGAATAGGTCTTGGACGTTTACTTTCACATTTTAAGGAAAGTTACACTACCGTTCAAAAGTTTGGGGTCACCCAGACAATTTTATGTTTTCCATGAAAAGTCACACTTTTATTTACCACCATAAGTTGTAAAATGAATAGAAAATATAGTCGAGACATTTTTCTGGCCATTTTGAGCATTTAATCGACCCCACAAATGTGATGCTCCAGAAACTCAATCTGCTCAAAGGAAGGTCAGTTTTATAGCTTCTCTAAAGAGCTAAACTGTTTTCAGCTGTGCTAACATGATTGTACAAGGGTTTTCTAATCATCCATTAGCCTTCTGAGGCAATGAGCAAACACATTGTACCATTAGAACACTGGAGTGAGAGTTGCTGGAAATGGGCCTCTATACACCTATGGAGATATTGCACCAAAAACCAGACCTTTGCAGCTAGAATAGTCATTTAGCACATTAGCAATGTATAGAGTGTATTTCTGATTAGTTTAAAGTGATCTTCATTGAAAAGAACAGTGCTTTTCTTTCAAAAATAAGGACATTTCAAAGTGACCCCAAACTTTTGAACGGTCGTGTATATGATGGTGTTTTGGGGCTGTGGTTTGTTTACACCCCATACTAAAACTTGTAGCATCTTAGCAACCTTCTCAAAGACGCATACGAAAAGCCCAGAAACTCCTATTTACCCGGGCAAAAATGATACAGGATTTATCTTGTAGTGTCCTGATCACCAGATCTTTAACCCAGCCACATATAAAAAGTTGTACGTCTCCATCCTCTTCCAGGTTTTCATCTGTGTGTCCATGTAGAATGATGTTTGCACTGCAGCACCAGGTAGTTTGAGATGTCAGGGAACTCAATGGATGGATAATTTTCCAACTCATAATGAATGAATGACTTTATTTAAAGATAAGATGATCAACAGAGGGTAGCACGGTGGTGTAGTGGTTAGTGCTGTCGCCTCACAGCAAGAAGGTCTGGGTTTGAGCCCCGTGGCCGGTGAGGGCCTTTCTGTGTGGAGTTTGCATGTTCTCCCCATGTCCACGTGGGTTTCCTCCGGGTGCTCTGGTTTCCCCCACAGTCCAAAGACATGCAGGTTAGGTTAACTGGTGACTCTAAATTGACCGTAGGTGTGAATGTGAGTGTGAATGGTTGTCTGTGTCTATGTGTCAGCCCTGTGATGATCTGGCGACTTGTCCAGGGTGTACCCCGCCTTTCGCCTGTAGTCAGCTGGGATAGGCTCCGGCTTGCCTGCGACCCTGTAGAACAGGATAAAGCGGCTACAGATAATGAGATGAGATGATCAACAGAGCTGGTGAGGTCATGCATGTACAGATACAAATAATTACAAAAACTAAAAATATACACAATCTTTAAAAAAATTAAATCTGTTAATTCTCTTCACGTTAAGTTAATTAATAGTTTGCATAACTATTGTCTTTGTATTTATTTACAGCTACAATAGGATCAAAATTTATTCTACTAATGTCAAATTTAGCTCGTAAATTTTCTTTCATCGGAAAAATCCTTCTTTGTTAGCATGTAAGGATCTAATCCCATTGAGTGGTTTCTGTATCCACTTCTTGGTTTTAATAACTTGCTTGTTTGCTGAACACAGACATGGCAGTAAGTTCTTGTGTTAATGGACCAGACTCCACTTTTGGATCATTAATCCTTTTTGAGTGAGAATGCCCTGCATGCAGGATTTGGCTTCTGGCACATCCATACAGTTTTAAATACAAGACCTACAATTAAACAGTTTGTTTTTATTGCATCTATTTAATTCCTGGACTCCCATCTGGAACAGGGAGTGATGTTGCATCCCATTAATACACTTTACAATAGGTTATTAGATTCTAATAGAATAGATGAGCCAAAATAATTGGGGATCTTTTTTAATGGGCTCTGACTCGTTGCAAGTATGAATAGGTGGGCGTCGAAGCAGAAAAGGTTGAGAACCCCTGCTCTACATGAAGTGTTCAAAAACCCAAGCTGATCTATTACAAGATACTGCAAGAAAAATGATAGACAGGGGTAGAATGATGGAATAATAGAAAACTGCGCTAAAATTTGACAACGCTAACACACCATTGGTTCATGAGGAGCCACGTAACCAAGTATTGGGGAAGAAATGATGCACTGAGATTGAAAAATTGCATTGTAATTGAGAAACTCAATGTCAGTGAAATGCAATCGACACAAAAGCATTTTGGATTTTAAATCCCTGTATAAGAAATATTGTCTGCCCTTGTAGTCACGGTCCATTGATGAATAGGGTAGTGGGGTGACGGTGCCAATACTTTTGCACAGCTTAGTATGCCTAATACAATTAGTTAGTAATTGTATATGTATAAAGTGGCCTCCATGGAAAGTGAACCTAATAAACTGTCATTTCAGTGTGTGTGTCTGTGTGGAGGATTGTGTATTCACGTCTTTTGGTTTTGGGTTTTTTTTTTTTTTTTACCTGTCTCTGATTCCCAGTGTTTAGAACCCGAGAGAATGCAGGTTCTCCTAAATTAAATCCACACTAATGGCATGCTCAGTCAAATTGAATGGACTCTGGAGGAGACTGTGCCCTGCTCAGTGTGTGTGTGCTTGTGTGTGAGAGAGACAGAGGGATTACATGGTGGTGGCAGGTGTAGACCAAAGTGGCATGTCTGTGTGCCTCAACACAGTTAGGTGTGTAGGCTTTGGTGCTTATGTACTTTGGACCTTTGACTCCATGATCTTTGCTCCTTAGCTCTGACCCCGTCGGCGCCGCTGGCCCTGATGCCTCCTCCGCCTGCGAGCCCACACACCTCCACTGTGTCCAAACTCCAGATGCAGCTCCACCTACATGAGCTCAAGCAGAACGCCACCGACCTGCGCAAGCAGCTCGCCCAGCTCCGCAAGATGCAGGTAACACACACACTCTCTCTCTCTCTGTCTCTCTCTCTCTCTCTCTCTCTCTCACACAATTTTCCCATTTTCAATGAGTCACTAAGGTGAATGAGTCATTAAGCTGAACGAACAAATCAGTATTTGACTCATTCATGTTGTTCAGTTCTTGCTGAAGGGCTTCACATTTAAACTCACTGGATCCAAAGCTGACTGAATCTAGCATCAGCAAATAAGCAGATGGACCACTGACTAGTAACCAAACCTGTCCACTGATCTCCTGAAATGGATTTAACCGATTCCTGAACCATATTCATAAATGATTCAATTTGTCAATTTGACTCTCACATTGAACAAAACCAGAGTGGATGAGATGTTCCTCACAAGAACTTACTAATATAGCTTTCTTTCTTTCTTTCTTTTCTAATAGCTTACACTACAGCGCTGTGAATTCTCAAATCTGATTGGTTGATTGAAATAGTTGAAATTGTGACATTTATTAGTAAGGAGATGTTTGGTGAACAATTTTGGAAGGAGTCTCCAGTGTCAGTAAGAGTCAGCGGTCAGTGTTGGCAAATTGCTATGGAATAAGAAGAATAAAACACTTTGGGTCAAACTGTTATTGGAAAATACTGTAATCATTTCATATTGGGCTGCACGATGCCACGTTGTTATTGATTTTCCTATAACAGCACACCACCAAGTCCTTACTGAATGCTCGACTAATGCCGCTTTTCCACTACCAACGCGGCTGAGTTGGGCTGAGCCGTGCCGTGCTGAGTTGGGCTGAGTCGAGCTGAGTGGGGCTGTTGGAGTTGCATTTCGACTACAACCGCGCTGAACCGTGCTGGCTGGAAGTGGGTGGACACATTGGGTGGAGTTAGCGAAAGTGGGTGGACGTCACGTGATGTCGTTAGGCGGCGCAAACAGTGACATCAGTGATCTTTTAAGCGGTAGTCTCACGACCCGGATAGTAAACAATAAACATGGAGGACATGGAGTCGTTAGTGTTGCTGGTCTTGGTGCTGTGGCTTGTTGTCACCGACAACGCCAACAGATACTGGCAAGAGCGTATAGATGAGGCGAGGCACATGAGGCTTCAGAAATTCTCGTAATTCGTAATTATTCTTCTTCCGGGTTTACGGTGTTTACAGATCCCAGCGTGCTCGCGGGGCGTGTGTGGGTGTGTGAGGACACTCCTCCTCACCAATCAGTGCACAGGGGAGTGTCTCCTCACGCCCTAGCCCCACTCGGCTCAGTTTGGCCCGCTTCAGCCCCACTCCAAAACCGTGCGAGTTTTGGGTGCTAAGTAAGGCTGAAGCGAGCTGAGTCGTGCTGCTCTGAGGCAGTCAAAACGCGAGCCATGTCGGGCTGAAGTGAGCTGAAGTGAGCTGAAAAAGGGTAGTGGAAAAGGGCCATAAAACTTTGGTCGTGATAGTACTACAGGGTAGAAGTACAGTAAAGACAAAAAATCTGAAGCAAGAAAATCTGAAACAGGTCTTGAACGTTTATGACACATTGAGGTCTTTCTGAACACAAGAAATCAGTGGTCGGTGATTGAACCTCCAGATGCAGAGCCGTCATCCCAAAAATCTCTCTCTCTCCGTCAAGGCTCGTCAAATCAGATAAAACCCACAGACAGAACAAGCAGCAGACAGAACATTCAACCACACGCTGAGAGTTTACTGAGAGTTCACAAAGCTGGAAGATTTGGACAGTAAAAGAAAAAGTGTGGGTGGAAGCGGAGTGGGGGTTCATTTCTATTGTGCTGCTGTCTCTGTGGGGACCTAATGTCCTCCTGACACTGTGGAGGAGTTGTGTTGTTTTGAAAAGCAACCATCTTTGTGTATAGGCTCGACTTTGGTTTGGTTGCCTCAGTATTTATTTTCGTATAGTAATATAATTCCATGCCACTGTCTGTATTACTTTAGCACTCCAAATATCTCTATCTGGATTTGGATTTAAACCAGAAGTGGGTGTGGCCTAAATCCAGAAGGCGTTTTTCATTTCTAAATTTCAGAACTCCTAATAAGTATTTATAAGAACTAGATCTAACAAAACCAAAACACACAGCCACTATACTAGTGCATCTCAAAAAATTTGAATATTGTGAAAAAGTTCAATATTTTCCATCAGTTATTTAAGAAAGTGAAAATGTTATATATTATAGACTCATTACACATAAACTAAAATGTTTCAAGCATTTTTCTATTTTAATTTTAATCAGTATGGCATACAGTACAAAAACATAAAACCCATCTCAAAATATTAGAATATTTCATTTCGAGTTTGAGTAAAACAGTATGAACACAGTGTATCTCTCGGTCTAGTTCAGTACACACAACCACAATCATGGGGAAGACTGCTGACTTGACTGTTGTCCAGAAGATGATCAAATCAAATCAAGTTTATTTGTATAGCGCTTTTAACAATAAACATTGTCGCAAAGCAGCTTTACAGAATTTGAACGACTTAAAACATGAGCTAATTTTATCCCTAATCTATCCCCAATGAGCAAGGCTGTGGTGACGGTGGCAAGGAAAAACTCCCTCAGACGACATGAGGAAGAAACCTCGAGAGGAACCAGACTCAAAAGGGAACCCATCCTCATTTGGGCAACAACAGACAGCCTGACTATAATATTAACAGTTTTAACAGGTATAACCCTCAACTGTCCTCATGGGGCCGTCCTTCACAGGAGCGGTGTGATAAAACTCCGACCAGACACAGGGCACCAGGATGGATCAAGCAGGTCCGAGGGGCAGAAGAGGCCAGCATCTCAATCCCAGGATCAACATGTAACTCAGAGGGACAGATTGGGGGGGAGAGAGAGAAAGAAAACACAGGTTGTTAGGTATGCCCTAAAAATGACAAGTATTAAATCTGTGTGGTAGGCTCGCAGAGACGAGAGTCTTTACATCAGGCATAACACACAACAATGGCATGTTAATATGGTAAAAAATATCATGACCTGCTCTGGCTGGATGCTTGATTGGGTGATGGGAGCACACTCCTCAGCAATGATGAGATGCAGATGGGACCCTTAGGGCTGGCCAAGACAATTCAGTTACATTTCACCGGGTCTGGGACATGCGACAGAATGTCTGACGGCCGATTCCCTGCAGGCTACGATAGCCAGTCGAGGTCTCAACCGTCTCCACCAAAAGATTTCCTGTTGACTCCATGTAACTCAGAGGGACAGATTTGGGGTGGGGGGGGAGGGAAAGAAAACACAGGTTGTTAGGTATGCCCAATGTCACCTGAATAAGTAGGAGCAGTATACATATTGCACCGAGTACAAGCAGGGACTCCGGCAACTAACTATGACAGCATAACTAAAAGGAGAGAGCCAGAAGGTAACACAGGCATGAGGGAGCCCCGGGACATAAAGCAGCCAGCCACTACACCATCAATAAACTCGAGTGAGCAAGCGAGTGGGGACTGACAGCATCCATACATCCCAGTTTACCAAAACACTATGTCTGAGGACCCTCCAGATCTACTCCTTTACCTCATAAACACCATTAACAAAAGGCTTGACTAAACAGATATGTTTTCAGCCTAGACTTAAATGCTGAGACTGTGTCTGATTCCCGAACACTACTTGGAAGGCTGTTCCATAACTGTGGGGCTTTGTAAGAAAAGGCTCTGCCCCCTGATGTAGCCTTCACTATACGAGGTACCAGCAGATAGCCTGCACCTTTTGATCTAAGTAGGCGTGGCAGGTCGTAGAGGAGCAGAAGTTCACTCAGGTACTGTGGTGCGAGACCATTTAGTGCTTTAAAGGTCAATAGTAGTATTTTATAATCAATACGAAATTTGATTGGGAGCCAATGCAGTGTGGATAAGACAGGCGTGATGTGGTCATATTTTCTAGTTCTAGTAAGGACTCTTGCTGCTGCATTTTGAACTAACTGGAGCTTGTTTATGCACTTATTGGAACATCCAGACAGTAAGGCATTACAATAATCCAACCTGGAGGTAACGAAAGCATGGACTAATTTTTCTGCATCATGCAATGACATTAAATTTCTTATCTTTGCAATATTTCTCAGATGAATGTGAGTTTCGAACGAAAGACTGGGGTCAATAATCACTCCGAGGTCTTTTACTGCTGCATGTGAAGAAACAGAAAGGCCATCCAGAGTTACTGTGTAATCAGAAAACTTACTTCTAGCTGTATGTGGTCCTAGCACAAGTACTTCAGTCTTGTCAGAGTTAAGCAGAAGGAAATTAATAAGCATCCAGTGTCTAATGTCCTTAACACATTCCTCAATTCTATTAAGCTGGTGTCTCTCATCAGGTTTTGCAGAGACATACAACTGTGTGTCATCAGCATAACAGTGGAAACTAATACAATGTTTACGAATAATATCGCCCAGAGGTAACATATATAGAGAAAAAAGCAGTGGACCCAAGACAGAACCTTGTGGAACACCAAACTTTACCTCGGTATGTCTAGAAATATCACCATTTATATCAACATACTGATAACGATCAGTTAGATAAGACCTGAGCCAAGAGAGGGCCATTCCCTTAACTCCCACAACATTTTCTAGTCTATCCAGAAGAATGGAATGATCAATGGTATCAAATGCTGCACTAAGGTCAAGCAACACAAGTAGCGAGACACAGCCCTGATCAGACGCCAACAGTAGGTCGTTTACTACTTTAACCAGTGCTGTCTCTGTGCTATGATGAGGTCTAAATCCTGACTGATACATTTCATGGATGTTATTCCTATGTAAATATGAGTATAACTGCTGTGCCACAGCTTTTTCAAGGATCTTGGAGATAAAGGGGAGGTTTGATATTGGCCGATAATTGGACAGCTGACAGGGATCAAGGTCAGGTTTTTTAATCAGGGGTTTGATCACTGCTAGTTTAAAGGATTTGGGTACATAGCCAATCATAAGAGAAGAATTTATTATTTTTAGAAGCGGTTCAATTACTCCAGGCATTATCTGTTTGAATAGATGTGTCGGTAAGGGATCTAGTACGCAAGTTGAGGCTTTTGATGTAGAGATTAATGAAAGTAATTCAGTTTCTTTTAGGGGAGTAAAACATTCTAACTGATGATCTGATACAGTTATATTGTTAACTACAAGGTCACTTTCATTGTCTAACCTTAAATTAGTAGTTTGAATTTTTTGTCCGATATTCTCAATTTTGTCATTAAAAAAATTCATGAAGTCATTGCTACTACATACTGCAGGTGTGCATGTGTCTATAGTGGACTTATTCCTGGTTAATTTTGCTACAGTATTAAATAGGAATCTAGGATTATTTTTGTTATCTTCTATTAGGGAGGAGAGATATGTTGATCTCGCAGCACTAAGAGCTTTTCTATACTTCAGGAAGCTCTCCTTCCAAGCTAATTTGAACACTACCTATTTTGTTTGACGCCATTTACGTTCCAATTTTCGAGTGGTCTGTTTTAATGTGCGAGTGTCATCATTATACCAGGGTGCTAATTTTTTGTCTCTGACCATTTTCCTTTTTAGAGGAGCTACATTATCTAAAGTATGGCGGAACGTTGACTCTAAGCATTCAGTTGCCTGATCAAGTTCTGCAGGGGCTGACAGTGACCCAATCAAAGTTGACAGCTCTGGGAGATCATTTATAAAGCTCTGTGCAGTAATTGACGTGAAAGTACGTTTAATACAGTAGCGTGGTGAGGTGCATATATTATTACTCAGACATATTTTGAATGAGATGAGACAATGATCTGAGATAACTTCAGACTGTGGAAGTGTGACTATATTGTCTACGTTTAATCTGAATGTTAGTATTAGATCAAGGGTGTGACCACCATTATGGGTCGGTCCTATGACATTCTGATTAATCCCGACTGAATCTAAGATGGACACAAACGCTGTTTTTAAAGGGTCTTCTGGGTTATCAAAGTGAATATTAAAATCTCCGACAACTAAAGCTTTGTCTAAGGAAATAACCAGATCAGAGATAAAATCTGCAAATTCAGAAAGAAACTCAGAATATGGCCCCGGGGGCCTGTAAATAATAAACAATGGAATTAACTGGGTAGACTTATTTTTCGAGGCTACATACATTATATGAGTATGAAGAACTTAAAATGTATTAAATTTATAACCAGGTTTTTGTGTTACACCTAGATAATCATTATAAATAACCGCGACGCCTCCTTCTCTGCTAGTTAGACGAGGCTGGTGTATATAACTGTATCCAGGAGGACTCGCTTCATTTAATGCTATGTATTCATTTGGCTTAATCCATGTTTCTGTTAAACACAGTACATTAAACTCCTGATCAGTAATGAGTTCATTAACCATTAGCGCTTTAGATGTAAGAGATCTAATATTTAATAGCCCCACCTTTAGATCAAAGGTGCTGGCAGCAGCTGTACAGTCAGTATGATCTAATTTTATATTGATTAGGTTACTGGAACAAACTCTCTGAAAATTTCTACCTTTTTGTTGAGCTCGGGGAACAGACACAGTCTCGATGTAGTGGGCCCTGAGTGACGACTCTGTGCAGCTAGCAGACAGTCGGTTTAGCCTGTTCGTCTGCTCCCTGGCCTTGGCTCTGGATTGTCAGAAATTAACTAGGCCTGTTCTGAGACGATGACCTATGCTGCAGGAAATGAGAGCAGCACCTTCCCGAGTGGGATGGATACCATCCCGCCCTAACAGGCCAGCAGTGCCCTCAAAATTAGCCCAATTATCTACTATAAAGCCCACACTGTTTTCAGAGCACCACCTGGACAGCCAGCAGTTCAGCGACCGTAACCTGCTGTAAGCTACATCGCCACGCCGCATTGGGATGGGGCCAGATCATACTACAGCATCGGACATCGCCTTCGCTAATTTAAACACCTCTACAAAGTTACTCTTAGTAACCTCAGACTGACGAAGGCGTAGATCATTAGCTCCTGCATGGATAACTATCTTTGAGAACCTGTGCTTGCCTAGGACCCTAAGATTACCTGCTATGTCCGGCGCCCTGGCTCCCGGTATACACCTGACTAAAGCTGCTGGTGCCCCTAAAGGCTGAGCTAATTTCACGTGCCATATGATAGAGTCCCCTATAACCAGAGCTCTTTCAGGTTTCTCAGTGGGTGCATCACTAAGGAGAGCAAACCTGTTCAACATGTGACGCGGAGAGGAGTGGTGCTCCCGTGGGCGAGCCTCAGCGGTAGCTTTGGCTCTACGCTTATGCCGCCGAGCCGTCACCCATTCGCCCCGCTGTAAAGGCTCTAATGCCGGAGTTGGGAGATTGCTAACTCCACCTAGGGCGTCCAGACTTTCCCTAACAGAAACTACACTGTTCTCACGCTCACTAACCTGCTCTAAAGCCTGGACACGCGCTTCTAGCACTGTAATCTTCTCCGTCAGAGAGCTAACTAATCTGCACTTATCACAAATAAAGCTAATAAAGCTATCGCTAGTGACGGAGGAAGAATGACTAAACATCCTGCACTCAGCACACTGAGCAAGCTGAAGGTGTACCATGATGAAAAGATTCACGTACCTTAAATGAAGATCTGTTGATATTAAAGCAGATCAGATGTGGATGGCCTCCGCTTGTGGTCTTTACACAGGAGGAGAGAAAAAGAAAGCTTCCGGTCTCGGCGTTCTTCCGAAAAAAGAAAGAGAAAAAACCGGGAAAAAAACCGGAAAAAGGAAAGCGAAAGTGAAAAGTACAAAAATGAAAGCGACAGTACCATAAAAATGAAGAGGATACTGGAAATTTATTTGTAGAAAAAAAGTTAAAAAAGGATTAGTAATTAACGCCGGCACTCGCGGGAAAAAAGGACTCGGCGCGAACAACTCAGGAAGCAGGAAGTGCGTAAACCAGGAAGTCCGAGTATCTCCATTCTTCCTCCACAAGGAGGGTAAGCCACAAAAGGTCATTGCTGAAAAGGGTGGCTGGAAAAGGTGCACAAGCAACAGGGATGGCCGCAGTCTTGAGAGGATTGTCAAGAAAAGTTGATTCAAGAACTTGGGAGAGCTTCACAAGGAGTGGACTGAGGCTGGTGTCAGTGTATCAAGACCCATCACGAACAGACATCTTCAAGAAAGGGGATACAACTTTCGCATTCCTAATATCAAGCTACTCCTGAGCCAGAGACAATGTCAGAAGTGTCTTATCTGGGCTAAGGAGAGAAAGAAATGGACTGTTGCTCAGTGGTCCAAAGTCCTCTTTTCAGATGAAAGTACATTTTGCATTTAATTTGGAAATCATGGTTCTAGAGTCTGGAGGAAGAATGGAGAGGCACAGAATCCAAGGTGTTTGAAGCCCAGTGTGAAGTTTCCACAGTCTGTGATGATTTGGGGTGCCATGTCATCTGCTGGTGTTGGTCCACTGTATTTTATCAAGTCCAAAGTCAATACGGCCATCTACCAGGAGATTTTAGAGCACTTCATGCTTCCATCTGCTGACAAGCTTTTTGGAGATGCTGATTTCCTTTTCCAGCAGGACTTAGCACCTACCCACAGTGCCAAAACTACTACCAAATGGTTTGCTGACCATGATATTACTGTGTTTGATTGGCCAGCCAACTTGCCTGACCTGAACCCCATAGAGAATGTATGGGGTATTGTCAAGAGGAAGATGAGAAACACCCGACCCAAAAATACAGATACGCTGAAGGCCACTATCAAAGCAACCTGGGCTTCAATAACACCTCAGCAGTGCCACAGACTGATCACCTCCATGCCACAACACATTGATACAGTAATTCATGGTAAAGGAGCCCCAACCAAGCATTGAGTGTATAAATGAATATACTTTTCAGAAGTTGGACATTTCTGTACTGTAAATCCTTTTTTTGATTGATCTTAGGGAATATTCTAATAATTTGAGATACTGGATTTCTGATTTTCATGAGCTATAAGCCATAATCATCAAAATTAAAACAAAAAAGGCTTTAAATATTTCACTTTACATGTAATGAATATAGAATATAAAAGTTTACCTTTTTGAATTAAATTATGAAAAAAGGAACTTTTTCATGGTATTCTAATTTTTTGAGATGCACTAGTATACACACACAGTATGTAGGGAACCAAAACTTTTGCATCTGTATGTATATACACAATAGATCTACAGGTGGATGAGGCATGGCCTCCACACCTCTCAGACCCAGGGAAGGAGGCGTGGTTTCTGTTCTTGCTTTGCCAGTGTATGAGGTGTAGCCTCTGTACCTGTCAGTCCCAATGGAAGAGGCGTGGTCTCTGTGCCTTTGGTAACAATGAAGGAGGCATGGTCTCTTCCTTTAGTATCAGTGAAGGAGGTGTAGCCTCTGTACCTGAAAGTCTCACTGAAGGAGGTGTGGCTTCTGTACATGTCAGTCTTGCTGAAGGAGGTGTGGTGTCTATGCCTTTAGTAGCAGAAAAGGAGGTGTGGTCTCTGTGCCTTCAGTAATAAGTGAAGGTGTGGCCTCTGTACCAGTCAGTCCCACTGAAGGAGGTGTGGTCTTGATGCTTTTAGTAGCAACAAAGAAGGTGTTGTTTCTGTACCTTCAGTATCGGTGAAGGAGGTGTGGCCTGTGTACCTGTCAGGTCCATTGAAGGAGGCGTGGCTTCTGTACCTGTTGATTCCAATGAAGGAGGAGTGGCCTGTATATCTGTCGATTCCAGTGAAGGGGCATGACATCTGTACCTGTTGACTCCAGTGAAGGAAGCATGGTCTCTGTATCTCTTAGTTCCAGTGAAAGAGGTGTGGCCTCTGTACCTTTCGGTTCCATTGAAGGAGGCGTGGCCTCTGTAGTTGTTGATTCCAATGAAAGAGGCGTGGCCTCTGTACTTGTTGATTCCAATGAAAGAGGTGTGGCCTCTGTACCTGTCAGTTCCATTGAAGGAGGTGTGGCCTCTGTAATTGTTGATTCCAGTCAACAAGGTGTGGCCTGTGTACCTGTTGGCTCCATTGAAGGAAGCATGGCCTCTGTACCTGTTGGCTCCATTGAAGGAGGGGTGGCCTCTGCACTTGTTGATTCTAATGAAGGAGATGTGGCCTCTGTACCCATTGGTTCCAGTGAAGGAGGTGTGGCCTCTGTACTTGTCAGGTCCAGCAAAGGAGGCGTGGCCTCTATACCTGTTGGTTCCAGTGAAGGAGGCATTGCCTCTGTACCTATAAGTTCCAGTGAAGGAGGCGTGGCCTCTATACCGGTCATATCCATTGACGGAGGCATGGCCTCTGTACCTGTTGGTTCCAGTGAAGGAGGCGTGACACCTCTACCTGTTGATTCCAGTGAAGGAGGCGTGGCCTCTCTACCTGTAAGTTCCAATGAAGAAGGCATGGCCTCTGTACCTGTAATTTCCAGTGAAGGAGGCGTGGCCTCTCTACCTGTAAGTTCCAATGAAGGAGGTGTAGCCCCTGTATCTGCCAGTCTGTCAGAAGGAGGCAGGGCCTCTCTGTCTCTCAGAGAGAGAAGAAAGAAGGCAGAACAGCAGAAGCAAGTGTAAAATACACACAGCATGAGAGCAGCATGATTGGTGTCAATTGTTGTGAAGCAGAGAGCAAGGACAAAAAGCCAGTGCTGATTTCGCCAATTACCCTGAGTGACTGTGTGGATACAACAATGAGCCGTGACCTTTGACCTTGCCACACTGCCTGAGAAAATGGGAATGTGTGTAAAAAAATATGCGATGTTCATGAATTATTCAGCGGCAGCAAAAATATTCACCAAAAGCCATCAGGTACACAGATGCATGGACAAGCCTGCATGCACACATGCACTCCAGACACACACATACACACACACACACACACACACATTATTATGGACAGCTTATACAGTGACAACACTCGAAAAAGAAAAACAAGGGCTTGAGAATGTGCTTACATCAGAATTGTACACACACACACACACACACACACACACAAATTAAAGAAAATAAAAATTACACATTTAAATGAACATTCAAGGAAGTTCACTACAAACCAGTGCAACTAGAAATTAATAGTAATAATCTGTTCATTCACTTTGATGCTGATTCCTCACACAGATCCCTGCTGGTACGAGAGTTAGGCGTGAACTCAAAATAACAATCACACTTCTTGTAGCTAAGAGGCTTTCATGAATAAGGATTATTTTAATTTGTTTTGGTCTTGATCCTGAAAGAAAAAAAAACAGCCTTAAGGAGGTGTGCAAAAAAACATTTTTTTGCAAAAATTTGAAAAATTCAAAATGAAGGAAGGAAATGATTAATCTCTTGAATATGAAATATTTCACACAAGTGCATGCGGACATTAAAGCAACAGGGTGATCTACCAAATACATGCTAAAGCTGCACGCCCACTACACGCCCACTTACACCACACCTCAGTTTCAGTTCACAGCTCAGCCGCATTCACGATGTCCATGATACCTGGGTTTACTCAGTTATAGAAACTAATTTAAATATGCAAATAGTATGATAATGTGTGTGTGTGTGCGCGCACTTGTTTGGGTATGTGTTACTGCGCATGCATGGGTGCATTGTTGCTCACCCCTTGCCTGTGTGTGTGTGTGTAGCTGCAGAATCAGGAATCAGTGCGCTCTCTGATGAAGCGGACAGAGGCGGAGCTTAGTGTGCGAGTGTGTGATGCTCTGAGGAAGCAGGAGGATCCTCTCCAGAGACAGCGCCTCCTGGTGGAGGAGGAAAGACTCAAATATCTCAACGAGGAGGAGCTCATTATCCAGCAACTGCAGTGAGTCGAGTCACGAATCATTGAGCTTTGATTCGTGAGTCAGTTCATTCATATAATTATATTCCATATAACTGCTTGCTGCTTGGGAGTCACTTCCTGTTTACAGAAACATAAACGCCTGTTTCATTTATTTCCACTTCGATGTTGAAAAGTGACCAACATTTAGTCTCGTAACATCACCTCTGTGTGTTGATTCAAATTCTGGTCAAATGACACTTCGAATCTGTTCATTGCCCAACAATCACATTTTATTAATCAGTGTTTGTGACGTGCCGCCGAATCACCTCATATTGGTGTTAATTGATGGCACTTACGTGGATCTAAGTGAAGCTAACATTCATTTGATGTAATTGAATTACATACGTAATGCACTCTGTGAGGGGTGGCACGGTGGTGTAGTGGTTAGCGCTGTCGCCTCACAGCAAGAAGGTCCGGGTTCGAGCCCCGGGGCCGGCGAGGGCCTTTCTGTGCGGAGTTTGCATGTTCTCCCCGTGTCCGCGTGGGTTTCCTCCGGGTGCTCCGGTTTCCCCCACAGTCCAAAGACATGCAGGTTAGGTTAACTGGTGACTCTAAATTGACCGTAGGTGTGAATGTGAGTGTGAATGGTTGTCTGTGTCTATGTGTCAGCCCTGTGATGACCTGGCGACTTGTCCAGGGTGTACCCCGCCTTTCGCCCGTAGTCAGCTGGGATAGGCTCCAGCTCGCCTGCGACCCTGTAGAACAGGATAAAGCGGCTAGAGATAATGAGATGAGATGAGATTTACGATGTATGTAAATGTAAACATAAATGTAAACGTTA
The DNA here is from genome assembly GCF_027579695.1 of Neoarius graeffei. Taxonomy (NCBI): domain Eukaryota; kingdom Metazoa; phylum Chordata; class Actinopteri; order Siluriformes; family Ariidae; genus Neoarius; species Neoarius graeffei. The sequence goes on from NC_083588.1 coordinate 58,449,425, forward strand.
CAACTCTGTATAAAGCGACAGTTTAGCGAAACATGAAATTTCCTCATGTGTCATTGGTTGAATATCTCCCTGACTTTCACTCCTCACACAACCATCATAAACTGACAATCATGACAAACGTGCTAATATGGTTCTCGCTAATGTGAGATTGCATGTGTGTGTGTGTGTGTTGGTCAGTGATTTGGAGAAGTCAGTGGAAGAGATCCAGAAGGAGAGCTCAGTGAACCACAGACACATCATAGTGCAAGAGCTGGAGGAGAAGAGCACGGTGCTGAGGAGACTGGGAGAGACCCTCACTGAGCTCAAGAGTGAGCACACACACACACCATGCACTAACACACCATGCACTAACACACCTTAACAGCAACAATCTGATTAATGTTAAGTGGCACTAATCACATTGAGCATAGTTGATATGTATAAAGTGGGATCATAGGACTGTGTGTGTGTGTGTGTGTGTAGATCAGTTCCCGGGGCTGCAGAGTAAAATGCGTGTGGTGTTGAGGGTGGAGGTGGAGGCTGTAAAGTTCCTAAAGGAGGAGCCACACAGACTGGACGCTCTGCTCAAACGCTGCAAAACCATCACTGATACTCTCACCATGCTCAAGAGGTATACACACACACACACACACACACACAAAAACATGCACACTTGAATACACATCAGTGAGCACAAATACCACCCACACACACAAGCATGCACACACACACACACAAAAGCATGCACACTTGAATACACATCAGTGAGCACAAATACCACCCACACACACAAGCATACACACCTGCGTGCGTGCACACACACACACCTGAGTACATAGAAACACACACAAATAGGACAACACAAAACAGTTGTTATGATTATACTTAAAAAATAATCTGCCTATTATTGTCTTATAGAAAATGTTTTCAAGAAATTAGAAATAATTAAAGATGATTGACTACAGCAAATTATTTCTAATTTCCTGAAAACACATTTTCTGCAAGACGATAATGGACAGATTATTTTTATCTACTTTTATACACTTCAGGTGATCTCAAGCTTAGGACATGTTTTGGAGCTTGTTTTCTCCACTGTGTTGTCAGGCAGGTGAACGAGGGTGTGAGGAAGAACATGGAGGAGTACTCCAACCCCTCACCCAAACACACCACCGGAGATGACTACAGGAAGAACGCTGACTTTGACATTCCCACCAGCCCACCACTCAGCCTCAACGAGACCAGCCTGGCTAACTGGAGCCCTCATGGCCACACCAATCCCCACAGCAACCTGTCGCCAGGGCAGCTGAAGGGGCGGGGCCTGGAGGAGCTTGGGGGCCGGGGAGGTGCTGATAAAGCCTCCTCTGTGGAAGTCAGACTGGTAAAATTGCACGACTTCAAACTCTAAATGTCTTGTAACTCTAAATGGATAAAATGTACACATCATTCTTTAAATCGTTTAAATTAAAAAAAAAAAAAACAGAATCACTGGCAAATTCCTGAGCCAGCCATGAGTGTGATGCTCTTTCTGTTTCTCTCCAGGCAGCTGAAAGGGACTGGGAGGAGAAGCGAGCCAGTTTAACCCAGTACAGTGCTCAGGACATTAACCGACTTCTGGAGGAAACCCAGGCCGAGCTCATGAAGGCGATCCCAGATCTGGACTTTGCTGCTAAACAGATCAAACCAGTTCAGAACCAACATCAGAATCAAAACCAGAACCAGTGCGAGTCTGTGTCTAGCGCCAACACCACACCTGAGCACAAACCCAACAAACCTCAGCATCCCACACACAAGGTCTCGAGCAAGGAAGGCGGCTCCAAGAAGGGATCCGACGAGCTCACGGTGGCGAGGTATCGCACGGAGAAGCCATCCAAATCGCCCCCTCCACCGCCTCCCCGAAGGAGTTTCCCCACCTCACCAGGCCTCACCACACGCAGTGGAGAGGTGATCACCTCCACCAAGAGCATGAAGGTAACATAGTACATCAGAAACACCTTCTTAATAAAGTCCTTTATTCATTTGTAACTCAGGTGTGTTTGTAGAAATCGGAATCGGAGGAAACGGAGATTCAGAAACCACACGTGAAGTTGAGGAGGAGTGTCTCGGAAGCTCCCAGGCCTGCCTCCACACCCCCCACAGTGGCAGGTGGAGAGAGAGAGGACGGAGAAGTCGAGCAGACTGCTGCCGAACCAGAGGTATAATCATTACCTCAGAACACAGACAGGAAATATCTATTTCGATCAACTATCAGCCCATATCTAGTGTTCCATAGCCTTTATGCCAAAATAACTATGAAGTAGCACCTCATGAATAAAGTAATTATGGAATTTAAAAAAACTTAATTGATAAATATTACCCATAGCATACAAAACCAACTCATAGGTCTAGGGTTAGAGCCTAAGGGAATCTTTCTCGAGGCATCATCAATGTCAGTACTGTCACTGGGACATTCAAAGTCAAAGTCCTTCCCGTGCCAGGACCTGGTCTTCCCAGGCAGTCTCCTGTCCCAGTACTAACCAGGCCCTTAAGGTGGCGCCAATCTCTGCTTCTATACCACTCGGTCTCTTGCCTGTACAGCTAGGGTTACAGTGGAAGGCTGGTCCTCTGGTAACCATGAGAGTTTGACTCCCCTCTCGCATCTGCATTGCAACATGCCTTGCCAGATGGCAGTAGGTACCACTTTTATGATGGTCTTTGGTATGACCCAACCTGGAGTAGAATTTGCGATCTCCCAATTGAGAGGCGGACATGCTAAACATTAGTCCAGCTTGCAGTGGTCCACTGGGACATTATTTTGACAAATTAAAAGCATTGAGTCTTGGATCAGTACTGGAGAAATGAATGTTCATGCTGCCCAAAAATATTATCTCAGTGTTTTGATGATGATACTACTACATGCACCCCAAAATCCCCCCAAGTGTCCAACTGGGTTGAGATCTGGTGAGTGAGAAAGGAAAGCCATAGTGTTTGTTGTTTCCATCATTTTCATCTTCATTAGCGACCAGGGTCATCCTGGAAGAGACCACACCCATTGCGATAGAAATGTTTCATCATAGGATAAATGGTATCAGTCAGAAGAACTTTGTATTGAGTGACGACAATTGTGCCAAACCATGCCAACAAAAACAAGTAGCTACCTCGTACCGGTACCTTTACTGCTGTAAGACATGTGGTCATGTATGTTGCAATTGATCATTAGTAGAGCACATGACCATAACGTACTGTATGTAGGCCATAATTGTACTAAACCCTCTGGAAAGGTCACTTTTTAAATGTGGTCTGTATTTACCTCTGCCAACTTTGTTGGAGGAGGTTATGTGTTTGCCTCCGCTTGTTTGTTTGTTTGATTGTTTGCATTGTAACTCAAAAAGTAGTGAACAGATTTGGATGAAATTTGGAGGAAAGGTGAGCCATGGGCCAAGGAATAATTGATTAGATTTTGATGCAAATCCGCATATGTGTGCAGATAAGGATTTTTGTGCCTGTTCCCAACGTAACTCAAACATTAATGAACAGATTTGGATGAAATTTGGTGGAAATGTGAGCCATGGGCCAAAGAACAATTGATTAGATTTTGATGCAAATCCAGATATGTATGCAGATCCAGGATCCAGATAGCTATGCAGAGCCAGGATTTTTGTGTCTGTCCCTAGTGTAACTCAAAAAGTAGTAAACGGATTTGGATGAAGTTTGGTGGACAGCTTTAGTATTATCCTAGGTTCAAGTGATTTGATTTTGATGTTGATAATATGTGGCTTGGTGGAGGTATGGACTCTGCCGAATGCCCTTCTAGTTCATTTTGCGTTTTAAATTTGGACAATACTCCTTTCAGTTTGGTTGGAGGCAATCAGGGACGGCTTAAGAAGTAATGAACCCCTGGGAATGGATGCAGAAAAGGCCCCCACCCCATGTTCTATATAAAAATAGAACATGCAATTCTGCTTGAAATAAAGTCGATGTTTATGGATGCTCAACAAAGTCTGCACCATGGCAGGAAAACAGAGGATTCAGCCTGCAGAAATTCCTACAGAAAACTCAGTTATAAACACTGTATGATGTTTTTTTTTCTTGGAATATCTTCAAAGTGTCATCTTTCTATGCAGTTCTCCACAGAGACTTTTGAGCAAGTTTAAAACAACAAGAGCAACTTTATACGGAGGCTCTGACTTTGGAGGCTCCCTGACTGCTTGTGCCTCTGGGTCTGTGCCTGGTCGGCCTTTTCAGTAATCCATCCTCGCCATGGAGGTGATAGGTCACGTTCTTCCTGAAGTGTCTTTATACTAAAGAAAAGGAGTAAAAACTCTATTCCCACAGGATATAATGGGATCTTTACCAACATATCAGGTCAGATGGAATCTACACTATACAGTATGTAGGATGTGGAATTATTCCAGCACATTTCATAGGAGATAAGATACAGTGTAATCGTTCCATAATCACATTAAAGGAAATCTCTAAGGTCCCGGTCACACTATGGCTCGCGATGGGTTTGCAAATACTTGGCAATGAAAAATTGGTAGCATCGCCACCAATCATGGGGTGCACGATGAATGTTCTCCGAGCTTCGCAAGTTTTTTTTTTGGTGTGTCTCCACCTCGTGAGTAGCCAAAAACGTCGCAAAAAATTTCAATGCATGCAAACTAAGCAACAAATACTCACAGATGGATTTAGGAATACTTCCCGAAGCTTAGGGAACCTTCTTCGAGCCTCTTGAGATGTATTTGTCTCGAATCCATGTCCCCAATGCTTGCAGAAGCCTCATCAACATGGCAGCTCGGGATAGCCTAACCGTCACCAAGACTTAAAAAGTACATTTACATTCGGGGATCCTTCAGAGCGCGTTGTGCACACGCTTGGGACCCAGTTGTTATGGGAAACACCTGATGCTAATTTGAGCACAATCAGCACGCACGTATTAGGACGCTGTTTTCACAGAAACATTGTGAAGTATTCTGTCAGGTATGCAGTGATAGACAGATGTAAGTGCAGGAAGAGCATTTATTAGCAGGCGTAATATTTACAAAAACAAAACGTGAGGCAAGGTCAGAGTAACAAAACACAAATGAAACCAAAAGCAAAACAGAAAGCAGAGTCATAAACATGGCTAGAAACAAATGTGACCGTGATAATGATGATACTTCACAAAGTCTCTGTGACAACAGCATCCTTATCTGCATGTGCTGATTTGCGCTCAAATCAATATCAGGTGTTTCCCATAACGACTGGGTCCCAAGAGCATGCACAACACACTCTGTGAGCGAGCGTGGCCGTTCGAGCTGTGCCAGGCTCAAGTGTGCGAAGGCGTGACAGTCAAGTGTTGACCTGCTGTGTGACCACAACTTTTAGCTCAGCTGTATATCGCCATGCACTGCCACCATAACGCCTCATTTTCATCTCTAACCTATCGCGATGCATCACAAGCTGTAGTTTGACCATAGCTTAAGTAAAACTAATCCAGTTTGAATATACCTTCAACACATCACTCATTTTCGTTGGAGTACATTGTTCCTGCCAGTTGCTCCAGTTGTCATGTTTGCTAAATGACAATGGGGAAGCCATAGCCAAATGGTTAGAGAAACAGCTTTGGGACCAAAAGGTCACTGGTTTGAGTCCCTGAACCAGCAGAACTGGCTCAAGTGCCCTTGAGCAAGGTGCCTAACCCCCAACTGCTCCAGCAAGAGTGGTGGCGTACCTTGTGTCTGATTAGCCAGAGAAAAACTGATGATGTGATTATCAGTTTGGGCAAGAAGACAATAAATGGCATTGTATTTTCCTAAACGGAAAACACTGCTGCTATAAGCTAATGTGTAAAAATACATGACAGTTTCTTCTTGCATGAAATCATGTAGAAATTACCGAGACGCCTTGTTCTGGTCATTTTATGAAGGGAGATAAAATGGTTTCGCAGCTCACATTGTTTCTGGTTAATGTGTTATACATGTTATTTAAACTGATCAAGGTCACCAGTGCCTATGCTAGCAGTTTTCAGAGTAATCCCTCTTTATTTATACAGTACCTTTGTGATTCTTTTTCTTTTTTGTGTGCTATAAGCAGAAGTAAACACAAGTGTTTCATTATGACACAGATGTTGCTGTTATGGCCTCTGGTTGCCGGATATGTAAGAAGCGGAATGTTCCAGATGCTAACCTGCTGCGCCTTTCAGACATTCTCACACACACACACAACTGCTTGAACTCTGTTGGTGTTTGTAGTTGTCAGCTCCTTTAGCTCAGGGGTAAACACACATTTCTGCATGCTCTCAGCGAGGCTCATTAGCATCAGCAGGCAGTGCAGATTGCTCTCTTTTGGTTGAGCGAGTGTGCAGGATGTGCCACATGTTGCAGTGCTTTTGGCTCTCTCTCTTTGCCAGACTCCTACGGAGCCCGTGATCAGGGTGCAGTGAGAGTTATCACGCTGACCTTTTAGCAAAAACCAATGAGACGTATCACGTCAATCCACTTCCTCAAGTAGTGATGGAGGTTTGATGGTGGTCTTTTGGTTCTTCACAATGCCAGGACTACGTTTTCTGACTCAGTGTGGCCTTGAATTTGTCTCTCTTATGCATTTAAGGTTTTGAAATTCAGAACAAAGAAGTGTGAAGTGTACTGGATGTACTAACCTTTGGGAAATTAGCAGTGAACAGTTTTGCGTGCGATTATGTTCGCTTGAGGTTGTTATTAGTCTTATTATTAATCAATATCAGCTCTTATGCTACAACAAGTAAACAGTGTGCAGGGCATTAATTTGGCCAACACGCTTTTAAATCCTCAATTGGTTTTACTCGAATGGAAAGAAAATGCTGCAATCGGAATAAGGCATTTCATATAATAGTGTGGGGCAGCACGGTGGCGTAGTGGTTAGCGCTGTCGCCTCACAGCACGAAGGTCCGGGTTCGAGCCCCGTGGCCGACGAGGGCCTTTCTGTGCGGAGTTTGCATGTTCTCCCCGTGTCCGCATGGGTTTCCTCCGGGTGCTCCGGTTTCCCAGTCCAAAGACATGCAGGTTAGGTTAACTGGTGACTCTAAATTGACCGTAGGTGTGAATATGAGTGTGAATGGTTGTCTGTGTCTATGTGTCAGCCCTGTGATGACCTGGCGACTTGTCCAGGGTGTACCCCGCCCAGTGCCGTATTAAGCCAATGCGGTGCCCCTGGGCACTATACCTCAAGTGCCCCCCCCCCCACCACCACCACCACCACCACTACCACCTTGCACACACTCACAAACCTTGCCCTTTGCTGTCAAAAATAGTAGCATATACGTAAACAATAGTACACATAAACAAGGTCATTCTTCCTCATTGAAAATGTATTAAGTAGGCTACATCAGCCCATCAAATTCACTGAAAACAACCAACGATATGCATGTAGGCATATTGAAATGTCTTATTCAAAAATGATCAGCATATATTTGTATGTCTCAATAAATATATCCATAACACCCTCGTCTTCCTTCTCGTCACCATGGTGTGAACTGATCTCTACCTGGCTTAAAGTGGCTTCGCACATATCCTCCTCCCCGGGGTCTCCCTCGCTCCCATCTTCCTCAAGGGGATCCTCGGCGTCGCCGACCCCTCGGCTGACACTGGCTGTGGTTGCATCTCCCCGGCTAGTGCTAGCAGGGCCATCTCCCTCACTAGCATCGCTGATTTCACTAGCTTCGGCTTCAGCGCTGGTAGTGACAGCAGTTGTCGATGTTTTTATAAAAAAACGATCTAACACTGGAACATTTTTAATTGCAGCTACACGCCTGGAGTCTTTCTCTTTTTTTAATTTTCTCTTCGCACAACCACTCAATTGATGTCTGTCCATTTTTCATTTCTACCGCGGTTTTTAAAAAATTGATACATTTCACCGTAGGTGGACTGGCTCAACTGACAGGTTGAGGAAAGGGGGGTTAATGGTCACATAGGCCACTCTTGCTCAGAATTATGATTATTGTTGTTCTTATGAAATTAGTGTTCATAATGAATTATATATGACTATTTAACAATGTCAAGTGTATAACCATTTTAAGTGTACAAACATTCACGAAAAATATTTTTAAAGTTTCTGTCATGTGGTGCCCCCCCCCCCCCCCCCCCCCCCCCCACTGGCTGTGAGTGGTTAGTGCCCCTGGGCACTGTGCCGCAGGCCCATATAGTTAATCCGGCACTGACCCCGCCTTTCGCCCGTAGTCAGCTGGGATAGGCTCCAGCTTGCCTGCGACCCTGTAGAACAGGATAAAGTGGCTAGAGATAATGAGATGAGATGAGATATAATAGTGTGGAATTAAACTGTTTATCTGTATGTGATACGAAAAGGGGGCGGCACGGTGGTGTAGTGGTTAGCGCTGTCGCCTCACAGCAAGAAGGTCCTGGGTTCGAGCCCCGGGGCCGGCGAGGGCCTTTCTGTGTGGAGTTTGCATGTTCTCCCCGTGTCCGCGTGGGTTTCCTCCGGGTGCTCCGGTTTCCCCCACAGTCCAAAGACATGCAGGTTAGGTTAACTGGTGACTCTAAATTGACCGTAGGTGTGAATGTGAGTGTGAATGGTTGTCTGTGTCTATGTGTCAGCCCTGTGATGACCTGGCGACTTGTCCAGGGTGTACCCCGCCTTTCACCCGTAGTCAGCTGGGATAGGCTCCAGCTTGCCTGCGACCCTGTAGAAGGATAAAGCGGCTAGAGATAATGAGATGAGATGAGATGATACGAAAAGGGTTGCCAGATCTGTGTGATTAAATCCGCACAATAAGCCGACAAACCATATGAAAATGTGCTGCCGCTGTCTGATTAATTCTTTCAAAATATCTATGAGGGGACAAAAAAACCTCCATGTCCACAGGGAAACACCCATAGCACCCTGGTTTTGAGAGAGAGGAATAGTAGAATATGGAATTAACTGAGGAGAAGTACGCTTTGGATGTTGCCATTTTCTTCTTTCGGCTGCTCCCACTAGGGGTCACTACAGCAGATCATCATGATCTGTATATTTGATTTGGCATAGATTTTTACACCGGATGCTCTTCCTGATTGCAACCCTCCCCAATCTATCTGGGCTTGGGACCGGAACTAAGTATGCACCAGTGTTGTAGTCGAGTCACTAAACCTTGAGTCCGAGTCCAGTCTCAAGTCCCCAGTGTTCAAGTCCGAGTCATTAAAAGAAAATTTCAAGTCGAGTCCCAGAACAAGACTCCAACTGAACCATTTGACGGTGGCTGTTGCTGCCTTTTTGTGAAACTGTCTCTGCTACTGTGTTGGACTAACATTCCTGCTCGACTGCTCCATTTTAGTTAATAAATAATAAATAAGTTAATAAATAGTTAATAAATTATAAATTTAGTTAATAAATAATAAAGCTTGTTCATCACTCAGCAAGCCCCGCCCACTATCAACAGGGCAAATAACATGAGCAAGGGTTAACACTAGCTAGTTCATCACTCAGCAAGCAAGCCCCGCCCACTATCAACAGAGCAATGAACATAGCATGTCACTTCCTTCTCTGGGTAGAGTCTCGCCAAATGACGATTTGAAGTTCGAGGTTGTCCCCGTCGTCTCCTCGATAGTTCTTCTACATATGGAACACATAGCAGTGCATTTTTTTCCCCACTGCACGAGAAGTCCGTATAAGCAAAGCAGACAATCCTAGGGGTTTCTCTCCAGGCATTTTAGCGCCATTAACGTTAGTTTGTTCCTGAACATGACATATGAACAGGTGAATGTGCATTCTCTTGCATAAAATTGGTATAAATATTAATGTAGATATAAATATCTTATGCCAAATTATTATGGAATGTTACAAAAAATAAAGAAAAAATCAGAGTCCTCGTCTCCAGTTTACGAGTCCAAATGCAGTTAATGCACGAGTCCGAGTTCAAATTTGGGTCATCAGTGCTCAAGTCCAAGTCAAGTCACGACACAAGTCCTTAAAATTAGGGCATGAGTTGGACTCATGTCCAAGTCCTGGACTCGAGTACTACAAGCCTGGTTTGTAGTACTTAAACTGTGTGTTTGGGGTTGTTTGCTAGTTTTGAACAACCCTAGCATAGCTGGAATGCTAGCCAGTCACTGATGTCTACTAGCTCATCCAGTGAATTGCATGAAGTGATCATTTTTGTATTCTATAGTCTTCCACCAAAATCAAACTTCAACCAAGTATTGGCTGAGTTTAAAACTCAGAACAGTAAAATGTCGATGATTTTGGACTTGGCACTGAAGCTACCCCATGTTAGTGATTCCTGGACATGTTACGGACAATCTTTAGTCATCTCTTAACAATCAGGTGCAACACACACAGCCACAATGTCTATAATGCAAGCTTAGAATCTCATCTCATCTCGTTATCTGTAGCCGCTTTATCCTGTTCTGCAGGGTCGCAGGCGAGCTGGAGCCTATCCCTGCTGACTACGGGCGAAAGGCGGGGTACACCCTGGACAAGTCGCTAGGTCATCACAGGGCTGACACATAGACACAGACAACCATTCACACTCACATTCACACCTACGGTCAATTTAGAGTCACCAGTTAACCTCACCAGGGCTTTGAACCAGAATTTTTTTCCTATTGGTTCGTTCCGAACAGAAACGGAATTTTAACGTTTCCGGTTTTGGGTTCCACCATTAAATAGACGTTCCCGAACCGGTTAGAACAAAAAAATTTCGTTCCCGGAATGGTTAATTACGTTCCCTGTCAGCGGTTTAACAAATGGCTATAAAGTTATGTCTCTGTCTCGTCCAGCTTAAGCCAAATGTAGGCTAATTCTATTACAACCTTCATTAAATAAGACAAGAAATAATTCAAAACAATTATTATTTCAAATGTTGGCGATTTGGATTCTCAGTATGTCTTCCCATCTACACAAACAGAAAAAGTGCCAAAAATGAAAGAGAATTCGTTTAGTGTGTTACCAAAGGCTAGTCAGGCCCTATAGAGGGCTACCGCATGACGTCACCGCGCCACAAGATTTTGTTAGGCGCCATATTGGAAGACCAAGTACACATCTATGCAAGTACATACATACATAAAACAAACTACACCTGAAATGTAGCCAGGGCCGGTTCTGCCCTAATCTGGACCCGGGTGCAACATCGCGCGACACCCCCCCCCCCCCCCAAAAAAAAAAAAAACCACAAGTCTAAATCAGGACAACCATCACATAACTATAACATTTTATATCAACTATTTTAACTAAATGGGCTATAATAAATAAGCCTGCAGGCAGCCACGGCGGGCTGCCTCAGAAAAGTAACCATTCAATGACACAACTGAAAGCCTGCAGCCACGGCGGGCTGCCTTAAAAAGTAACCATTTGTCCTACCTTAAAACTCGTTTTGCATTTTCTGCCTCCTTTTTTGTATTTTCAACCCTCCGTTTATTTTCTTTCCTTTTCTGAAAACCCGATTTGTGTCCAGGCATTTTGTTCTGCTACCAACGAACTAACTCGTCAGGTCTCGTCTCTCGAGCCCGCGATGATTCCCGTGGGAAGGGCAACAATTGATACATTTTTACAAACAGCCAATAGGGAGGTTGCAACGTTCAGGCTCTTCTTTGCTCAGACACTCAGTAATGCACTTACTCACTTATTATCACGTGGAGACGTGATAGTAGTCCACCCTCCCGCTCTCTCCATTCAGTCAGCGAACGTCACACAGGAAGTGAACCCCAGCGGGTCATAGAAACTTGCGCAGGAGAAGAATGACTTTTTTATTTGTAGGCTACGGAAACTTTGAGGAATGAAATAAAAACCGGTATTAACCGGTTACCATTATTTTTAATAAGTGTTTCTGTTCCGGAACATAAAAATAATAAAGTTTCTGGTTTCGTTTCTGTTCCATGTGAAATAGAAAAAGTTCCTGGTTTTCATTTCTTGAACCGGTTCAAAGCCCTGAACCTCACCTGCATGTCTTTGGGGGAAACTGGAGCACCCGGAGGAAACCCACGCGGACAACATGCAAACTCCACACAGAAAGGCCCTCGCCGGCCACAGGGCTCGAACCTGGACCTTCTTGCTGTGAGGCGACAGCGCTAATCACTACACCACCATGCCGCCCAAGCTTAGAATAAATGCTTTTATTCTATCCACATTCACTGGATATGAGCAATCGCGCTCTGATTGGTTACTCTACTACTAGGTCATGTACCATGAGTAGAGAAAAACAAAATGGCGGAGCGTGTTGCTGAACCAACCGAGGATGAAATAAAAACTCTACTCGAAAACAAAACCCCAAAAAATACAAAAAAAAGGAACAAAATATGGAATGAAAGTATTTGATGGTAAGAACGTGTCTTTTTTATTTTTCAAGAATTATTATTGCATTTTTCACAAATTGCTCCTGTCATTTCACCGGTTTGTTTACATTCTTCATCTTTTAAGCATTAAAATGTGTTGAATTTTTTTAGACTGGTTCAAAAGCTCAAAAAAGTTTGAAAATTACAGAACTGAAATGTCCAAGGAAGAATTAAATAAATGTCTAAAGCTGTTGTATACCTCGGCATGACAGTAAGACGGCACTTTCTACAAAAAAAACCCAACAACAACACTAAAGTCAATTCATGCAGCCATCGATAGGGTTTTTAAGAAGTCCGCCTAAGCGGAAATGATTTTGTCGGACGTTTTGTATAAAGTTTTTATTTATTGAATTTGCAAAAGATAAAAATAAAAATGCTCCATTTCTCAAAATCCAGTGAATGTGGATAGAATAAAACAGTTATTCCACTCAATCTCGTCGTACATGGCTTATACATGACTCAGTGCTACGCGCCTCATCGGCTACCAGCTCATGCACGACTCGATTTCATGGAATAACTGTTAAATATGCAAATGAGGTAGTCTATGTGGAGCTTTTGTGTACATCATGAAGACATTCTCATGTCTTTCAAAAGAAAAATGTGGAAAAATAAATGTATTGAGTTTCCCTCAGCGGTAAACAACCTACTGTATTATTCCATAGCAAGTCTCATCTGTATCAACACTTTTCTTCTGGACTCGACTCTAAACATTCAGTAACATTTACAAAAGCTTCGTCTTCTCACTGCTCTCTATGCAAATGAAGTCATTTATCATAGGTCAAAAGGAGCAGAAGCTTGTAAAACGATATGACGGAGCCGTCTGGCTCAATACAGCTCTGTTTATTGAAGAGATGAAAAAGGTTACCAAGTTGATGAATTTGCCCAAGTATAAAGTTTGACTTTTAGACCTTTTTAAAGCCACTGAATCAGTCTCTGGTGTCTCACTGACTGATCAATGCATTCATTAAGCTGCTCTTGGTTGAAAATGTCAGCTCTTTGCTTTTACATTTTACTTAAACGCTATTTTTTGGTGAAAAAAACCGGTTGGGTTCGCACTGAAGAAATCAATACACACGTACATAACATGGGGTGTATCCAGGGGCATAAGAAACATAATAGGAGGGGCACCCCACACCCACACCCAATATCACGAGATCCCTTCCCTCCACCATTCTTTCATGAAAAAAATCAAATAAAGTCAATCTTATTGTACAACCCCGATTCCAAAAAAGTTGGGACAAAGTACAAATTGTAAATAAAAACGGAATGCAATGATGTGGAAGTTTCAAAATTCCATATTTTATTCAGAATAGAACATAGATGACATATCAAATGTTTAAACTGAGAAAATGTATCATTTAAAGAGAAAAATTAGGTGATTTTAAATTTCATGACAACAACACATCTCAAAAAAGTTGGGACAAGGCCATGTTTCCCACTGTGAGACATCCCCTTTTCTCTTTACAACAGTCTGTAAACGTCTGGGGACTGAGGAGACAAGTTGCTCAAGTTTAGGGATAGGAATGTTAACCCATTCGTGTCTAATGTAGTATTCTAGTTGCTCAACTGTCTTAGGTCTTTTTTGTTGTATCTTCCGTTTTATGATGCGCCAAATGTTTTCTATGGAGGAAAGATCTGGACTGCAGGCTGGCCAGTTCAGTACCCGGACCCTTCTTCTACGCAGCCATGATGCTGTAATTGATGCAGTATGTGGTTTGGCATTGTCATGTTGGAAAATGCAAGGTCTTCCCTGAAAGAGACGTCGTCTGGACGGGAGCATATGTTGCTCTAGAACCTGGATATACCTTTCAGCATTGATGGTGTCTTTCCAGATGTGTAAGCTGCCCATGCCACACGCACTAATGCAACCCCATACCATCAGAGATGCAGGCTTCTGAACTGAGCGCTGATAACAACTTGGGTCGTCCTTCTCCTCTTTAGTCCGAATGACACAGCGTCCCTGATTTCCATAAAGAACTTCAAATTTTGATTCGTCTGACCACAGAACAGTTTTCCACTTTGCCACAGTCCATTTTAAATGAGCCTTGGCCCAGAGAAGACGTCTGCGCTTCTGGATCATGTTTAGATACGGCTTCTTCTTTGAACTATAGAGTTTTAGCTGGCAACGGCGGATGGCACGGTGAATTGTGTTCACAGATAATGTTCTCTGGAAATATTCCTGAGCCCATTTTGTGATTTCCAATACAGAAGCATGCCTGTATGTGATGCAGTGCCGTCTAAGGGCCCGAAGATCACGGCCACCCAGTATGGTTTTCCGGCCTTGACCCTTACGCACAGAGATTCTTCCAGATTCTCTGAATCTTTTGATGATATTATGCACTGTAGATGATGATATGTTTAAACTCTTTGCAATTTTACACTGTCGAACTCCTTTCTGATATTGCTCCACTATTTGTCGGTGCAGAATTAGGGGGATTGGTGATCCTCTTCCCATCTTTACTTCTGAGAGCCGCTGCCACTCCAAGATGCTCTTTTTATACCCAGTCATGTTAATGACCTATTGCCAATTGACCTAATGAGTTGCAATTTGGTCCTCCAGCTGTTCCTTTTTTGTACCTTTAACTTTTCCAGCCTCTTATTGCCCCTGTCCCAACTTTTTTGAGATGTGTTGCTGTCATGAAATTCCAAATGAGCCAATATTTGGCATGAAATTTCAAAATGTCTCACTTTTGACATTTGATATGTTGTCTATGTTCTATTGTAAATACAATATCAGTTTTTGAGATTTGTAAATTATTGCATTCCATTTTTATTTACAATTTGTACTTTGTCCCAACTTTTTTGGAATCGGGGTTGTATATTTTTATCGACCTATGAAAATCATGTAATTCTCCAACAGAGATTTATTTTCTGGTTATAATCGGATTAAATGTCAAATAACCATCATGCAACTTGCTTCCTCTCAGCAGAATTCCATCTTGGGCCTATGGTTCTGTTTCAGCAGCTTCACCACAGTAAAGTTGGTTTTATATTGCGTTATTCGCTCCACGTTCGAGATTCTCGCTTCTATTTCTCAAGAAATAAACACACAAAAAGGACAAAATGTGCACTGTCGTACTCTGGAGTGGACAGAAAATGTGTGATAATTCTAAATATTCCATCCACATTCACTGAATATGAGTAATCGCGCGCTCTGATTGGCAACTCTACTACTAGACTATCAGCTCATATACCGTGAGTAAAGAAAAACAAAATGGTGGAATGCATCAAGTCAGATATATCATTTTGCTCTCAAGTATTTAAAAGAAACAGAAATCGCAAAAAGAGTACAGTAGTTTGTTTTTTTCCCCCCAATATCTCCTGTTCCACACTCCAGCCCAGTCGGTGGCAGTAATGCATCTTTAAGTTGGTTTGCTAACTGCCAAAAAAACCTAAAGAAGAAGAAAATGGAAGACTGTGTTGCTGAACCAACTGAGGACGAAATAAAAACTCTACTCGAAAACAAAATCCCAAAATATGGAATGAACGTATTTGATAGTAAGAACATATCTTTTTTTTTCAAGAATTGTTATTATTGCATTTTTCACAAATTTCTCCTGTCATTTCACCAGTTTATTTACATTCTAAACGGAAACGATTTTGTCGGACATTTTGTATAAAGGTTTTATTTATTACTGAATTTGCAAAAAATAAAAATGCTCTGTTTCTCAAAATCCAGTGACTGTGGATAGAATAAAACAGTTATTCCACTCAATCTCATCATACATGGCTTATAGCCGACTTGGTGCTATGCTCTGATTTTCTTTTGTAAGTTCGTTTGGTCCACGGCAGGCGTCACTTATCCACGCAGTCTTCACGAGACTTGTGCGAGACTTGGAAACGTGAAGTGTCAACCAGGTGTCAGTGCCGCCATTTTGAAAACTGTTTTCCAAATGAAATGTTGCACAAAAACGAGTTTAAATGACGATTACTGCCGACTTTTTTCAAACTTTCCTGATTGCTATCAAAACAAACAAAACTTTTGGCTTGATTACGTCAGCATTCGAAAGACGGCGCGCGCGTCTTTTGACAACGTTGGCAGATGTCGGTCACTTTGATTTCCGATGTACGTTTTACTTCCGTCCTACGATGTCTCGCACAGGTCTCAACGAATCTCGTTTACGGCCATTGCTTTGACCTATGGACTGATATATTACAGAGCATATTTCAAACACTCATAACTTGCTATAGCAGCGACAAAATAGCGATCAAAAACGCATTCCTATATTTAATAAAATGAGAAATAGAATTTTGATGATAAAAAAATTTGCCTTCAGTTCTCCTTTAAACTCTTCTGCCATTAAAGCCCACTGAAGCTAGTCATTGGAGTTAATGAAGTCTTTAAGGGACCGTCTAAAAAGTGCATGACGTGAGCAATTATGTAAAATTCTACCAGGAATCTTACAAGATTGTTGCCTCTCTATAGTTTTCACCCCCTACCCTCAGGGCAAATTTGGTCCCCTCCCTTATGTCAAACTCCTTCCAACACCACTGGGTGTAGCTATGGGTGGGCCTGATTTTGGCGGTCTTTCCCAGATTTAATAGTTAATCCAGAGTTTTGTTCGTAAATCCAGTTACTCAGATGAACTCTTACTGTGAACGTAGCTGGTTCTGGGACATGTTAAGTGACATAAAGTACCAAAGTGAAAGCTAGAAATCTGGCTAGTGTTAATCTCTTCTCACTGTTTCAATGTTGTAAAATCAGACAAGTAAAGAAAATTAAATATGAAAGATGTTGTATTTAATTTATTTATGGTTGTGGTAATGGTGCTACAGATCAACATAATAATAATAATGTCTTAAA
Organism: Neoarius graeffei; assembly: GCF_027579695.1. NCBI lineage: Eukaryota > Metazoa > Chordata > Actinopteri > Siluriformes > Ariidae > Neoarius > Neoarius graeffei. The sequence goes on from NC_083588.1 coordinate 58,466,465, forward strand.
GACATAATGCTCTTAGAAATTATTCATATCAGACCCTGCTGATGTGAATTTTTTGCTTCTCCACTGACACATGGATGCAAAAGATTATTGACTAAAACTACATTGTGCATCTTCCCATATCAGCAGTCCACGCTGTTACAGGAAAGTCTTCACCAGGCAAAACCTGACACACGGGTAAGATACTGACTCCTCTCACTTATAAAAAGAATCTCATAACTTTAGCGATTGTTAATCAGTAATTCATGATCTCTATTCACAGCCTTCCTCTTCATCCGTCCCTCAGATTATCCTGACCGAGTTTCCTACTTCATCGTCCATGAAAGGAACCATGACGCAGGTTTCCACCTCGGCACAACGGGACAGGAGCACAGGAAGTCTAAGTTACAGCAGCTACATTGTCAAGAGTCCACATCTGTCACTGTGGAAACAGGAGCCATTGACCAAACGAACACAATCTCAGATACCAGATTTGAACAGGACAATAAAGGAACTCCAGAAAGGCACGATTACTGAATGGTCTTCAACGTCACCTTCATCTTCACCTTCACCTTTAACACCAAAGAAACCAGCAAGGTTAGTGAAAACAGAGCTGAGGATCCAGGAACCGTTTGAGATCAATGACGAGAAGGCAACAGATAATGGAGATGATGATCAATCCCAGGTCCAGGAGGACATTAGACACAGCACCTATCGACGCCTCGACAATCTGGAGGAGACCATCCGTGAGCTGGAGCTCAGCCTACTTGATTTTGGGACTCCGGCCATCCCAAACTGGCCTCAAGGTATTCCGGACATGGAGTCCAGGACGTCCATCAGCACTGCTCCATCATCTGTGTCCACAATAATGAGCTCAGGAAGAGGAGAGATCCAGAGACCTCCTATTCCACCGAAACCCTTCGTAAATACCAATGCAGCCAAGGTTCAGGAACACACTCAGCCCTTAGCATCGCTCTCTCTCTCTCTCTTTCTCTCTCTCTCTCCTTGTCCTGCTGTCAGCTATTGATTCCAGGCTGATAAGGAGACATGATAGCGAGCCGTCTGACTCCTCCTGTCCTTCTACCTTCTTTATCTTCTTTCCATCACACTATCTCTTCAACACAACAGCGATTAAACTGAACTTCATCTCTTCCTTGCTCTTTCCTTTCTGTAACATCAGCCATAACTGTCTGGTGATGAAAATAAATTGCTTTAGCATCTCTCTTTTTTCTGATTCTTTTTTTCTCTTATCTGCTGTCGAATGCTTCAAGGTCTCGCGGGTCTTTTTTTCCTTCTGCTTATTACTGCTTTACATTGACCTCCTGTCTGAGTAATGAATAATGCCGTCTTGCTTCTCTCCTGTTACATATTTCATAACGGAGAAACGTGAAGCAAGCTAGACAGCATGATAATCGCGTTCATCTCCAAGTGCACAAATTGCGATTACTTTTTAACAAGAGCAATACTGGATTAAATTTTAATGTCCTCCAATTATGAACGATTTTTTTAAAATTACAATGTTCTTGACAATGTTAGTGTTCTATTGTATGAAATTCTCAGAAACAGGATACGTGAAGGAATTTAATAAAAGAATATAAGATAGCAAAGATGTTAACATTAGGATAAAGCGTACAAAATAACATGGATGGGTAGAGACAAAAAGCCAACAAACATGAAATGAAAACAATGGCTTTGATCATAAATTAGGCGGCACGGTGGTGTAGTGGTTAGTGCTGTCGCCTCACACCAAGAAGGTCCAGGTTCGAGCCCCGTGGCCGGCGAGAGCCTTTCTGTGTGGAGTTTGCATGTTCTCCCCGTGTCCACATGGGTTTCCCCCACAGTCCAAAGACATGCAGGTTAGGTTAACTGGTGACTCTAAATTGACCGTAGGTGTGAATGTGAGTGTGAATGGTTGTCTGTGTCTATGTGTCAGCCCTGTGATGACCTGGCGACTTGTCCAGGGTGTACCCCGCCTTTCACCCATAGTCAGCTGGGATAGGCTCCAGCTTGCCTGCGACCCTGTAGAACAGGATAAAGCGGCTAGAGATAATGATATATACAACCCCGATTCCAAAAAAGTTGGGACAAAGTACAAATTGTAAATAAAAACGGAATGCAGTGATGTGGAAGTTTCAAAATTCCATATTTTATTCAGAATAGAACATAGATGACATATCAAATGTTTAAACTGAGAAAATGTATCATTTAAAGAGAAAAATTAGGTGATTTTAAATTTCATGACAACAACACATCTCAAAAAAGTTGGGACAAGGCCATGTCTACCACTGTGAGACATCCCCTTTTCTCTTTACAACAGTCTGTAAACGTCTGGGGACTGAGGAGACAAGTTGCTCAAGTTTAGGGATAGGAATGTTAACCCATTCTTGTCTAATGTAGGATTCTAGTTGCTCAACTGTCTTAGGTCTTTTTTGTCGTATCTTCCGTTTTATGATGCGCCAAATGTTTTCTATGGGTGAAAGATCTGGACTGCAGGCTGGCCAGTTCAGTACCCGGACCCTTCTTCTACGCAGCCATGATGCTGTAATTGATGCAGTATGTGGTTTGGCATTGTCATGTTGGAAAATGCAAGGTCTTCCCTGAAAGAGACGTCATCTGGATGGGAGCATATGTTGCTCTAGAACCTGGATATACCTTTCAGCATTGATGGTGTCTTTCCAGATGTGTAAGCTGCCCATGCCACACGCACTAATGCAACCCCATGCCATCAGAGATGCAGGCTTCTGAACTGAGCGCTGATAACAACTTGGGTCGTCCTTCTCCTCTTTAGTCCAAATGGCCTAGCGTCCCTGATTTCCATAAAGAACTTCAAATTTTGATTCGTCTGACCACAGAACAGTTTTCCACTTTCCCACAGTCCATTTTAAATGAGCCTTGGCCCAGAGAAGACGTCTGCGCTTCTGGATCATGTTTAGATACGGCTTCTTTGAACTATAGAGTTTTAGCTGGCAACGGCAGATGGCACGGTGAATTGTGTTCACAGTTAATGTTCTCTGGAAATATTTCTGAGCCCATTCTGTGATTTCCAATACAGAAGCATGCCTGTATGTGATGCAGTGCCATCTAAGGGCCCGAAGATCACGGGCACCCAGTATGGTTTTCCAGCCTTGACCCTTACGCACAGAGATTCTTCCAGATTCTCTGAATCTTTTGATGATATTATGCACTGTAGATGATGATATGTTCAAACTCTTTGCAATTTTACACTGTCGAACTCCTTTCTGATATTGCTCCACTATTTGTCGGCGCAGAATTAGGGGGATTGGTGATCCTCTTCCCATCTTTACTTCTGAGAGCAGCTGCCACTCCGAGATGCTCTTTTTATACCCAGTCATGTTAATGACCTATTGCCAATTGACCTAATGAGTTGCAATTTGGTCCTCCAGCTGTTCCTTTTTTGTACCTTTAACTTTTCCAGCCTCTTATTGCCCCTGTCCCAACTTTTTTGAGATGTGTTGCTGTCATGAAATTTCAAATGAGCCAATATTTGGCATGAAATTTCAAAATGTCTCACTTTCGACATTTGATATGTTGTCTATGTTCTATTGTGAATACAATATCAGTTTTTGAGATTTGTAAATTATTGCATTCCGTTTTTATTTACAATTTGTACTTTGTCCCAACTTTTTTGGAATCAGGGTTGTGTGTGTGTGTGTGTGTGTGTGTGTGTGTGTGTGTGTATAATATACACACACACACATATATACACTACCGTTCAAAAGTTTGGGGTCACTTTGAAATTCCCTTATTTTTGAAAGAAAAGCACTGTTCTTTTCAATGAAGATCACTTTAAACTAATCAGAAATCCACTCTATACATTGCTAATGTGGTAAATGACTATTCTAGCTGCAAATGTCTGGTTTTTGGTGCAATATCTCCATAGGTGTATAGAGGCCCATTTCTAGCAACTCTCACTCCAGTGTTCTAATGGTACAATGTGTTTGCTCATTGCCTCAGAAGGCTAATGGATGATTAGAAAACCCTTGTACAATCATGTTAGCACAGCTGAAAACAGTTTAGCTCTTTAGAGAAGCTATAAAACTGACCTTCCTTTGAGCAGATTGAGTTTCTGGAGCATCACATTTGTGGGGTCGATTAAATGCTCAAAATGGCCAGAAAAATGTCTCGACTATATTTTCTATTCATTTTACAACTTATGGTGGTAAATAAAAGTGTGACTTTTCATGGAAAACACAAAATTGTCTGGGTGACCCCAAACTTTTGAACGGTAGTGTACATGGACATTGACAACGATACATCAGTAACCTCCATCATTTCTATAACAGATGAAGAAATCAATCATCGCCTCCATTCGTGAGCCAATGAACTGCGATAATGACTCAGAAGGAGAATTTCATGATAAGGAGAATGTGCCAAAAATTTCACATATTACATGAGTGTTTGTGACAATTGGGTCCATTTCCATATTACGAACTTTTCAGTATAACGAACTATTTGGAGTGTAGATGACCACAATACACAAAAAATATTTAATATAATGCTTGTCTTAGTAGCTCTGTCGTTTAAATCTGGACAGTAGCGTTGCATGATTCTCACAGGCTCTCGAGGTGGTCGGGTACAGCAGGTGCTAAAATTGTGAAAAGCTGAGCGACTTGTTCTCCAGAAACACCCTTCGAAATGTCTGAGCTGAGAGAAAGAACAGAATGTTCAGAACACTCAGTCAGCAATAATTAGAGGCGGATCTGTTGGTATTATCATCTTTTCCTGCAGAGTGGATTATTTTCCGAACCTATTTTCTGTGTGTGTGTGTGTGTGTGTGTGTGTGTGTGTGTGTGTGTGTGTGTGTGTGTGTGTGTGTATACTGTTGCCTGTTTTTTATCCTGCTTTCACTTTGTGCAATGCTTCACACTTGAATGTTGAATGTGCAGAAAAAGTGGAATTTTAATGAGTTTAATTTCAAAAATAATAATTCAGAGAAAAAAACAAAAACATCTGTCTCCGTCTCTCAGAGCGGCGGTGGGAAGGCGATATCTCGTCTAAAGCACCTCCAGCAGAGCGGCTTGGACAAGAGTAAAGTGGGCAAACAGAGAGAAGACTTCCTCAAGAGTCAGGGACAACAGCAGGTAGGATTGAACCCTTTGACCCCGGTCATCAATGACTGATTTCTATTCAACTACTATAAAATGAGCATGATTTCAGTAGTTCTGTCATAATGAGCAGTGTTGTAGTCGAGTCACTAACCCTCGAGTCCAAGTCCAGTCTCGAGTCCCCAGTGTTCAAGTCCGAGTCCTTCAAGAAAATTTTCGTGTCCGAGAACAAGACTCCAACGGCACCATTTGACGGTGGCTGTTGCTGCCTTTATGTGAAAGCGTCTCTGCTACTGTGTCGGACTAACGTTCCTGCTCGACTGCCCCATTTTAGTTAACAGGCTACAGATAAAAAGCTTGTTCATCGCTCAGCAAGCCCCGCCCACTATCAACAGGACAAATAACATGAGAGAGGGTTAACACTAGCTAGTTCATCGCTCAGCAAGCAAGCCCCGCCCACTATCAACAGGGCAATGAACATAGCGTGTCACTTCCTTCTCTGGGTGGAGTCTCGCCAAATGACGATTGAAGTTCGAGGTTGTCCCCGTCGTCTCCTCGATAGTTCTTCTACATATGGAACACATAGCAGTGCATTTTTTCCCACTGCACGAGAAGTCTGTATAAGCAAAGCGGCCGTTCTCTCCAGGCATTTTAGCGCCATTAATGTTAGTTTCTTCCTGAACATGATGTATGAACAGGTGAATGTGCATTCTCTTGCATGAAATTAGTATAAAAATTAATGTAGATATAAATATAAATATCTTATGGCAAATTATTATGGCATGTTACAAAAAAGAAAAAAGAAAAAATCAGAGTCCTCGGCTCTAATTTCTGAGTCCGAATACAGTTAATGCACGAGTCTGAGTCCAAGTCAAGTCACGAGTCCTTAAAATTAGGGCACAAGTCGGACTCGAATACTACAAGCCTGATAACGAGTGAAGTATTTTCATACGTGTACTGATAAATCCGTAGCGCTACATTTACCTTCACCTTACTCTCAAAATTCAAATTCTGTCCAGAGTTTAAGCTTTAGACTGGTGACCCAAGAGAGATCAGTGTGTGTGTGTGTGTGTGTGTGTGTGTGTGTGTGATTTGTGAGTGAAGAGAAGCTGAAAGCAAGCTCTCTGACAATGACAAGAAGCACATCTTTGTAAGAGCATATTGACAGTCAGGGACTGTGAAGTGCACTTCCGCAGTAGAAGCTCCCACGAGAACTGACAGACAAAATAAGACACTTTAAGAAAAAAAAAGTGCAAATTCAAAAACTTGTGTTACACAAAGGAGACAGGTGGAGATGGAGTGCAGAGCAAGATGGAGTGAAAAACAAATCAAGATGGATTTGGTGTCAAGATGCATTCCTCGTATGGGTTCGAGATGTCATCAGGGTACATAGATTCGATACAAACTCCACTTTTGAGATACTTGTAGTTTCATCTTTGGATCAATCACTCGGCAGACAGTTTAACGCCAGCCAGATTAACCACAAACGCTCACACACCAACACTGATGATGACGATAACATCACACACCGAGTTCAAATGGCAATCTAAATCCAGCGGCTGGCTTGTGGGCTGACGTTTACTGTGTAATGGACCGTATGTATGTGATTGAACATGTACAAGAATTTGAAAACGGCTTTAAAAAATAATGTTGTGAAAAATTAATGGTAACTTGTAATGAAGTCTCCAAGCAGTGGTTGAATTTTAAACATTTATACAACATTTAAGTAAGATTGCGCAAAACCTACCAAAATGATTTGCATAAAACTTGGTGGAAAGGTGTGGCATGGGGCAAAGAAGAACCCATTCAACTTTGGTGCAGATCTGAGACACGGGGTGTTTCCATGAATGTAGTATCTCTTTTGTTAATGTTGCAAGATACGGCCTTGGTTGAAGTCTGTACTAAGTCAACTATGCCATACATCTTAGAATCCAGTCGATGGCAGAAAGTTCATTAGTGGAAAAACATAGCCAGTGTAGAAATATGATGACTCCATATCACGATCCACATTCACGGGTATCCGTGAGCTTCTGGGATGCACATGTAGACATACAATCCTAATAGTTTTGGAAGCTCTAACCTGACATTAGAATTAAGATTTTCTGCATTCTATGCAAATTAAGCATCGCCAATCACTAAGTGGTGACCGACTAGTGGCCTAGCGGTAGCGTGTCTGCCTCTCGATCGGGAGATCGTGAGTTCTATTCACGGTCGGGTCATACCAAAGACCATCATAAAAATGGTACCTACCTATCTGGCAAGGCACGCTGCAATACAGATGTGCATGGGGAGTTAAACTCTCGTGGTTACCAGAGGACTAGCCCCCCACTGTAACCCTAGCTATGTAATAGGCGAGAGGCCGAGGGCTATGGAAACGGAGATCGGCGCCGCCTGATGCGCCACATACAGGTTGGGCCTGGTTAGTACTTGAGTGGGAGACTGCCTAGGAATACCAGGTACTGTAAGGCGTGGGAAGGGAATCACTAAGTGGTAAATCCAAACAATTGACTCAAATGATTCCTTGGAAAAAAATTTTTATTTGACATTTTTGTTTTGGGGTGGGGTTTTTTGTTTGTTTGTTGTTTACAAAATTGCAGGAAAAAAACTGGTTTCATCTTGTGTCACATACGTAGAGGATATTACACGATTGCATGAAGATATGAAGTTTATCTTCGAGTGGTGAACATATTCACGAGTGACGAAGCGAACAGTTGATATAATTTTCAACACAAGAAGATAAACTTCATATCTTTGCACCACTGTGTAATGTTCTTTATGTTATATGGACACATCCACAAAAAAATATGTAAGTTAATCAAAAAATTAATTGTGAACCGGTTCACCATTTTGACAATGTGCATCTAGTCAGCGGGAAAATACTGGGAGTCACGTCACCAGAGTAAAATATCAGGAATTATTATCCATACAGGACACTTTTTCAATGGAATAAAAACATGTGTTCTATTCCCTTCTAGCGGGTTTTATTGATTTGGTTTGATAGCATGCAATATTCTTAGCATATCGCTTATCCTACGTGTATTACATCACTCTACCCAGTGGAGAATGAGCGTTGAATATGGTTTACGATATTGCATGGTTGTCAAAACAACATGACATCGCACATCGGAGACGTAAAACTTCCGCGCTAGCAAACGACTGGGACAATTTGTAAACAAACATGGCCACCAGATTTGCTTCGTTAAATACGGAAGATTTTGAGAGAATTTTGAAACCGAAAGACGTGTTGAACACCCAAAAGGAATGTGTATGTATAATAATAATAATAATAATATTGGCTGGCTTTTTTCATGGTCTCTCAGATATATTCCATTCAGCTACTCATTTTCGGCTCATTCAGCATCATGCTAAAGTAATGGAATATGTCGACTCAACGCCAGCCAATATTATTTAAATATGTCACTCAGATCCGTGATGTATTGTGTACGAAAAATGCAAGTTTTTCACCACGAGGAGATAAACTTCATATCTTCAAGCCAATGTGTGATTTTCTCTTTATTATATAGACACATTCAGAAATACTGTAAAAAGGACCCAGATTTATCAAAACAATTCATCGATTTCCTCACGAGTGACATACAGAGATTTATGTCATGGTTTTGGATCTCCATGTCCCGGATGGAGCTCATATGAAAAAAAAAATGAGTGGTGTATTTCCCAGTAAAACACTCGTGTCCATGTAATATAATATCTCATTAAATGGTTGTGAAGACATTCCGAAAAAAAAAAGTTTGGAAAGAAGTTTTTGTGTTGAGTGATTTTGCTTTGGAAGGTATACATACAGTAGCAGCTACTGATTCTTAGCAAAACTAACCTTATTCACTTATTCATTCATCTTTAGTAAGCACTTTATCCTGTTCAGGGTCGTGATGGGTCTGGAGTCGATCCCAGAAATGTGAGGAGAGACACAGGAACACACCTTGAATGCCAGATGCCAGTCCATTCACACAGAGAGGCAATTTAGCATCGACAGTCCAAATACTAGTATGGTTTTTAGAGATGAGAGGAAACCAGAGAATATGGAGGAAAACCACATGGACACAAGGAGAAGAGAACATGCTTCAAAGAGAGAGAGAGAGAGAGAGAGAGAGAGATCTGTCTCTCTAGACACACTGGCTCTGATCAGAACTTTGGCTTGTCTTAATTAAATAAACCTTTAATTATTCTCTTTGAAATGGAGAGCATAACCTCCAGCACTCTCACCTGCTATATGGATGCCCATGCTCTCTCTCTCTCTCGTCTCTTTCTCTATCCCTTTATCTCTCTCCCTTTGTCTCTTTCTCTCTCCCTTTATCTCTCTCTCTCCCTTTATCTCTCTCTCCATTTATCTCTCTCTCCCTTTATCTCTCTCTCTGTCTCTCTCTCTTGTCTCTTTCTCTCTCCCTTTATCTCTCTCTCCATTTATCTCTCTCTCTCCCTGTATCTCTCTCTCTGTCTCTCTCCCTTTCTCTCTGTCTCTGTCTCTCTCGTTATCTAATTCATTCACACTCTTTTTTAGTCACTCCTTTCTCACTTTCTTGCTGTTTCGCTCTGCTAATTTACTCTCATTTCTCTCTTACTATCTTCTCTCACTCTTTCTCCATCTCTCTCTCCCTTTATCTCTCTTTCTCCCTTTCTCTCTCTCTGTCTCTCTCTCTCCCTTTCTCTCTCTCTTTCTGTCTCTCTCTCTCCCTTTCTCTTTGTCTCTCTCATTATCTAATTCATTCACACTCTTTTTTAGTCACTCCTTTCTCACTTTCTTGCTGTTTCTCTCTGCTAATTTCCTCTCTCATTTCTCTCTTACTATCTTTCTTCTCTCACTCTTTCTCCAGCTATCTCTCTCTCTCAGTAGCATGTACCCTCTATGACGTGTTGAATTGTGCACCCACTTGCTCTTTCATCTCAAGATTGTGTTATTTTTTCATCTAGCCCACATTTCCCTACTCTCTCCATCACTCTCCATCTTCAAACCTCACCATTTGCTTCTCTCTCTCTCTCTCTCTCTCTCTCTCAATCTCTCTCGTAAAGTACATGCTCAGAGGTGTGAGTAGTTTTTTTTTTGTAATCCTTAATATCCAATTGCCCCAAAAATGAACCTAGACTAAAAGACTCAAAAAAGGCATCTTTAGGCCACGCCTCCTACCTGAGTTTGATGTTGGCACAGTCATACCAACCTAATACTGTCTATGTGCTGAGGAAGAAAGTGATTCAGCTCAAGATGACACCCTTTTGTCTATTTTTCTCTGTCACAGACCGTCAGATCCAACATCAGCGAATCTGTCTATTTGAGATGTTTGAGGTGACTGTGTGATGATTTCGACATGCAGTTTTGAGCAGCCATGATAAACCGAAAGCTATAAACATCCCTTACTTATTAGCAATATTAGCCTGGAAGTACGAACTGGCACCAAAGTAAAGAAGTAATCTTCAAATGTGAAGTAAGTCATGAATGCAAACTATTTCTTTAAGAAGTGGTTCTGATTGTGAACAGAGAAGGATGAGAGGACAATTATTCTGCAGCTTTCTCAGTTTCCATCTTTTCCCACTGGCAAAAATATGATTTTCTGCCCTCTAATGATACTAAGCTGTTTAATCGGAGTCATATTTCCTCTATAATGATATTGCAGTTATTCTGATGTTCCTTATCATCACGACTATAATTTTCCGTTACGTCCGTTATGAAAATATGAAAATTTTCTCCAAATTGCTTCTTGGTATGCAGTATTCCCTTGCCCACCCCTACTCCCCCAACTGAACGATGCGTTATTGCTTTATAACCCAGCAATGTGGCACTTTCTCTGTTGCCTAGTGACCTGCACCATGAGCTGTTGCTAGAGTCTTCCATTGTGACTTGTGCTCCCTTACAATCTGTACCAGCTTCTCAGCCCAATGCAATGTGGAGTTAATGTTAACTCCGAAAGATGGACATTTCCCAATAAATAACAGTAGATCCTGAAGTGTTTTATTCCTCTTATACCACTGGACACACTTGATAGTGTGAAAAAAATAGCTGAAAATCCTTCAGTGAAGCCTTCTGCATCACACGATCCAGTCTTGGATTATTTTCCGATATCAGCATGCCTCGAATTGGTTTATTCCTTGTAAACAAAACCGTGTTGTAACAATGTCTTTTATTGATCTGATTTCTGTTTGTTACATTATCTCAGTGACACCATTTCTCAGACATGTACTAATCCCAAACTGAAAATTACTAGTGGGCGTATCAGACGCTCGCTGGCCGTGGTGTGAAAATTGTCCATGCAGATGCTCGTTTAAGTTTCCAAACCGGTCACTGCTTAATTCTCGAATATTTTCTAATAATCTCTGCTTTCCAAACAAATGCATCTAGTTAAGATCTGTTCAGTAGTTTGGGAGTAACGGCAGGTTGAAGTTGGTACAACAGAGTAAAAACTCTACTCGCGTGACATCGGGAAACTGCCGGTGCTTTTCTTTTTGAGTCACGGGAAAGCGTTCATGCTCTCTCTCTCTCTCTGATTAGTTTCCGACTGGATTACTCATGAATATCAATCAGATGACTTATATAGAGATGTTCTCTCGCTCCCACTGTTTCTGATGAAGTATTCAGCAAAATTTTCCATCTGCTAGTTTTGATGTTATGATTCATGGGAGCCTTTGAAGTGAGTTTTCATAGCTTTACCTACTTATTTTTTCAAATCAAACTGTTTCATGGAAATAAATAACTATTTTAGAATATAACTGGAGTTGTTTTGATGAAAAATATTGAGATTTTAGTGGTCAGAATAATATTTTTAAAAACCATAAGTCAGAAATGCAAGCGTCAATTTCAGTTCAATTAATGTGAATTGTTTATTGGATGTGGATCAGACAGTTTTTTTCGAGGTTCACCTTGAAAGCTGTGAATATTAATCAAAATAATCATTTATATTCTTTCATATAAACACTAGTAGGCCCTACTTTTGAGAAATATAAAACCCTACAGGGCACAAAGAGGGTATTAGAAATAATCTTTTATTACTTTTTTATTGAGTGTTCTGATATAACTTGTTTTACCTAATTAGCATAATTAATATTAATTAATTACTAAATTGCATAATTATTTACAAATTTTTTATTCAGTATACCACCATCTATGTCCCTGCCAATTTCCATGTAACTATCTTGAAAAATAAAAAAGTTACTAAGAAAAAAACATTTGATCTCATTGGTTAATGAGGCCCATTTTGGACCTTATGATCCTCATACAGAATATTACAGCAGTTTTCTAAAAATTAAGCCATTTCTTCAATCTTTGATTTGTAATATTTCAAGAACGGATAAACATATTTTAATTCTGTAAAAAAAAATGTAGTTTAGCATTCAGTTCTGAATTCAATGAGAGCAGTTTCAAGCAATTTGGATTGCATTTGAATTTTCACCTGATATGCCTCAGGAGGACTGGCATCGGATTGGATTTGACCGGATTTGGATTGGCCATATCATGTGACATGTTACTGAGAGCCACTATTAAGTATTGAGCTCTGATTTGTGTTGAAAGCTGAAAATGATGGGATTGACTGGTGCTATTTTTAACCCTTGACAGTTTAAGGTTACTTAACAATTGCAAAGAGTGCCAACGTTGTTGCATCAGTGTTTGGCCACCTGATACTGTAGGTGGAGAGAGAAATTTTGGACATATACTGTACATGTTGAACACATTGCTCAAGGCACTGTTGTAACTGATGATTACATACACTCATGTCACATTCCATGAGTTTCCATTATCAGATGTTGGTGTATCACCTGAAAAACATCCAACCTCTTGAGTGCAATGGATAGAGACAGCTCTATGCAGTCAGGTATGTTGTTTGGACAATGCATGTTGTGGGAATTATAATTGCGACAACCTTGGACATTACATTATATGGCGTTTAGCAGACGCTCTTATCCAGAGTGGCATACAACAAGTGCAAAAGTCAGGTACAAGAAATGCTGAACTTCTAGACAAGAAAGCGCTAGTGCCAACTGAACAAGTGACACAATAACACTTAGTGTAATATTCTGTTGAAGTACCAACGCTCAGCAAACAGCCAAGGAAAACAATTGAACCATACAAATGAGCTGACAAAGTTCAATTAAATAGAGAAAAGTAAAACCCCAACAGCTAACCCCAGGCTAGATAGTATAGAGCCTGGGTTGGTCAAGACAGCTAAGTGATTACACAGTGGGCAGGGAAGCAAGGAGAGGTGCAGCCTGAAGAGGTAAGTCTTCAGTCTGCACTTGAAGGTGGTCAGGGAGTCAGCAGTTCTGACCTCAATGGGAAGGTCATTCCACCAAAGGGGAGCCAGGACAGACAACAGTCTTGAGCAGGCTGGTCAGGAGTGGAGAGGAGGAGGGGCCAGGCAACCAGTAGTAGCGGAGCATAGGGATCTAGCTGGTGTGTAGGGGTGGATCAGATTCTGGAGGTACGCTGGCCCTAGCCCCTTTACAGCCTGGTAAGCTAGCACCAATGTCTTAAATTTGATGCGAGCTGCAATAGGTAGCCAGTGCAGTTTGGCAAGCAGAGGGGTGACATGAGAAGAACAAGGGAGACCAGGCGGGCTGCAGCATTCAGGATGAGCTGCAGGGGTCTGATGGCAGATGTTGGAAGGCCAGCAAGGAGAGAGTTGCAGTGGTCCAAGTGGGAGAGGATCAGTGCTTGGACCAGGAGCTGAGTAGAGTAGGTAGTGAGGAAGGGGTGGATCCTTCCAATGTTGTAGAGGAGAAATCTGCACATCCAGGTCACTGCAGCGATGTTCACTGAGGAGGAGAGTCTGTCTTCAAACACCACCCCTTGGTTCTTTGCACTGGGGAAAGGTGACCTAGAGATGTCCCCCAGGGAGATGATTATGTCCAGGGGTGGAAAGGATGGAGTGGGAATGTAGATCACCTCTGTCTTACCAGAGTTGAGCTTCAGGTGATGGTTGTCCATCCAGCTCTGGATGTCACACAGGCAAGCAGAGATGTGAGCAGAGACCTGTGTGTCAGAAGGAGGAAAAAAAGAGAAATAATTGGGTGTCATCAGCATAGAAGTGGTAGGATAGACCACGAGCAGAGAAAATCAGGCCAAAAGACTGGGTGTAGAGGGAGAAGAGAAGTGGACCAAGGACTGAACCTTGAGGGACATCAGTGGTAAGTGGGCATGGTGCTGATACAGTACCAGACCAGCTAACCTGGAAAGAGAGGTAGGACTTAAACCAGTTTAGGGCTGTCCCGCAGATCCCCAGAGCTGATAGGGATGACAGGAGGATGGGGCGATCAACAGTGTCAAATGCAGCAGGAAGGTCTAGGAGAATCAGGACAGAGGAGTGGGAGGCAGCACGTGTTGCATGAAGTGCCTCACTGATGGAGAGACGTGCAGTCTTGGTTGAGTATCTGGCTCGGAAGCCAGACTGGTGAGAAACCAGGAGGTTGTTCTGAGTGAGAAAAGAGGTGACTTGGTTAGCAACAGCACATTCAAGCATCTTTGATAGGAAAGGGAGAAGAGAAACCGGCAGTAGTTCTGGACAACCTAGGGTAAACGTTTAAATATGGCCTGTTTGGAAGAAGCAAGGCATGATGGAATGTCTGAATCAAAATATCTGAGGTATACCATAATCCTGTGTGCTCGCTCAGGAGCAGGAGCCCATGGAAACTAAAATATTGTAATTTGTTTGTTTGTTTGTTTGTTTGACAGAATTTTATTTTTGACTCAAAATGGCTGGTGTAGTGACGGAATATTTTTTCTTTTTCCCCCAATGATACATTATTCAATTTAACCAAACAGACTTTTGGCATTAGCTTTCATTAGTATAGGTCAGTACATTGGAAACGTTGTGTTGCCCAAACACATCAATGTGTAAGACCTTCTAAAACAAGGCCACATCTTCCTTCCTAACTCTCTTGACAATCTTCCAAGTGTTGTATCTGTGAGATTCTGTTTATTCTGCGAAAACGTACTTGTCTGTCATATTTTTTTCCATTAGAGAGAAACTCTTAATGTTTTTTTTTTTTTTTGTGTAGATGTACCAACAACAAAAGACACTGTGTTCTTACCATAACACACCCCGTGTGATGATCCCCAGCAACTACGGCCACTTTACTCTGTCTTATTGTCTTCTTTTTTTTAATATTTGATGGAAGAATCAGCTAAATGGAGCATGGAAAAAGTGAGGTTGCAGTGTGGAGAGATCAGAAAAGCTGCAAAGATGGAGTGAGGGGAAAAAAGTCAGGAAGAGAAGAGTTGTTTAATTAAATACTATTGCCCAAGCAAGAATATTCAGTGTAACCACATGACTGCAAGTGTGAAGATGTTACTTTTAAAAAAAAACATTTCTATAAACAAGAAATTAATACAAAATAAATGACATTTCAGCATTGTATGGCCAAATGTTTTGTTTAGTTTTGCTCTGCTAGTGGAAATTCTTGGGTTTCAGTCACGTGACTTTTCTTAGTGGTTTTACTGGAAGTGAAATAGCTGGTGGTCAAGCAAACCAAAATGGCTGCCGTAGTGCAAACAACTAGCAATAGCTCATCAGAGTACCCTTGTAATCTAGAAGCCACTGTTCACTTTAGATATATTCGGAAGATTGCTATGTGCAATGGAATCGACCCCTACAGTCTTGGAAAGAAGAATTTGTCATACGATCTCCAAAACTACCCTTCAGTTGAGTTCCCTGACATCTCGAACTATCTGGTGTTGCAGACGTCCTTCTACACTGCAAACCAGATGAAAGCGTGGAAGAGTATGGAGGTTTACAACTTTTTTGTATGTGGCTGGGTAAAGGACCTCGGGATCAAGTCGCTGCCGAATGAATCCTGTATTGTTTTTGCCCGTGTAATTGTTTTTTTTAAAAGCTTTTCGTTCACGTCTTTACAGTGAATCGCTGCAAGTTGAAGTGTAAACAAACAACAGTTCACTTAATTCTCACTTGTGTTGGCTCTTATCTCTCAGGTAAATCATTCGCAAAGATCATCAGAAACCCCTTTAAAGACCTGGATCTTAGTTAAACAAGACGGAGAAGTGATCACGGCGCATTGTAACTGCATGGCTGGGTAAGAATTTTGTCACGACCTTCATGCATATGGACTTCGTGAGCAGTAAACAAAGAAACAGCTGGGGACTTTAGCGCTTCATGACTAAAAAAAGAACCATAAAATAACATATAGCAAGAAAAGTCCTTGGAAAACACTAAGGACATAGCTGAGAGGGAAATACAAACCTTTCACCAAGTGATCACTGCAAACTCGAGCATGCTTCAACTCGACTCCCTTCGATTTCAGTGAGAGGTTCAAAAGCCACTGTAACAAGTGTTCTAGGTGGGTGGAGCACAGAAGCACGGCAGGCCAGAACTGAGTTCTCAAAAGACTCTTTATTTAGCTTTTCAGCTTTAAATTACACCCACACACACACGCACGCACACAAGTATCCAGGTTGGGGGAGAAGCTCGCTTCTTCCACTCTCCCTCTCCTCTTATAGGGCGCGGTCACTGGGGAAGACACACAAACACAGGTTAATTCCCATCAGGTGCAGTGATTCCGCCACTTACTTTCCCTGACTCCGCCCTCCATTCACAGACTGACGCTTGACCATGCCCCCGCTGCCACATATCCCCACCGCCCGACTCAGGCCGGGCAGCCGTCCGGCCTGCAGCCGACTCCCCTCCCCCCCCGACGGGAGAGGAAGTCCGCCACAACCATCTGCGCCCCCGGCCTGTGGACCACCTCGAACTTAAATGGCTGGAGTGCCAGATACCAACAGGTGATCCACACGTTGGCATCCTTCATGCGGTGGAGCCACTGCAGGGGCGCGTGGTCCGAGCAGAGGGTGAAAGGGTGCCCCAGCAGATAGTAGCGGAGGGCAAGGACCGCCCACTTGATGGCGAGGCATTCCTTCTCTATGGTGCTGTACCTGTCCTCGCGCACTGACAGCTTGTGGCTGATGTACAGCACTGGACGGTCCTCCCCCTCCACCTCCTGGGACGGAACAGCCCCCAGCCCTCTGTCCGATGTGTCCATCTGTAAAACAAAGGGGAGAGAAAAGTCAGGGGAGTGTAACAGTGGCCCCCCACACAGTGCAGCCTTTACCTTAGAAAAAGCCCGCTGGCATTGTTCCGTCCACTGGACCGGATCTGGTGCCCCCTTTTTAGTGAGATCAGTCAGCGGTCTGGTGACGTCCGAATAATTCAGTATAAACCTACAATAGTAGTCAGCCAGCCCCAGGAACTGCCTCACCCCCTTTTTGGTCTTGGGCCTCAGGCAGGCCGCAGTCACTGCTGTCTTATTGATTTGGGGACACACCTGCCCATTCCCCAAGTGGAAGCCCAGATACCGTACTTCCACCCGCCCAATCGCATACTTCTTCAGGTTGGCTGTAAGCCCCGCTCGCCTCAGCGACCCCAGGACGGCCCTCAGGTGTTTTAGGTGCCGCGGCCAGTCATTACTATAAATAATAATGTCATCTAGGTATGCGGCCGCATAGGTGGCGTGGGGGCGGAGGACCCTATCCATAAGCCACTGGAATGTAGCGGGCACCCCAAACAGCCCAAAAGGAAGTGTGATGAACTGGTGTAAGCCAAACAGTGTGGAAAAGGCTGTTTTCTCACGGGATAGTGGAGTCAAGGGGATCTGCTAATATCCCTTTGTCAAATCCAGTGTCGAATAAAAATGAGCCGTACCTAGTCGCTCGAGCAACTCGTCAATACGAGGCATTGGGTACGCGTCAAATTTAGACACCACGTTGACTTTTCTATAGTCCACACAGAACTGGACCGACCCATCGGCCTTGGGAACCAAGACCACTGGACTGCTCCAGTCACTGTGGGACTCCTCGACGATGCCCATTTCGAGCATGGCCTTGATTTCTTCCCGAACCACTTTTTTTCTTGTGTTCGGGCAGTCTGTAACGGCGGCTGCGCACTACCACCCCCGGGGGCATCTCAATGTGGTGTTCTATGAGGTGGGTGCGGCCGGGCAGGGGCGAGAACACTTCAGAAAATTCTGTTTGCAACCGGGCGACCTCCGCAAGCTGGGTCGGGGAGAGGTGGGCTCCACAGGGGACCGGAGCAGTGGGTGATGCCGATTTTCCCTTTTGAACCTCCGGCCCCAGCTCCGCCTTCTCTGGAACCACCGACACCAGCACCACGGGGACCTCCTCGCTCCAACGTTTTAACAGATTGAGGTGGTATACCTGTAACGCTCCACCCCTGTCCGTTCGCCTCACCTCATAGTCGACGTCCCCGACTCGCCGTGTGACCTCAAAGGGTCCTTGCCACCTGGCGATTAATTTAGAGCTCGACGTGGGCAATAACACGAGTACTTTGTCTCCCAGTGTGAATTCCCTAAGGCGCGTGCCCCTGTTGTACAGGCAGACTTGACGTTCTTGAGCCTGCCGCAAATTCTTCTGGGTTAGGTGTGTGTGTGTGTGTGTGTGTGTGTGTGTGTTATGGCGTTTTTTCAGAACGCCAAGTGAGGATGGAGCAAGTGGTTCCCGACACGCAGTCAATTAAGCACTCACGGCAAAGATGAAGTAAAGTTGGTGTTGTTTTTTATTCCATCCAGTCTGGTTCTCTTTCCAGTTGCAAACAAAGGAAGTAAAATGAACATAAAGTATTTCTAACAGTTCTTACGTCTTGAGTTCCTGGGTTTCTGCGTTTCTGCGGTCTGAAAACTTTTCCTATCTACTGCCATCCTAGCAAACACAAGCCGGAAGCACTGATTAAACTTCAGGTTTCGCGCCATCGGCACGTCTATGGGGCGTGTCCGCAGTCATATGGCAAGAAATCAATTAAAGTTTCAGGTAGGCAAGTATACATCTGATAAGTATAACTTTTTGTCCAGATAACCAGGTAAGTATAACTAACAAAATAAGTTATATAACTAAATAAAAATGCATTGAGAATAACTATATGGCAACATGTTTTACAAACCTAAATTGAATATAAATATGGCTCCAACAGTGTGTGTGTGTGTGTGTGTGTGTGTGTGTGGAGTTTTGCATGCAGGTCAATAACGTATTGAATTTCATTTTTGCTCGGGGAAGGTCCCTCCTCCCAATTTTCCCGCAGCACAACTAGGATGCCACGTGGTTTACGCCCATATAATAATTCGAATGGGGAGAACCCCGTGGAGGCTTGTGGGACCTCTCGCACTGCGAAAAGCAGGGGCTTGAGCCATTTATCCCAGTTACATGCATCCTTGCTTACAAATTTTTTAATTATGTTTTTGAGGGTGCGATTAAACCATTCGACTAAGCCGTCCGTTTGTGGGTGATAAACGCTGGTGCGGATCGGCTTGATTCCCAATAACCCATACAGTTCACGCAGTGTGCGTGACATAAATGTAGTGCCTTGATCAGTAAGAATCTCTTTGGGGATTCTGACTCGGGAGATGACGTGGAAGAGTGCTTCCACAATACTACGTGCGGAGATATTGCGAAGCGGCACTGCTTCCAGATATTGCGTTGCATAGTCCACCAGAACTAAAATAAAGCGATACCCTCGTGTTGACCGATCTAATGGCCTGACGAGATCCATCCCAATTCTTTTGAACGGGGTCTCGATTAATGGTAGAGGGCGCAAAGGCGCTTTGGGGATGGCCACTGGATTTACTAACTGGCATTCGCGGCATGCTGTACACCACCTACGGACATTGCCGCGAATCCCTGGCCAATAGAACCGGGCCATTATTCGGGCTAGTGTCTTATCCTGCCCTAAGTGTCCAGCCATGGGATTAAAGTGAGCCCCCAGGAATACCAATTCCCGGCAGCTCTTTGGGATCAAAAGTTGGGTTACTTGTTCCTTAGTCTGAGTGTCCTGCGTCACTCGGTATAACTTATCCTTAATAATGGAAAAATAGGGGAAGGACGGGGTGGCATTTGGCTGGAGCATTTGACCATCGATTACTCTCACTTGGTCAAACGCATGCCGCAGAGACTCGTCTCACCATTGCTCTAATGGAAAATCCGCGAGGGATTCCCCGAGAGAGGGAGGAGGAGCCTGCTGCTCCTCACTCTGACGCGGTGATGACGTAGACGGCTCTGTGACAGCTGATCCCGCCAATGCCACACCAGGACCTCCCCCCGCTGAACTACGGCAGGACCCACTCTTCACTAAGTGCGTCATTAAATCCCGAAATCCCGGCCAATCAGTCCCCAAAATTATAGAGTGGGTAAGGCGAGGATTAACCGCCGCCTGTACTCTAAATTTCTCCCCTCGAAACAGAATGTGAACCGACACTAAAGGGTAGTTGTGAACATCCCCGTGCGCACACAACACGTTCACCAACTATATTCTGCCCAATGCCTCGTCTTGCACCAAGCTTTGGTGGATTGAGGTCTGATTACAGGCAGAGTCCACCAAAGCCCGATACGTATCCCCTTGGATACTCACCAGTATGCGATACGCTCCGGCCCAATCAAGGGCGGTTCCTGGTGTGTCGGGGATCTGGACCACCGCACCCACCTCCATCACCGAGCACTGATGCTGGAGGTGCCCCGGCTCCCCGCAGCGCCAGCACACCGGCCAGAAGGGGAGAGAAAGAGGGGGAGACACACTGTCCTGACGTTGGAACGGCCGCCATATGGTCCTCCGCCAGCTCAATGGCCTGATCCAGCGACGCCGGGCAATGGCACTGGACCCACTCCATGGTTCCTTCCGGAAGTCGAGCGACGAACTGCTCCAGCACCACCAGATCGATGATTTCCTCGGCGTCGCAGTTGTCAGCCCTCAGCCACTGGCGGCAGGCGTCCCTGAGATGCTGGCCAAACGCGAACAGCTGGCCGACCTCCTCCAGGCGCAGCGCGCGGAAGCGCCGCCGCTGCTGCTCCGGAGTGCGACCCACGCGCTGGAGGACGGACCTGCGGAGGTCCACGTAGACCAGCCGGCTGTCGGCAGGGAGCTGTAGCGCGGCCAGCTGCGCCTTGCCCATGAGCAGGGGGAGGAGGCGCGCCGCGCGCTGTTCCACCGGCCAACCCCATGCCTCTGCTGCCAGCTCAAAAAGAGCGAGGAAGGCCTCGGGGTTGTCGTGCGGGCCCATCTTCATAAGGGTGAGGTGGGGAGGGCCCGCGGCGGTGGAGCTGGTGGACCCCGCCGATGCGAGTAGGTGCCAGAATGCCTGGCGGTCTTCCTGCTGCGCCAACACCAGGGCCTCAAACCTTTGCTCCTGTTCTTTCCGGAGGGCGACCAGCGCCTGGTGCTAGCTCTGTTGGGCCATGGCGAGGGCATGGATCAAGTACTTGAAGGGAGAGGACTCCATGGGGCTGTTCTCTCCTACGCGCCGTTCCGGGTTTCAGCACCACTGTAACAAGTGTTCTAGGTGGGTGGAGCACAGAAGCACGGCAGGCCAGAACTGAGTTCTCAAAAGACTCTTTATTTAGCTTTTCAGCTTTAAACTACACCCACACACACATGCACGCACACAAGTATCCAGGTTGGGGGAGAAGCTTGCTTCCTCCGCTCTCCCTCTCCTCTTATAGGGCGCGGTCACTGGGGAAGACACACAAACACAGGTTAATTCCCATCAGGTGCCGTGATTCCGCCACTTACCTTCCCTGACTCCGCCCTCCATTCACAGACCGCCACTTGACCATGCCCCCGCTGCCAAAGCCACCTTTCTTGATGTCTTTTTGTGAAACCCTGTGTTTGTTTACCTTTTTTTATTAGTTCACAGGGAATGCTGAAGAAACTTTCATCAGTTTCATGGTTTGATCAATTCCAAAAACCTAAAGCAATGCAAACGTAAGCCATTTTTCATGCGAGCAATGCACCTTCTCCATACAAATGCTTTGTCAACTGATCTTTGGTAGACCACCAGCTAAAGTTTTGAATAATTAATGAGGCGGATGTGACGTTACGTGAAACCCAAGAATAGGTCCTGAAGAAGCCACACCCACTTTACAGTACCAGTCAAAAGTTTGGACACCCCTACTCTACTCATTCATAGGTTTTTCTGTATTTTGTATTTTCGACATTTTAGAACAATACTGAAGACACCCAAAGTATAAAATAACATATGGAACATATATACAGTGTGTGTGTGTGTATATATATATATATATATATATATATATATATATAAAATGTTGTTTACCAGCTGGGAGGTCCGTATTGTGATATACCGTGACCGAGGTCTTGAAAGTACTGACTGAGGCCCTCTGAGCCGAGGTCAGTATTCAAGGCCGAGGTCACGGTATTTCACCATACGGACTGACCTTAAGCTGGTAAATAATATATTTTTTTCTTTACCAAATTCTAACAGAAAACGAGAGCGCCCGAAAGCCCGATATACAAGTGCACTTCCATGGCAGGAAAAAAACTACATTTTGCCGCCTATGTAGTCCCCTATTTATACAAAATTGAGCCATTTCAGGATTCAGCCATGTTTTTGCTCGGCATTAGCAAGTTACAGGTTTTTAGCTTTCTCCTGAAATGTTTTCTTTTATTTCTTCTTCCTCAGGGTAGTAAAACTCGCTTTCGCTGTGAACACTGTCGTTATCGCTATCCATGCTGTAAAATTAATACTATTCTCCTGAGAAATGCTGGCAAAAATGTATAAGATTTTTCATAATCTTATAAATAAATCTTATTAAAAAAAGATAAATGTTGACAAAAAATGCTACTATGTTTGTTGTTGTTGTTGTTGTGAACGAGCGAGTCGCCAAAGGTCCGTAACTGGGGTCCGTATCGTAGGATACGGACCCGCTCACCAACCAATCAGAGCGCAGGATTTGATGGAAACCGGACCGCAAAAAAAATAAATTGGAATTATGTCATAAACAAAAAAAGTATTAAACAAAATGTTTGATATTTTAGATTCTTCAGCGTAGCCAGTGTTTACCTTGATGACACTTTGTACACTACTGACATTATCTTAACCAGCTTCATGAGGTAGTCACCTGGAATGCTTTTCAATTAACAGGTGTCTCGTCAAAAGGTAATTAGTGGACGAGTTTCTTGCTTTCTTAATGCATTTGAGATCAAACAGTAAATAGTAAATAATAAACATACTGTAACTAGACCTATTCAGTTACAGTACAACTGTAGTAATCCATATTATGTCAAGAACCACTTGACTAAGTAAAGAGAAATGACATCCATCATTACTTTAAGGCATGAAGTGACTTTTAATTAATAAAAATAAAGGAAAAAACATTGAATTAGAAGGCATGGCCAAGTTTTTGACTGGTACCGTCTAGCTTGTCAGCTAGCTAGCTGCCACTGATTTGTATATTTTCGTTAAAGATGCAAAGTGAAATTGGTCTCTCTTCTTCCATTTCATCTTCATTTGACAAGTTTTCAAAAAAGTATTAATTACTATGTCCACTAGTGGTGATGTTCATCCTTCAGGGTCGAAAATGACCATGACTTCAATTTGGTAGGCGGTGGTTGTGCGTCCGGATGTGACCGATGAGGCCAATCTGGGCTTTGAAGGTATCCCCACATATCGGGCACGTGTGGGTAGGTGCTGTAGTGGGGCTGGCGATAGCTCGAGCCTTCTGCGCAGCTCGTTTCCTCTGGGCCTCGGCGATGCGTTTTATCTCTGCTGCACGTGCACCACTGGTGCGCTTTGCTCGCCATGCTGGACGATCCAGAGCAAGTGACCCCCAGGAGCCAAGATTGATTTCAAGGACCTTGAGTCTGTCCTTGAAGCGCTTCCTCTGCCCCCCAGACGAGCACCCACCCTGACACAGCTCTCCACACAACAACTGTCTGGGCGATCGATCATCCGCTGTAGTGTCCACTTGTAATGTCACTAACACTACTGTAGTAAGTTTCAAACTAGTAAGTGGAATTTTACATGGTGAACACATACAAGCAGAGTGATACACATAGTGAAACGTCCCAGTGCGTTTTATGAAATGTAAGCCCTCTTGGAACGCCACTCGACCAATCAGAATATGGGACAGGAATGAACTGTGTCCTACAAGAGCTACTTGGATAATTAAGGAGTCTACTGTTGTAGAGTTCAACATAGAATCTACATAGAAGTGTTCCTCCAGAAGGCCAGCTGAAGAACCATCTGTACACAGTGGATGAGCAAACAGAATGAATTAGGCTTACGATATTATCAAAAAACTTGATCTGATCATGAATAAATTTCACTGCTACCAAGGCTTTAGATATGTTTAGACCAGCTGACTGTCTTGACTTCTGCATCTTTTAAAACTGGTGCCTTGTACATCAAGATCTTTGCAGGATGACACCAAAATACGATACGTTTATGGTTTCTGAGAGGAGAGTAAAGTTTTTTTTCATGATTGTTCAGTAGAATTCAGCCATTGAGACATCTGACAGGTTTTCCCAGACATCTTCACTTACAATTATTTCAAATATTAACGAATGCTCAGTTCCACCAAAAGAAATTACCGAGTGCAAACGCGACCTTGTCTGTGCTTGTGAAGTTCTGTCTGATCTTCGAGAAGTGCTTTGTGGTTTCTTCTCCATCTGTCATTTATGTCACTCTTTATCTCTCTGTGGATTTGTTCTCTCTCTCTTTCTCTCTCTGTCTCTCTCGCTCTCATTCTCGCTCTCATTCTCGCTCAAGGCGCCATCTGCTTCACCTTCAGATCTAAGACTTGTACACTAATTTACCATCTGCACTGCAAGTTGCTGACAAGGCAAAGGGAAAAGCTATGATACATTCCTTCTTGAATGCAAAGAACCACATATTGGATTCTTTCACAAATCTGTACTACAAATAGATGCAAACTTTCTTTGTATTCCTGTACCTGATCATAATGATCAGCATGTCCTCTATATACAGTGGTGCCTGAAAGTTTGTGAACCCTTTAGAATTTTCGATATTTCTGCATAAATATAACCTAAAGCATCATCAGATTTTCACACAAGTCCTAAAAGTAGATAAAGAGAACCCAGTTAAACAAATGAGACAAAAAATATTATACTTGGCCATTTATTTATTGAGGAAAATGATCCAATATTACATATCTGTGAGTGGCAAAAGTATGTGAACCTCTAGGATTAGCAGTTAATTTGAAGGTGAAATTAGAGTCAGGCGTTTTCAATCAATGGGATGACAATCAGGTGTGAGTGGGCACCCTGTTTTATTTAAAGAACAGGGATCTATCAAAGTCTGAACTTCACAACACATGTTTGTGGAAGTGTATCATGGCACGAACAAAGGAGATTTCTGAGGACCTCAGAAAAAGCGTTGTTGATGCTCATCAGGCTGGAAAAGGTTACAAAACCATCTCTAAAGAGTTTGGACTCCACCAATCCACAGTCAGACAGATTGTGTACAAATGGAGGAAATTCAAGATCATCGTTACCTTCCCCAGGAGTGGTCGACCAACAAAGATCACTCCAAGAGCAAGGCATGTAATAGTCGGCGAAGTCACAAAGGACCCCAGGGTAACTTCGAAGCAACTGAAGGCCTCTCTCACATTGGCTAATGTTCATGAATCCACCATCAGGAGAACACTGAACAACAATGGTGTGCATGGCAGGGTTGGAAGGAGAAAGCCACTGCTCTCTGAAAAGAACATTGCTGCTTGTCCGCAGTTTGCTAAAGATCACGTGGACAAGCCAGAAGACGATTGGAAAAATGCTTTGTAGATGGATGAGACCAAAATAGAACTTTTTGGTTTAAATGAGAAGCGTTATGTTTGGAGAAAGGAAAACACTGCATTCCAGCATAAGAACCTTATCCCATCTGTGAAACAGGGTGGTGGTAGTATCATGGTTTGGGCCTGTTTTGCTGCATCTGGGCCAGGACGGCTTGCCATCATTGATGGAACAATGAATTCTGAATTTTACCAGCAAATTCAAAAGGAAAATGTCAGGACATCTGTCCATGAACTGAATCTCAAGAGAAGGTGGGTCATGCAGCAAGACAACAACCCTAAGCACACAAGTCGTTCTACCAAAGAATGGTTAAAGAAGAATAAAGTTAATGTTTTGGAATGGCCAAGTCAAAGTCCTGACCTTAATCCAATAGAAATGTTGTGGAAGGACCTGAAGCGAGCAGTTCATGTGAGAAAACCCACCAACATCCCAGAGTTGAAGCTGTTCTGTATGGAGGAACGGGCTAAAATTCCTCCAAGCCGGTGTGCAGGACTGATCAACAGCTACTGGAAATGTTTAGTTGCAGTTATTGCTCCACAAGGGGGTCCCACCAGATACTGAAAGCAAAGGTTCACATACTTTTGCCACTCACAGATATGCAATATTGGATTATTTTCCTCAATAAATAAATGACCAAGTATAATATTTTTGTCTCATTTGTTTAACTGGGTTCTCTTTATCGACTTTTAGGACTTGTGTGAAAATCTGATGATGTTTTAGGTCATATTTATGCAGAAATATAGAAAATTCTAAAGGGTTCACAAACTTTCAAACACCACTGTAAAGTGTACAAAGATTGGTAAATCATTATGTTTTTGCCCCGTTTTGGAAAAAAAAAGAAACCTTAGCTGTATTTTGAGAAACTGATCTCTTCGTGCAACCTGGACACTCGTGATGTGCCCTGGGGACAGAAATTCTGGTCTCCATGTGGGAAAACAGATGGAAACATTCAGAAGAACCTAATTAGTATTCACACACACTTTTTAGATCTGACCCATGAGGAATGATTAAATTTTTTTTAATGGGGCAGCAATTAAAACCATCCATCCATCCATTATCTGTAGACGCTTATCCTGTACAGGGTCGCAGGCAAGCTGGAGCCTATCCCAGCTGACTATGGGCGAGAGGCGGGGTACACCCTGGACAAGTCACCAGGTCATCACAGGGCTGACACATAGACACAGACAACCATTCACACTCACATTCACACCTACGGTCAATTTAGAGTCACCAGTTAACCTAACCTGCATGTCTTTGGACTGTGGGGGAAACCGGAGCACCCGGAGGAAACTCATGTGGACACGGGGAGAACATGCAAACTCCACACAGAAAGGCCCTCGCCGGCCACGGGGCTCGAACCCAGACCTTCTTGCTGTGAGGCGACAGTGCTAACCACTACACCACTGTGCCGCCCAATTAAAACTAATAATAACAAAATATAATAATGCACACACACTATTCCCACTATAATACCACACCAACATTCATGATCCCATTCACACAGTTTCTAACATGGTCCAGGTTTAAAATCTACTGAAACATGTTATATAGACATGAGTGTTTTACTAGGAAATACACCACTCAAACCCGGAACCTTCATGCTGTGAAGCGACAGTGCTAACCACTACACCACCATCCCACCCCCCTGCACACTAATGTTGTTAAAATAAAAAAAAGTTAAAAATAGTTTTTATTCTTTCTGTGTGGCCCAGTACTGGTCCTCGGCCAGGTGGTTGGGGACCCCTGTACTAGAGGATAAATACCTGAAACTCCCCACTAGCCAAACAGAACTAAAGAAGCCTTTCGGATGAGAGGTGAAATGTCTTCAAGGATTTCAAGCGAATCCAGTTGCCTTTTTTAGCATCTATGGATTACTTAGTACACACATCTCGAACAAGTGTAATGAGAAGTTGCATATGACAAATTAAGATGAAACCATCAGTTCAAAGTTTTTCTTCCATTTTTGCACATCAAACTGTAAATGAAAACTCTGTGCACGTAGGAACTAAAACTGTGAGTGAGGAACTGAAGACACTCACCAAAGGGTTAGTCTGAGGAATCATTTGATCTGCATAGAATTAAGGAATTCATTAATCAAATGTTACACTGTTGTGTTGTGTTATCATTTGCTAACGTAGCTGTTCCCTGTCGCTCACATACGTACTTAGAAAATGAATTGTTCCTTTGTTACTCGTGTGAATGCATGTGTTATAGTGTACAATCACCATTCACTTCTGTATAATGTACCTGCCTGGCATCATGCAATCTCAATGCTAATGAGTGTCTTCTGTTTCCATCTCTCCCTCCCTCTGATCTTTCCCCTTCCTTTTTCATCCTCCTCAACCCACCCACCTCTCATCCTCTCCGTGGGACGATACCATCACGGGACGTCCCTGACCTGTGACCCTAGTGAGAAGAAACGCAACTTGACATGACCTGACCCCACCTCCCTCTCGTCTTCTTCCTCCTCATCATCCTCCTTGGAGTCTCCTCGGCCTTGTGTGCACATCTCTTAGTCTGTCCCGCTCCAAGATGTGTGCATGTGAGGGGAAAAATAGGATCCCCAAATAAAACCCTACCCAGGCCCTCCATGAGCATGTGGGGTTGATTTGTTTAAAATGGATCACCAAGAAAGACTTCCTCAATCAAATTTATTCACATTATAAAGAATCATATACATC
The DNA here is from genome assembly GCF_027579695.1 of Neoarius graeffei. Taxonomy (NCBI): domain Eukaryota; kingdom Metazoa; phylum Chordata; class Actinopteri; order Siluriformes; family Ariidae; genus Neoarius; species Neoarius graeffei. The sequence goes on from NC_083588.1 coordinate 58,494,743, forward strand.
CTCCTCACTTTCTTATCTCTTTCTGTCTTCTCTGCTTGGCACTTTCCCAACTTGCTGACCCTAGACGGAGTTGGTTCTGCTCCCCAGCAACCGGGCTGCTAGCTTCTCTGGCCGTCTACCTTCTGGGCTTTATAATAACCACCAGGAAGATCTGTTCTCCTCCTCTGGCCAAACCAAAGCCCTCTTGGCCACCCTGTCAACCGAGGCCCTGCTGCTTGCCACCACCCTCAGACATCGCCGGCTCCTCAGAGAACAAAGCATCAACTCTTCAAAACATGCCCCTTCACTCTCCAACAGCCACTCTTCATCCTCTTCAAGCTCCTCTTCCTCTGCCTCAACACCTTCACCTGTGTCCACTAGCTCATCCCATGACCCAAACCTCATGATTGGCAATGGTACAACAAGCAAGAAGAAAGGAAAAGATGTTGTGCCCCAGTTTGTTCCAGCTACCAACACTGAGTGAGGTACTGGGACAAGAACCAACCTCCATGCAAAAGGACCTCCAAGTCAAGGAGAAAGAACAACAGAGACACTTTGTATTTATAGAGTTTAAAAACTTAGTCATGTAGAATCTTCTCCTCCATCTTGGCTGAACCCTCGAGTAGCCTGGAGGAATGATGCAGGCTACAGCCCACTCACACAACCTACCATCTCTCATTCATTATGGGTTTATTCTTCTCCCATCTGGATCGTCCAGAACTCTGACAGTACTGCCAGTTTCCTTCATGAAGCCCACAGATGGGTTTGGACCCCGTCCATGTTCCAGCAAAATAGCACCAGGCCAGAGAAAGGACTCTCTACCCCAAATAAAGTCATCCATCTGCCGGATATCATCTTTCATAGACCTAGTGGTGTCTGGTAGATTTTTATCAAGTGTAATTAGCTAGACTGTGAACATGCGTGATTGGAGGTAGAGTCGCAATAATCCAAAAGTGAGTACAGTAGTCGTCAGTGTGTGTTCAGGTTTTATATCATCTTCAGATTTAAAATGGCAGAATATGAGAAAAACAACAAAACTAAACTATATATTCAACATTTTTAGTTCTGGGATGGTTTCTCTGGGTGATAACTACTGCACTCAGAACAATAATGACACCTGATGGGATACTTTTATGGGTAGATCTTTTAAACTTAAGCTGGAGGAAGATAATCATAGGGGAACATTGTTATTAAAGTACTTAATTACACTTTAAGGACCACTGGTCTACATTTGAAACTACATTTGCATTCTTGGTAGCTTGGTGAACACAAGTCACTGAAACTGGTGCTATCGTCTTTTTAACCTGATGGGAATACCAATACGTAAAAGGAAAGCTGTTTGATTTAACTGTTTGATATAGTCCTTGTTATATGCACGCAGAGACAGAATGACTATTCATATGGCTAATTTGTCATCTTTCCATATTTCTTCAAACTTGGCACAAAGTTACAAGTGCGACAGATGGATTGTGAGATGTAGGAGGACACTCGCTGTTTACAGACTGAGAATGCAATAAGGTGGTTGAGAAAGTTGCAGCTGGCGAAGGAGAGATGTCTGAATGGCCAAAGGTTATTTGACGGAGGTGTACATGCGCCATATAAAGCACAACCAGCAAAGTCAAAAAAGACCGAAAGGAAGGACTTTCTCAACCATTGATTTTTTTTTTCAAAGCATAAAGTACAACGATTGTGTCTGACAATCAGCACAAGATTGGCACACTATGTTTTATCCTTAGGCACTGCCACAATGCACATATGTGAAGCTCCGTTTTATAAAACAGCCTAGAAAAGTAAATAGGTTCATCCAAGGAAAGATGCTTGAAGAACTTGCCAACTATATCACTAGATTGTTCTCATGAGAAACACCAGAAGTGATAACAAATAATCAAAAAAATTGGACCAATCAGTCCATTCGGACACTTTTTTTATCTGCTCCTAATCAATCAGTCAGTCATTAATCCAAGGGAGGATTGGTGTAGTGTTTGGAGAACTTGCCCATCAAATGGGGGCCAACTGTAGATGATGTTCTAATGAGTCAAAACCCTAAAGGGCTCAAAGAGTAGCTGAGTGTTTCTGTGAATACTGAGACCTTTGGGGTGGGTAATTTGGCAAAAATGAAGTATGTTGGGTTTTGGTATAAACCCTGCCAAATGCTGGTACCACACCCCAAGTGAAAGGTCCACAACAGAACCGCGCTCAAATGCTTTTATAGTTTTCGGTATACAACACTAATCACACACATCATTTTGTGGGGTGTCAACTATATGACACACCAGCTACTGTCTATTCCTGTAAAACAATCCTGGTGGCTGTAATCCTTAAAGTAGTTCTAGAATTTTAGAACCCACTATTGATGAAAATGTAGTATAAGGGTATATATTCAATGTATGCAAATTAAAAATAAAAAATTTCCCCATCAAAGGGGTGTATTTGAGCGACAAAACCGAGCTTCTGGGAAGCATTTCCTGGAAATCCCAGTCGGGAGTCATGTGACCGATGACGTAGTAAATTGACCAGGATGGCAGCATCCAGTATAAACACAAGCGAAATGAGTGAATCAGACAGCGATTATTCAGACGAAATTGCGTCTGAAGACGAAAGTGAATCGTGTTCCAGTCGAGGTGAGTTGATGCACAACATTTTTTCTACTAAATCAGAGGTCTGGGCCGAAATGTGCGTCGTGATCGGCAGTATATTTGGGGCGAACCGATGGCGTTCAAGCGGCCTTTCCAACAACACGGAAATGACTGCAGCTGTCAAAGTCTGCTTTGTGTGCGTTCGGAGCTTGGGGAGAAGAAAAATGCGGGCCTGAATGGGGACAGTCACGGCTGTATCGTAGAAGTGCAAAGCAGGAACTCGTCCAGGGATCGTCTAGTTCTTGTTTAGTTAAAGAACCCTTTAATTGTCCTAAAGGTTCGGGAAGCTCGTTCAAAGCGCGCCTCAAGATTCTCCCATGGACTATAAAAACCACTTTTCCCTTTACACTCACCAGCATAAATATGTGCACTAGCCTTCAACTAGCACCAGTCTGTCCTCGTCCGCTTTACTTGCCGGTTCCACTCAGCAAGATCGTATCCATTATTCTTATCAGGATCAGGGAACTGATGCAGAGATACTCCGCCTTTGTTGGTTTTAGAACAGCCGTACGTGACACACTTTTTTACCATCGTATACAGTGGAAATAATCCGTAGATCCGCGAATTGTCACTCACAGTCACAGTATGTACAGGAAGTGAGCTGTCTAGCTTGTCAATTTACTATGTCATCGGTCACGTGATCGCGGCACGATGTTTTGCTCGTGGGCTATCGCAGAAAATCCTCTATAAAATCATTACGGATAAACATTTTTAGTGATTTTTTTTGTAATATACTACAAATATTAGTATTCATCGTTACATGCAAAGGCGATTTTCAAATTCTAAAACTACTTTAAAGCTAGACTGCCTTTCAGATTTTTCAAGTGTAGGTCATGAAAAGAATTTTCCCCGACACCCAATTATTTTTGTTTAGTGACCAAAAGCTACTGAACTCGAATCACAGACTTCCGATTTTATTAATTTTTTTTAAATAGAACAATTAATGAATTTAGTACCACATGGACCTGAATTCTCCGCTACTTTTTCCTGCTTAATCATGACCTAATACAAGATACTATGTCATGGATCACATGGTGGGCTTTCCCTGTTTGCACAAGGCATTATGGGATACAAATTTGAAACAGGAGAGAAAAATGGAGGACGTATGTGGGTGTGCGAATGAAACGTGAAAGACCGACTACAGTAACGGAAAGAAAGCGAGAAGAAAAGACGTTATGTTCTATACGAAGGAAAGGAAACACAGGACCAAACTAATAAATATCGGCGCTCAGCGAGCACCTCGGTGTGATCAGCTCTTCGTTTAGCGACAGAATGATGGAACTGTCAGTGCACGCTCAAAGGTAAACCTGTAGATGGTAGTAATGCAACACTGTGGATGCCAGCCTTCTTTTGTAAAACCCAAAAGAAGAAGGTAAACCTGCGCATGCGCACACGGACTTCCTCTGTTTGCTTGACTGCACGAAGCGAACGATTTCATGCACATTATTTGCTTTAATCCCCTCAAATTAAATACCTTCCCAGCCACAGAATGGCCTGATATTTTGTGAGATATTACAGAAATAAACATATATCGCAATGACCAAATTTCAGTGCGAACTAAATTTCATCGATTTTATGAAATCGAAAGGCCGTCTAGCTTAAGTATTTTGTATAAATGACAAATACTAACTTGTAACTTTTTATCTTAATTTGGGACGAAATGTCATCAAAATATTTAAGCTAATAATAACTAAGCTAGGCCTGTTCCTTTTTGTGCACCCCCTCGTTTAAAGTCAAAATTAAATGGCTTATTGTCTCGAATTTGGCTTCATCAGTAGACATTGTTGGTGGAATCGTAACCTGCGCTGCAATATCCAGATGTACCATCGGCAATGCTACAGCTACCTTCAATTAGACGTCACATAGTTGACGTTACATAGTTGACACGTTTTGGGCTTTTTGGCTTGCCGTGTCCATTGGTATCAACCTGTTATCACCCAGGGTCATGTGCGTGAAGGGAGTGGGCTGCCACTTTGTTTCATCATTCTGACTACTTCCTCCAGTTAATCACACAGAATGTAATCACCGTCACATAGTTGACACGTAAAAAAGGTACGCACACGCAAAAAACATACCAAAAGCAGTACGCACGATCGTGTGTACGAGATGTTGTTCTGTTGCTCTCTTTGCCAGATAACATGAGGCACACGAACCTTGTATCGGAGTAACCGTGGCAACGCTGGGGCTGAATTCAGCACCGTCACAGAGTTGACCGCAAGTTTGTTGGAAACCTACTTTGGCTGAGCTGCAGTCAAAACGATTAAAAGCTGCATCCGGTTGAGTTGTGTTTTCTTTAAACACACTCGTATCCTTGACATGCACAGAGGGTTAATCCTGTCTGCTGGCTTTCAGTGGAGAAATAACACTGTTAGTTCAAACCAAGGTTGCAGGTTGGACGAGCCAAGTTGGCCACTTATTTTTATTTTTTCCAACAACTAAGAACAGTCAGAGAGGTCTGCTGAATGCTGAATTTTTACACAGTAGGCCCCAGGGAGATCTTGCTGTATGTATGTACAGGCCTAGAGATGGCTCTGGGACACACATTTCTCAGGATTCACAGAAACACTCAGCTCATGTTCAGGAGCTTTCTCCAAAGGAGAGTCAAAACAGGCCACTTTGGTAGAACGTTAGACCTTTTTTAGCTGCTCTTAATCTCACGTAACTCGTAAACTGGCCAGGGGACAACATTAAATATGTCATAGACTCAGTGTTTGGTCTTGCTTTCAGAGAAATTACTAGAAGAAGGAGAGTATTAGAGAATATATGGATTTTCTTTCGAGCTGTTTGAAAGAACAAGTGTTGGAAATGGATTTGTCTCAGTGCGAAGATGAAAACAATGGCCTGAGAGCAGGGCCCGTGAGAACAGCAGGCTGCCGGAGGAGAGATTAGCACGCGTACTTGCGTTTTATTTATGGAGAATTTGGTGAAAAATGTGAGCTTTGGAAGGATTTCTGTTCCACAAGGGAAATCAAGTTAATTACAGGAAACAAATCTGGCACTTCTGGCTTCAGTTCAGACTGGTAGTCGACAGTTTCTTTGCCATTTCTTGGGGAAAGAAAAGCGAAACAAAGCCTTGCTTTCTGCAGCAGATTTGTCTTACTGTGGTGTGCGGCTTTTCCTGAGAGGAGAGAGAGAGAGAAAGAGAGAGAGAGAGCTCTTGATTTGTGGCCTTTAGAGATGCTGACAGGATGAGTAGAACGATTGCTTGGTTGGCATCTTAAAAGGTTCTGGATAATTTTGTGTCTTTGCTGCCGTTCATTTTTGACAGGTTTCGGAAAGAAAAAAAAATAAAGCCAAAGATGCAGATGGAAAGAAGCAGAACGTCTGGAGAGAAATTAGGTTCTTTTTTTTTTGCATCGAGTGTGTACGCTTTTAGTTTATTAGCTTTGTATGAAGCACCACTGACACGCTTTAAAAAGGGAAAGGAAGAAAAACAAACCAAAATTGACAAACTGAAACCGGAAAGCTGTCATCCTTAATCAAGATGTTCACAAGAATTACGTAAATGGCACCAGTGCAGCTTGGAAGAATATCAGCCTCAAGCCAATTCACTTCGTTTCTCTAGTCGTGATCACGGTCCGATCTACAAAACTTGATAATACAGAGTGTTGTGCTTGCAGCTTGGCTGTTTCTAGATGTAGTAGTGCTAATGGAGGTGTTAGCATCCTCTGACCCTTACATCTGTCCCCTCGACATACACTCTATCCATTCTCTATCCATGGATTAAACAGTAGGGTGTTAGCATGGAAGTGTTTGCATCCCTAACCCATGCAGAGTCCCAAAGGCCTAGACAATTAATAAACCATGTTGGGGGAAAAAAAAACATAAATTGCATTATAATATCTGTGATTAGCTTTAGTTTTTGCTTATAATGAATGTACTATGTATCTTCTTTTTTTTTTTGCATAGGTTGGTAATAATAATAATAATAATAATAATAATGATCGTCCCTAAACAAAACAAATGATGCAAATTTTTATCATCTCTTTCTTTTCTTTTATATATTAACAGAAATTGCTTTGTACAGCTTTTTTCCTTTGCTTTTTTTTAAAATATACAATATATATATATATATATATATATATAATTATATATAATTACAAATTTCACATCATACTACCTTTATTATTTATTCATGAGGAAAAAAAACATTTTATATATTTAGTTGAAAACTACTGACCTTAAATGTACAGTATGAATCCTATGTAATATAGAGTTGCTATCATTTTAGATTGTGCAATTTGCAGTTTTTGTTAATACGGATTTTATATTCGTTCTCGCGCGTGAAAGTGTTGCGGAAATATCTGGTCAATCTGAGACCAACCTACCAAACGATCAGAGTCAGTGTGACTGTTGAAACTGTGAGATTGGCTCAAGCACTCTCTCTCTCTCTCTCTCTCTCTCTCTCTCTCTCTCTCTCTCTCTCTGTGCACTTCCTGTAACCCTGAAGTGTAATGAGTTTGGGTTTGGAGCGAAACTTTTATAAGTTTTCTGGTATCGAGTTATTATTGGAAAACATAATGAATTGCATGAATATGAATTGTGGTGGTGAAAGAGTGTCGGCTAACGGTTTTGTCTCGCTAATGTACAATTCTGTTCTTTAAAGCTAGACTGCCTTTCAGATTTTTCAAGTGTAGGTCATAAAATAATTTTCCCCAACACTCAATTATTTTTGTTTAGTGGAGCAAAAGCTACTGAATTTGAACCACAGACTTCCAGTTTTATTAGTTTTTTTAACCCTTTGATGCAAAACATGGGTCAAAAGTGACCCGGCTGAGTTTTTATCTTCTATATCTTTGCAATAAATTAATTCCATCATTCAGTATTCAAGGTATTCCTCAAATAACTTGTTTTTGATCATCATACAGCCTTATTTTATTTTTTCCTTTCTTACTTTTTGAATAAAAACCCTTTTTGTATCACTACCCTTCTAATGCACAACATGGGTCAAAAACGACCTGCATTCATTTTCCAGGTTATTTCATGTACGGCTGAGTGTTTCTATGATATACTTTTGAAATAAATTCATTTTGTCATTTACTTTTCCAAATATGCAGTAAATATCTTGTTTTTGTTTAGCGCAAATCATCATTTTTATTTTTCCTTTCTTAAGTTATGAACACGCACAGCTTTTGTAATTCTACATCATGTTTACACACATGGGTCAGAACCGACCCGCATGCATTTACTCCAGCGTTTGGTGGGAACTGTGAATTGTGCTTGTGTCAGACATTTCACAGCTCAGCACAGCGCCCTTTGCCCATCTAATACATGGAAGTAATGTTTTTCAATTGTTCTAACATTACCTTAGAAAAAAATGGATTATGTTTAGGTTCCCTTGAGAGTGAGTAGATTACTTGTCAGAAAGTTACAAGTAATTACTATTAGCTACCGAGCTGTTGACATATTCTACTTTAGTTAGCTAATTTTATTGTAGTTGGCTTCGCTAACTACATAGTTAATAAATAAATAACTGGCCCCATTCACTGCTAAAGTAATTACTTGAAACAAATTATTATTATAGTATTAAGACATTTAATTTTAAATCACACTTGGATGACCCATGTGTAGTAATATAAAAAGTATTTTTGTTCATCAAGTAGGAAAGAAAAAATTAAATTAATGATTTGTGGTAATTAAAAACAAGATATTTAAAGAATACTTGGAATATTCAATCATAAAATAAATTGATTTCAAAAGATAGAGCAAAGAAAAACTCAGTCAGCATGAAATAACCTGGAAAATGAATGCGGGTCATTTTTGACCCATGGTGTGCATATTTTTTGCATCAAAGGGTTAATGGAACAATTAATAAACATAGCGCCACGTGGCCCTAAATTCTCCGCTATTTTTCCTGCTTCACCGTGACGCAATTCAAGATACTACGTCATGCATCACGTGGTGGGCTTTCCTCGTTCGCACAAGGCATTGTGGGATACAAATTTGAAACAGGAGAGAAAAATGGAGGGCGTGAGTGTGCGAATGAAACGTGAAAGACCGACTACAGTAACGGAAAGAAAGCGAGAAGAAAAGACGTTATGTTATATACGAAGGAAAGGAAACGCAGGACCAAACTAATAAATATCGGTGCTCAGCGAGCACCTCGGTGTGATCAGCTCTTCGTTTAGCGACAGAATGATGGAACTGTCAGTGCACGCTCAAAGGGAAACCTGCGCATGCGCACACGCACGGCCTTCCTCTGTCTGCTTGACTGCGCGACGCGAGCGATTTCCTGCACATTATTTGCTTTAATCCCCTCAAATTAAATAACTTCCCAGCCACAGAATATTTCGTGAGATATTACAGAAATAAACATATATCACAATGACCACCGGTTTTATGAAATCGAAAGGCCGTCTAGCTTTAATTTCACAAACAAAGAGCACACTTGCAGTAGAACTGAAAGCACATGAAAAAAGTGTAGCGATGTGTAGATTATTTCAATTTATTCACTATTTCAACTTTATCCCTTTTAAGAAGCTTTTACCCGTACTTGACATGGATGTTCGGAACTCTTGGCATCAAACAAATCTAGACTACAAATAGTCGATATCGTGTAAATATAATATAAAACATCGTTCTTAGAGTTATACATAAAAATGTTATGTCCAGGAAACAAAAAAAAAGTTTTATTTAAAAAAAGATGGAGTTATTAAAAATAAAAATTAAAAATAGCAATGCATGTATATTATAAAAGCAGTCGCACGGTGCCATTGTTTTAAAATAAATAAATAAATAAATGAATAAAGTTGTCTACATGTTTTATTAAAAAAAGAGAGAGAGACTATAGAAAGGCACAGATGTAAAAAAAAAAAAAAAGAATAAGAATAATAAGTATAATAAAAGTTTAGAGTTAAAAGTAGGAAAAAGTGACTTTTTATACTTCAGATATGTTCGTGGCGAAGGCATGTTCAGTCTTACTGTAATCTGTGGTGACGTGGTAACCAGATTTGATTGACAGTCGCCGAGTGTGTGTGTGTGTGTGTGTCACAGAAGGATTCGGCCACCAATCACGGCGCAGAGTCCGTAGCGTGACCCTCCCATCGCTAGAGTAGTACGATATAACCGACACCTTGATAAGAAATATAGATCTCTATCGAAATCATCTATCAGTGTATAAATATAGATAGATGCCTATACTGGAGAAAAGAAGATGCTAATTTATTGGTGTGGATGCCAATGATGATTAACTTTGTTAGAAATGTGAACATTAACCCCCACCTCCTTCTCCTCCTCCTCCTGCTCCTCTTCCTCCCCCTGCCCCTCCGCCCACCCCAACCATGCTGTATGAGGAATTCAGAGAGCTGAAATTATTTTGTACATACTTGCTGTGGTGGTGTGTCTAATAAAATCCAGCTCTCTTCTACAATGATGTTTCAGTGCCTGGTGTTTTTTGTCTTTGAAATTTCATCTTTAATCGCTGCTTCATGTTTTAAGGGATCTTAAAAAAGTGCTTTTAAAAAAAAAAAAAGATTAAAGTCGCCAAGTGTGTGTGTGTCGCAGAAGGATTCGGCCACCCATCACGGCGCAGAGTCCGTAGTGTGACCCTCCCATCGCTAGAGTAGGACGATATAACCGACACCTCGATAAGACATATAGATCTCTGAAATCAAGAGGCACGTAAAGGTGTGTGCAAAAGTTTGTGCACCCCATGATTTTCCGGTGATGAATAAATGAAAAGGTGCCTTTCTTTTTTTTTTTTTTACAAGTTATCAAAATGTCGTACAATTCAAAAAAGTTAAAAATGAAACATGGGTGTATCCTAAATTATTCTATCCACATTCACTGAATATGAGCAATCGTGCGCTCTGATTGGTTACTCTACTCTACTACAAGGATATCAGCTCGTATACCGTGAGTAGAGAAAAACAAAATGGCGGAGTGTGTTGCTGAACCAACCGAGGATGAAATAAAAACTCTACTGGAAAACAAAACCCCAAAAAATACCAAAAAAAAGCAACAAAATCTCATCTCATCTCATTATCTCTAGCCGCTTTATCCTTCTACAGGGTCGCAGGCAAGCTGGAGCCTATCCCAGCTGACTACGGGCGAAAGGCGGGGTACACCCTGGACAAGTCGCCAGGTCATCACAGGGCTGACACATAGACACAGACAACCATTCACACTCACATTCACACCTACAGTCAATTTAGAGTCACCAGTTAACCTAACCTGCATGTCTTTGGACTGTGGGGGAAACCGGAGCACCCGGAGGAAACCCACGCAGACACGGGGAGAACATGCAAACTCCACACAGAAAGGCCCTCGCCGGCCACGGGGCTCAAACCCGGACCTTCTTGCTGTGAGGCGACAGCGCTAACCACTACACCACCGTGCCGCCCCAAAGCAACAAAATATGGAATAAAAGTATTTGATGGTAAGAACGTGTCTTTTTTTTTCATTATTTTTCAAGAATTATTATTATTATCGCATTTTTCATTCACAAATTGCTCCTGTCATTTCGCCAGTTTGTTTATATTCTAAGCGGAAATGATTTTGTCGGATGTTTTGGTTAAAGTTTTTATTGATCGGATTTGCAAAAAATAAAAATAAAAATGCTCCGTTTCTCAAAATCCAGTCAATGTGGATAGAATAAAGCAGTTATTCCACTCAATCACGTCATACATGGGTTACAGCCATGTCAACTATCAGCTCATGTACGACTCGATTTCATGAAATAACTGTTAAATATTGTACCTTTAAGGGTACAGTGGCTTGTCATTAGAGCAGTACCCTCTAAGGTACTTATTTTTACCCTTTATATATGCTGTGTTCACACTTATACCGGTACGAAAGTGGTATAACTGTATCGATACAAAGTATACCGGTACAGTTTAACGCATCTGTCCACACTAGCGAGAAATGTTTGCGGTTTTCTTTCACGGTAGTTGAAATGCGCGTGCGCGAAATGTTTCCGTGGTTACCGAGTAACTTCCTTCCGAGAATATGGCGAATGAAACAACGTGTGTGTGCTTTTTGCTGTCAATGTACAGTCTGTATTTCTGGTGGTCATTTATTCAGTCGAATCGTATAAAACGCGCGAGGCAGTTGAGAAAGAAACAAAGAAAACGAATCTCCCTTTCTCCCCCCTCACTTTCTCCCTCTTCCCTTCTCTTCCCCTCCCTTTCTCCCTCTTTCCTTCTCTTCCCGTCCCTTTCTCTCCCTTTTCCCCTCTTCTTCCTCCCTCCCTTTCTCCCCCCTTTCTTTGCTCCATGTAGCTCCACGGTCGTTTTGAGCCATTTTGACGTTTTATTTACAGCTGGAAAGCACGTGCGTATTGTATTGTATGAATAACCCGGAAGACGTAGGAATGGTTCATTGCGCTTGCGCATTATATTTGTATCGATACAGAGCCGCTTCATCTGTCCACACTACAGCGAAGCGCTACAGTACCGATACTGTACCGGTACGAAACCCATACATTTGTGAGTTTCGTACCGATACAGTTATACCGCGACAGTACCGGTATAGTTGCTAGTGTGGACAGGTGTTGCGGTACGAAAGTAGTTTCGTATCGGTACAAAATCCCTAGTGTGGACAGGGTATTAGTGCTATAAGTACCTTTTTGGCCCTAAAAAGGAACGCATAATTACCTTGAGGACCAGTAATGAGTCGTAGGGGGTACATTAGTGTAGACTGTACCTCGGGGGATGGAACTGGACTCCTACTGGACCCCTGATTCTGACAGCGTAGACGTTGGAGGTAGTTATGAAAGTAGTACATTGATATGTATTTCATTAGAATATACACTCACTGGCCACTTTCTTAGGAACATTTGGAAATTCATGATTGGGGTTATTTAATCAGCCAATCATGTGGCAGCATTCTCATTCATTCTCATTATCTCTAGCCGCTTTATCCTGTTCTACAGGGTCGCAGGCAAGCTGGAGCCTATCCCAGCTGACTACGGGCGAAAGGCGGGGTTCACCCTGGACAAGTCGCCAGGTCATCACAGGGCTGACACATAGACACAGACAACCATTCACACTCACATTCACACCTACGCTCAATTTAGAGTCACCAGTTAACCTAACCTGCATGTCTTTGGACTGTGGGGGAAACCGGAGCACCTGGAGGAAACCCACGCGGACACGGGGAGAACATGCAAACTCCACACAGAAAGGCCCTCGCCGGCCACGGGGCTCGAACCCAGGACCTTCTTGCTGTGAGGCGACAGCGCTAACCACTACACCACCGTGCCACCCCCATGTGGCAGCAGTGCAAAAAAAAAAAAAAAAATTATGCAGATAGAGGTCAAGACTTTCAGGCAATGTTCACATCGAACAACAGGAGGAAGGAAAAGGCTGATGGCTGAACTTTATCCAGAACATCTCAATCGTTTTTATACTCCTATGTCAGAGTGAGGGGGGAAAAAAAACATTTTCTTTACAGTTCCTTACTTTCTCTCAGATGATAAATATACAGCAACCCTCAACATTTCCTTGGGCAATTTTAGTAGCTTTGTATGCAATAAAGAAATGCCACGTTTACACAATTTATTCCTGAATGTATCTGTTTTTAATGTTTCAACTCGACATTCATGACTACTTTTTCTGTTCCACTGATTTTTTTCTAAAAAAAAAAAACAAACATTTTTTTTCTTTTTACAAATGCTCATTTTCAAATACAAAAAGTCACAATAGCTCTATTAAATCCAAAAGTAGCATAAATGGTTCTGAATTATAATAAAGGATCTGATTTATATACAGCTGTTTAAAAGTAATACAAGTGATAAATGAGAAGTAAGAAAGTGTGAGTCGGATGTGTCTGTTAGTGTGTAATTTGTGTGTAAGTGTGTGCACCATATCGATCAGTTGTGTGGGTGTGTTGAAAGATCTGTCGTCTGTGTGTGTCTTCAGGATCAAATAAGCCGAATACAAGTTATATAACACTGTTTAGATGAAGGATGTCTAAGGGATGCGTTAATTTTCTTGCCGCTGCGCTGGTCTTCGGCCGTCTGTTCGACGGTACGGAGAATTTCTCAAGTCTGATGAGACAAAATCGCACACACACACACGTTAACCATTTGTTCATGACATCAAGATTTATCCAGAAATTATTTTACATTGTAAACCAGAATGTCGGGGCGTAGTCGTTCATCTGGCCTGCCATCAAAACAATCATGACGACCAAAACATCAAACAGAACTGAAACATGACGATGTGAGAGAGTATCAACCTCCACAACAAACTGTTCATAACAGGAAAATCAACAAAGGACTAAATTTTGTTCCTTGGGCGAAGATCGAGCCAAAACATTGATCAAAACTGAATTTGCATCATAAAAGAGAGGAGATACAATTCTAGTCACACTGTAAAAAAAGAATAGTTGAGAATACTTGAAATTTCAAGGCAACAGTCTGCATTAAGAATTTTATGTTTTGCCAACGATGTGCCCATGATAATCCAAACTATGATAAAACTGTTATCTTTATTAAGAATTCTTAATTAAGTCAATTTTCAATTCCTCATTCTGCCAACATAGATTTCTCTTTTTGCTGAACAGTGGCATTCACAGTAGTGCAAAAAGGCAATTGAGGTTATCAGACTTTTTGGGGGGCTTTTTTCACCTTTATTTGGATAGGACAGTGTAGAGACAGGAAATGAGCAGGACAGGGAGGGATCGGGAAATGACCTTGGGCCGGAATCAAACCTGGGTCCCCGGATTTATGGTATGGCGCCTTATCCACCTGAGCCACGACACCATACCCACAATGTGGGTTTTAAAAATTTTTGTAATTGTGTAGAACAATGAAAAAAGGCATGTATAGTTTAATGATAAATTGTGATAACCTCAGGGGCGTCGTGGCTCAGGTGGATAAGGCGCCATACCATAAATCCGGGTTCGGTTCTGACCTGAGGTCATTTCCCGATCCCTCCCCGTCTCTCTCCTGCTCATTTCCTGTCTCTACGCTGTCCTATCCAAATAGAGGTGAAAAAAGCCCCAAAAAAAATTATGATTGCCTTTTTGCACTACTGTGAATGCCACTGTTCAGCAAAAAGAGAAATCTATGTTGGCAGAATGAGGAATTGAAAATTGACTTAATTAAGAATTCTTAATAAAGATAACAGTTTTATCATAGTTTGGATTATCATGGGCACATCGTTGGCAAAACATAAAATTCTTAATGCAGACGGTTGCCTTGAAATTTCAAGTATTCTCAACTATTTTTTTTTACAGTGCAGAAGAAAATGTATTAAGTTGGCCTAATTACTAATTTATTCGCAAAAAATGACAATACAACGACCAAGTTTTGTGGAGAAGGACTAGTTCTTTCAAATAAAATAATCAGAACTGAAATCCACTGAGAACTGAAGGAGGGAGGAGACACGATTTAACTGAGACAACAGGAAAATCAACAAACAAACGACCAAGTTTTGTTCCGCGAGGGAAGATCTACCCAAAACATTGATCACAACTGAATTCGGGTCAGAACTGCGAGAGGAGATACAATTCTAATGAGAAGTCCCAAAATTCATTAAGGTGACCTAATTAGCAGTTCGTTAGCAAAAAACTGACAAAACAAACAATGACCAAGTTTTGTGCAGAAGGTTGAGTTCTTTAAAAAAAAAACAATCAGAACTGAAATCCATTGAGAACTGAGGAAGGAGATACGATTTAACAGAAAATAAACAAATTAATAAACAAACAACAGGAAACTCAAGAAACAAACGGCCAAGTTTTGTTCCTCAAGAGAAGATCGACCCAAAACATCAATCAGAACTGAAATCGGATGAGAAATGCGAGAGGAGACACAATTCTAGTGAGAGGCCTGGAGAATTTGTTAATTTGGCTTTGATTATTAGGGAAGCCATAGCCTAATACAATACTTTTGAAATATCAAACAAAAACGACAAATCAAAATACAAAAAAAGAAAAAAAAAGTCAATTTTTTTAGACTGGCAAACAAATTATTTGTGTAATCGTGCAAAATATCAGTCTATTACTCTTCAGAAACCTTTTATTTTTGTTCCGCGTCTTTCTCAGTTTTGTTTGACGTAATTTATTTTGGTTGCGATTCCAGCTTTCTCGTTTGCGCTCCCTGACTTTTTGCTTGCAGCTTTGGCACAAACTTGACGTGTGGGTGGGCTGTCCAGGAATGCATTCCCATTGGCTAACTTGTGTTTGACTGACAGCTCCGCTCAGCGATTCCCCCGGAGGCTGTTGCAGCCATTCCCTACTCGGATTCTGGCGGACTGTTTGACGAGTGAGCGATCCATTGACGGTAAACAAGGATCGAGTGGACTTCAGTGGCGACTATGATCTCATCTCATCTCATTATCTGTAGCCGCTTTATCCTTCTACAGGGTCGCAGGCAAGCTGGAGCCTATCCCAGCTGACTACGGGCGAAAGGTGGGGTACACCCTGGACAAGTCGCCAGGTCATCACAGGGCTGACACATAGACACAGACAACCATTCACACTCACATTCACACCTACGCTCAATTTAGAGTCACCAGTTAACCTAACCTGCATGTCTTTGGACTGTGGGGGAAACCGGAGCACCCGGAGGAAACCCACGCGGACACGGGGAGAACATGCAAACTCCGCACAGAAAGGCCCTCGCCGGCCCCGGGGCTCGAACCCAGGACCTTCTTGCTGTGAGGCGACAGCGCTAACCACTACACCACCGTGCCGCCTGCGACTATGATATTGAATTAATTCAACAAAGTGTAAATTCAATATCATAGTCGCCACTGAAGTCCACTCAATCCTTGTTTACCGTCAATGGATCGGTCACTCGTCAAACAGTCCGCCAGAATCCGAGTAGGGAATCGCTGAGTGTAGCCGTCAGTCAAACACAAGTTAGGCAATGGGAATGCATTCTTGGACAGCCCACCCACACGTGAAGTTTGTGCCAAAACTGCAAGCAAAAAGTCAGGGAGCGCAAACGAGAAAGCTGGAATCGCAACCAAAATAAATTACGTCAAAACTGAGAAAGACACGGAACAAAAATAAAAGGTTTCTGAAGAGTAATAGACTGATATTTTGCACGATTACACGAATAATTTGTTTGCCAGTCTAAAAAAATTGACTTTTTTTTCTTTTTTTGTATTTTGATTTGTCGTTTTTGTTTGATATTTCAAAAGTATTGTATGAGCATTTTGGCACAAAATTGATTCCATACAGGACTGGCTTAAGCAAGGCACCAAACCCCCAACTGCCCTGGCAAGAGTGGTGGTGTACCTTGTGTCTGATTAGCCAAAGATCATCAGTTTGGGTGGTGCCCGACCGAAATGAAAAAAAAAAATTATTGACTATGTAGTTCGTAGAAATTTAATAAAAACAACGACCAAGTTTTGTGATCAGTTCTTTCAAACAAAACAATCGGAATGGAAATCAGTGGAGAAATGACAGAAGAGATATGATTTAACTGAATTGTGGAATACAGATGACGAACGCCACGCCATGACAATAGCGCATTGGAATTATGGACAGAGGATCTAAACAGCGCTACTCAAGGATGTAGGATGTAAAGTTCCCATACAAACCTTGTTTTTTATAACTAAAAACTTGATCTAAATGGAAAAACTGTTGATGTAGTATGGCATAATGGAGTAAGAAGTGCATCATTACCTGTGATGATGTCCTCGATGGCTCCATCGGTGACCTGCGGCTTCACCTGCCTCTTCTTCAGCTCCGCTATCAGATCCATCTGAGGCATCTTGGGCATCATGGGACCCTGAACAACGTTACAAAGGTAGCACCAGATCAGCAAAACACAACCATCGTGACAATTGGTGTCCTCTGTCAGTTAATTACTGTTTATCTGTTTCCTCTGACTGGCCTGTTATGTCCCACCCCTGAAAACTGATTGGTTGGCGTTATAGTTGGTATCTACAGTAGCTGTTTTCAGTGTTTTCTCATCTCGATTTGCTTTTCCTGAATAAGTTTGTCTGTGTGTGTAAATTTTTGCTTTTGAGATTCCCTCCATCCCATATTTACATCACACTGAGCACTACAATCAGATCGTGGTATCGTGATTGTAAAATAAAATCCCAACTTGGTGTTGAACTGCCATGTAAGTCTTCCTTTGTTGCAGCTTGCATAATGAAACTAGGAACAGAGGACGGAAAAGACGGAGATGTGAGTCTGACCTTCTGCGGCGTGGTGTCTTTCTTCTTCGGCGAGGTCGTGGGCGGCTCTTCAGCCGCCATCTCCTGCTTCTTCTTCTGCTCGTTGTCCTGCTCCGCTTTCTGTCATGGACAGAGACACGTCATCTTGAACATGCGAGCTTTTTATTCTCTTTTTTCATTCACGGAAATAATTTCTCAAATAACGCTCGCTTCCTGAAGGAAAGGACATCATGCTTCACTAATATACAAATAAAAACTAATATCGACGACATATCGACATTTTTGAGAACTGATTAATCATAGTTCTTGGTGAACGAGGAACTTTCGGACGAGGTTTCGAACCAACGCATGGGGAAGCCATGGTTTAATGGCGAATACTATTTTTACGTAAATGTAAGATCATATTAAAAAAAAACGAAGACTTTTTGTACACTGCATAATTTTATTTATTCTATCCACATTGACTGGATATGAGCAATTGCATGCTCTGATTAGCAACTCTACTACTAGGATATCAGCTCATATACCGTGAGGAGAGAAAAACAAAATGGCAGAGCGCATCAAGTCAGATATATCACTTTATCAAGTGTTTAAAAGAAACAGAAATAGCTAAAAGAATATAGGGTTTTTTTTCTTTCCCCCAGTAGCTCCTGTTCCACACTCCAGCCCAGTCGGTGGCAGTAATGCACGTTTAAGTTGGTTTACCAACCGCAAAAAAAAACCCGAAAGAAAAAGAAGAAAAACAAAATGGCGGTGCGTGTGCTGAACCAACCGAGGATGAAATAAAAACTCTACTTGAAAACAAAACCACAAAAAATATAAACAAAGCAACAAAATATGGAATGAAAGTATGTGATGGTAAGAACATACAGTATCTTTTTTAATTTTTCAAGAATTATTATTGTTATCGCATTTTTCACAAATTGCTCCGGTCATTTCGTCGGTTTGTTTACATTCTAAGCGAAAATGATTTTGTCGGACGTTATGTATGAAGGTTTTTTTTTTCTCGAATTTGCGATAAAATAAAAATGCTCTGTTTCTCAAAATAGAGTGCATGTGGATAGAATAAAACAGTTATTCTGACTGTTATAATAACCGTTAAATCAGCAATCAACAATATTTGTATTTTGTTTAAAAAATGACTTGAATGTGAACAATCTTTGTTCATCAATAATAATAATAATAATAATAATAATAATTTACATCATTACATTCAAGTTAACATCAGTGTCTTACCTTGTAGGCTTTCACGAATCTGATGAACAAAGGGAAGAACATGGAGGGCTGCATGGTCTTGGGGTTCTCCCCAAAATACTCCACTACTGAAACATACACCTCCTAGTGGACAGGATGTGGAACACCAAAGTAGATTCAATTATACATCAGTATCACTGATCTATACAGGATGGAGAAGTGAGTATGAGACAAGCGTGCGTGTGTGTGTCCTTACCTGCGCCGTCTTTCCATCTTTAATGAGTGAATCCAGGACTGTGCTGTTGACCTTAATGAACTCTTTCAGCAATTTGATGTCATCCTGGACCATGAACTCCTTCTTGGTTCCCTCCATCCCTCTCTCTAAAGAGCGCACGTCCTGCAGCACGCTATCCAGAGACACTGAGGGGAAATTGAACAAATGGCAGTAAATTTGAATACTATGAGAATAAGACTCAACCTCCGAGGTTAGTATTCACATGGCTACGCTGCAGGAAGGTGTGTGTTCAGATGTGTGATGTGTGTGTAGGAGCTTGGAGCTCGTACCCAGAGCAGCCTTGTCGATGAAGTGCAGCTCGTTGTGGAAGGAGGTCAGATCGGGGTATTTCGTTTGCACTATGTTCACTATGAAGTGCAGCAGAGTCTGAGAGCGATCTGTGGACTTTGTGTCTAATAGCTAACGAGGACAAGAGAAAGAACAAAATAAGACTGCATTTATTTGTTCAGGTCATTTTTAATAGAGTTTTCATACAATTTGAATACTTTTTGAATTCCAAAACTTTTGGCACCAAGCAAACTTGTCAAAAACATAGTCGGCGGGACAAATTGGGTCCTTTTCCACTCTCAGGATTGGTACTGATAACGGTACTCGAGAGTCATACCGTATCTAGCAGCATCGGTTGGTGAATAAGCTGCATCAGGCATTTTATTCTATCCACATTCACTGGATATGAGCAATCAGTTCGCTCTGATTGGCTACTCTACTACTAGGATATCAGCTCATATACTGTGAGTAGAGAAAAACAAAATGGCGGTGCATGTTGCTGAACCAACCGAGGATGAAATAAAAACTCTACTCGAAAACAAAACCCCAAAAAATACAAAAAAGCAACAAAACATAGAATGAAAGTATTTGATGATAAGAACGTATCTTTTTTTAAAGGTCCCATGGCATGGTGGTTTGTTGATGTTTTAAATGGGCTCATGGAGGTTTCCGGATGTTATATCCGCAGCCTTTCTCGAAATGAACCCTCGGCACGTAGATATAGCCTCCTGGGAGAAAGCCCCATTTCAGCGCTTTTCCCAGTGCGTCGTTTTGCTAATGAGAAGCAGGAGGCGGGGAAGGGTAGAGGGTGGGGGCAGGTCTTATCATTAATATTCATGACATGTAAACATATTACCTCTGATTGGCTAACAGCACTGTGACGCTACCTCCAGTGGGTCAGAACAAGCGGATGTGGGTGTCTTACTATGGCGCGAGAGAAGGACCAAACCGCGAAGGGAAAAATACCACGCGCTGACGTCATTAAGGTGCGACGCGAGGAAATAAAATAAATTCAACAAATGTTTGGGTTTTTACTGAACAAACAAACAAATAAAATGAACGAGTGACTTAAAAAAAAGAATGTGGGTGTCTTTGTAAAAACTGTTTTGATTGGCTATTATAACAGAGCATGCTGCATGCTTTTTGGTTTTGTAGCGCAGAGTACCTGGCTAACTGCAGGAAGCGGTTAGCTGCACAGCTAATGTAGCCATTGCTAGGCTAATGCACCGATTTTAAAACACGGCAAAACGACTTAACAGTTATACACTTACTTGTTCGGTGTTTGTTGCTGATGCGGCAGGGATGCTTGGTACGGACCCAGGCTTCAGTGACAGTTGATGTGCAAAACCTGCCCTGTACTGTCCCAAGTTGTGGAAACATTCCTCAGGAAAATGCTTCTGACAAACATACACCGTCTTAGGTAGACTCGACGGCGTATTATTGGAGTAAATAAAATTAAGCCACTGCGTCTTCAGGGGCTCTCCCGTCGGCAGTAAAAACAGACTCCTTTCTGTGTTGTCACATCCATGTACAGCGCAATTTCCATGTTTGGTGGCAACTTTTGAGCTGGGCGGGCAATCCATACAGTGGGTGGGAATCCAGAGGGGGGGCGTGGGGATCATCTCCCTTGCTGACATAGGCAAGGGAAGAGTTTATCAACGCGCCGTTTTGACGCGCCATTCTCAAATGTTGGGCATAGTTTGGTTTACGCATTATGAAATTTCTAGCCACTGGGGTGACTTAAGAAGGTCAGAGGAACTCATTTTAACATTAAAAAACCTCAAAGTGAAAATTTCATGCCATGGGACCTTTAAAAATTATTTTTCAAGAATTATTATTATTATTATCACATTTTTCACAAATTGCTCCGGTCATTTCGCCGGTTTGTTTACATTCTAAGCAGAAATGATTTTGTCGGACGTTTTGTATCAAGTTTTTATCGATCGAATTTGCAAAAAATAAAAATAAAAAGGCTCTGTTTCTCAAAATCCACTCAATGTGGATAGAATAAAGCAGTTATTCCAGTCAATCTCGTCGTGCATGAGTTACAGCCAACTATCAGCTCATGTACGACTCGATTTCGTGGAATAACTGTTAAACATATCCAAATTCTGAATACAAAACAAAGATTGTCTGGATTGTGCTGTCAATTATAAGCAAGTCGGCAATTTTTTTTTTTCATTTTGATTAAGCTCAGAAGAAATGACTCACTCAGCTTTTACATTTTAAAATGGTGGTTTCATCCTTCAGATTATCACCAGCTGGAGGTATTCTTCCTGTCTTTACCCATTGTCTGGAAGTCATGGCCTAATAGTTAGAGAAGCAGCTTTGGGACCAAAAGTTTGCTGGTTTGATTCCCTGGACCAACAGGAATGGCTGAAGTGCCCTTGAGCAAGGCACCGAACCCCCACGGCTCCCCAAGCAGTATGTTGTATGTTGCCATTTGGGTATGTCGTACATCGCTCTAGATAAGAGCATCTGCTATTTGTCTTAAGTCAAATTTTATTTCTCGACCTGCACAAATGGTAAAATTCTTGAAAAAAAATCCGTATAACGTGACACAAATATTTTCATTCACAATACATTACAGACGCTCTTATCCAGAGTGATATACAACAGACCCAGAGCAGCCTGGGGAGCAGTAGGGGTTAGGTACCTTGCTCAAGGGCACTTCAGCCATTTCTGCTGATCCAGGGAATCAAACCAGCAACCTTTTGGTCACAAATGGCCCTTTTCCACTACCCTTTTTCAGCTCACTTCAGCTCGCTTCAGCTCACTTCAGCCCGACACGGCTCACGTTTCGACTACCAAAAAACAGCACGACTCGGCTCGCTTCAGCCCTGCTTAGCCCCTAAAACTCGCACCGTTTTGGAGTGGGGCTGAAGCGAGCCAAACAGAGTCGAGTGAGGCTGGGGGCGTGAGGAGACACTCCCCTGTGCACTGATTGGTGAGGAGGAGTGTCCTCACATGCCCACACACGCCCCGCGAGCACGCTGGGATCTGTAAACACCGCAAACCCGGAAGAAGAAGAATTACGAATTACGAGAATTTCTGAAGCCTTATGCGCCTCGTCTCTTCTATACGCTCTTGCCAGTATCTGTTGGCGTTGTCGGTGACAACAAGCCACAGCACCAAGACCAGCAACACTAACGACTCCATGTCCTCCATGTTTATTGTTTACTATCCGGGTCGTGAGACTACCACTTAAAAGCTCACTGATGTCACTGTTTGCGCCGCCTAATGACATCACGTGACGTCCACCCACTTTCGCTAACTCCACCCAATGTGTCCACCCACTTCCAGCCAGCACGGTTCAGCGCGGTTGTAGTCGAAATGCAACTCCAACAGCCCCGCTCAGCTCGACTCAGCTCAACTCAGCACGGCACGGCTCAGCCGCGTTTGTAGTGGAAAAGTGGCAAAACAGTGTTGGGCACGTTACTTTCAAAAAGTAATTAGTTATAGTTACTAGTTACTTTTCCCAAAAAGTAACTGAGTTAGTAACGGAGTTACTTTGTCATTAAAGTAACTAATTAGCAGGGAAAGTAATTATTCCATTACATTTTGTGTTTACCCCCCCCCAAAAAAAATCAAATTCAATTAGTGTAATCATAATAAAAGTGAATGTTAAATGTGTTTAATGACTGAAATGGACACTTAACAGAACCAATCAGTAGCATTATCTACACTATATTAATATTTTTGTGGGACAATGTGAGAAGACATCTATCAAATGTAATATATTTTTGTAGTTATTAAAATTGTTACTAATTACTGGCCACTGACGAGGACAAACGCTTTGTTCCTCGACATAATGTGCATTGCACGTACACATTTTTGCCTTTTATTTCAAGTAATGAAAAGTAATGGCTGTATTTCCAGTGTGAAAGCGCAGTGTTGGGCTGACCGCTCGCCATCGCTGTCTTCCGATTGAAAGAGTGCACAGTAGTGCAGTAGGCGTGGCCTACCTACGTATGTTGTCCAAATCTACTCTGATTGGCTTACTGTGCCGTTGTCTCGCGTCTCCCCGCCCCACACGAAAGCAGAGTAAAGAAAGGCTGAACGAGCAGCGTGCCAGATGAAAACAGCTTTAATAAAGTAACGCAGAGCATTTTATTGTAAGTAACGGGAACGGCATTATAACGATGTAAAAAGTAATTAGTTAGATTACTCGTTACTAAAAAAAGTAACGCCGTTAGTAACACTGTTTATTTCTAACGCCGTTATTCCCATCACTGGTCACAAAGCTGCTTTTCTAACTATTACGCCATGGCTTCTTCATTTAACATGGAATACAAATCTACAGAGATTTTTAATCCGTTCATTTAAAAAAAAAGACATGCAATATTATTTTTATTCTGCCAGATTTTCTAACCAATCTGTTGATCAAATTTTCAACAGTCCTGCCTTATTCTTATTGATCAAACTCCAGAAGTCCTGAACCACAAATTGTGAACAGAAATACCATTTATGATGTGACGTGCGATGCCAATTTGATATAACATCTCATCCTTTCGACATTTAACAGTTATTCCACAAAATCTCGTCGTACATGAGCTGATAGCCGATGAGGTGCGTAGCACCAAGTTGCATAGCACCATGTATGACGAGATTGAGTGGAATAACTGTTTTATTCTATCCACATTCACTGGATTTTGAGAAACGGAGCATTTTTATTTTTTGCAAATTCGACCAATAAAACTTGGTACAAAACGTCCGACAAAATAATTTCCGCTTAGAATGTAAACAAACCGGTGAAATGACCGGAGCAATTTGTGAAAAATGCGATAATAATTCTTGAAAAATAAAAAAAAGATACATTCTTAGCATCAAATACTTTCATTCTATATTTTGTTGCTTTTTTGTATTTTTTGGGGGGGTTCGTTCTTTCGCTCCGCCGTTTTGTTTTTCTCTACTCACGGTATATGAGCTGATATCCTAGTAGTAGAGTAGAGTAGCCAATCAGAGCGCGCTATCGCTCATATCCAGTGAATGTGGATAGGATAATTTTCTTTATTTCAAGATGGTAAGTCATTATTGTAACTATCTCCTTATTTCAGCTTGTTCTTTTAAGGTAGTATTCAATGTTTTGAGTCATTATGACATTGTCATGATTTTGACTGAAATCTCAGTACGCTAAGATCATTATTTTAACCAAAATGTCTTCCTATTTTAATCATAATAACTCATAATTTTAAGATATTATGCCATTCTTTCACATTCATATCAGCTTCACTCAGATTCTACTTAATTTATTTGATAATGTCTTTATTTTGAAATTTTGAAATTGTGTACTTTGGCATGTTCACATAATATTTTACATCCCGATCGATCAATAGCACTAATTTTTGGAATATTAGCTTATAGTAGTAATAATTCTTATTGTTTATACTAATATCCCAAATAGTCAATAAGCTAGTTGTTGTTTCCCTGAAATTTATTGACACTTGTATGCCTGGTGAGTCACGTAAACGTGTTGAGGTATGATCAATTTTTTGCTCATAACTCATAATTGATGGAATTTCACCATAGTTACAGTGGTTATACCTTTTCATCAGTAATTTTATTGGAGTACGGTCCTAAAATCATCCAATTAGTCAAAAAGTTTGACATTCATTTCATATCATTAGGATACTCAATCCAGTCGTCTCTCAGGTTTGTGAAAACTGATCTGAAGTCCACCATGTCCCGTTTAAGCCGGTTCTTGTTTTGGAATATGTCTTAGAGAAAAACTGGATGACATTTATAATATAACGCAGCATCCAGTAATATTTCCAGGATGATGCCACAATGCTGAAGCTGATCAATTTTTCTGCACTCACCAGATCGAGGGACTGCAACCGGAAACCATAAGCCGTTCCTTTCTTACTGCTGTTCATGTAGTTTCCAAAAGCCAGAATGAGCTAGAGGAGAAATATTTAGAAGAAAAATCTTCAGAAGAACCTCAAGTATAAAAGTAAGATTGAAAAAGTTACAACTAGAGTTGGTAGAAGGCCACATACAGCGCTCAAAAATTGTTGTACTTTGCAGAGGATGATAAAGCGCCATCTTCATTTGACTGTTTGTTTTGTTTTCTTTGATGAATAAGGAATAAAATGCAACCGTTACCAACCCGATTTGTTTGATTAACCTTATCCAACAGCAATTTTGAAATGATAAAAATATTATTTATTAGCTCATCCGGCCGACAGGTGATGAGCTTACGCCATCACGTGTTGTCCGTCGTCCATCTGGCGTCGTCCATGTTTCACGAAAATCGCTCTTCTCTCTCAAATCTTCACTGATTTTTATTCTTTTTGGCAGGAAGGTAGGTCTGCCTGGGGTGCATATAGCTTCTACCCAAATTTGCATAATTGCAATTAATAATGAAGATATGGACTAATCAATCCCTAATGAGCAGTATCCACATACATTGCTTCTTCTCTCTCAATTCTTCACCGATTTTGATTCTTTCTGGCATGAAGGTAGGGGTACCTGGGGTGCATAGAACTTCTACCCTGATTTGCTTCATTACAATTATTCATGAAGTTATGGATTAATTAAGCCTTAACGAGCAGCTCAACAAAAATCGCTTCTTCTCGGTCAATTCCTCGCCGTTTTGGATTCTTTCTGGTAAATAGCCCGGTATTCCTAGGGTGTCTATAGCTTCTATATATAGCTCGTATATAGCTTGCAACATTTATTGCACCCATAAGGTGGCCCACTTTAGATCATTCCTTCTGGACTAGATGGAACCAGAGTGAGCTACACCGTCATTGACAGTCTTGTTAAAAGACAATTCGTACTTTTAGTCTATTTAGAATTCGTTTGACAAAGCGCTCGTGCTGGAGACGCCTTTTATAAATCTTCATCATATCAGTGATCATATCAAGAAGATCCAAATGAAATAATTACTGTATATATTTATATATGTACAGTACTGTACAAAAGTCTTAGCCCCCCTCGCCGGCCACGGGGCTCGAACCCGGACCTTCTTGCTGTGAGGTGACAGCGCTAACCACTACACCACCGTGCTCAAACCCGGACCATCTTGCTGTGAGGTGATGGTCCGGGTTCGAGCCCCGTGGCCGGCGAGGGCCTTTCTGTGCGGAGTTTGCATGTTCTCCCCGTGTCCGCATGGGTTTCCTCCGGGTGCTCCGGTTTCCCCCACAGTCCAAAGACATGCAGGTTAGGTTAACTGGTGACTCTAAATTGACCGTAGGTGTGAATGTGAGTGTGAATGGTTGTCTGTGTCTATGTGTCAGCCCTGTGATGACCTGGCGACTTGTCCAGGGTGTACCCCGCCTTTTGCCCGTAGTCAGCTGGGATAGGCTCCAGTTTGCCTGCGACCCTGTAGAACAGGATAAAGCGGCTACAGATAATTAGATGAGATGTACAGTACTGTGCAAAAGTCTTAGCGCCCCCCAATTTTTTTTTAAATCATACAAACTTTATAGATTTCTATTTTATGACTAATACATTATCAAATCAAAACATTACAAAAACATTTTAGAGTCCAAACGTTTGTTTTCCAGCATATTACAGAAAAAAAATGTTTGTCTTTGAGCAGCATATTCCATAAGAGAGCACTTTTCAGATTAAAAAAGAAAACATAATGAAGGCTACTGGGTTTTGGTGCAAAATGAAGAAGCGAGTGTGACAGTCAAAGTGTCCAGAAGAACTGTGGCTGGTTCTGTAAGATGCTCAGTAAAACCTACAGCTCATTTCCGCATAAAACTGCACTCATTGGACCTCAGACTACTATTTGGGGTTTTTTGTTGTTGTTGTTGTTGTTGTTGTTGTTTTTAAAGCAGAGGGTCGTCTCACACCAAATATTGACTTTGTTTCATTTATTATGGCTTACTGATTACTGTTTATAGTATTTTTTTATGTTGAAGCATTTCAAAATTTTTTTAAGCCATTTTTGGTCTCCAGCATTCGCTTTACACGTGCCTAAGACTTTTGCACAGGACTATCGTTTGATTTGTTATTCCCTCCACAAAGGAGGTTATGTTCATGTTTTTGGTGCAGTTTATCTGTCTGTATGCATGACGACGCAAAACCTTCCGACCCGATTTCCATGAAACTTGGTGGAAGGGTGTCACATGGGCCAAAGAAGAAGCCAGTAAATTGTGGCGTGGCTCCGAGTTACAGGATGGACCTGCAAATTTATTTTCACTCTCTAACATTGCGAGATACGGGATATTCACCATACTTCTTAGAATCCAGTCGATGGCAGTGAAGTTTAATAGTGACAAAACATAGTCAGTGTAGAAATCCGATGACTTGATATTACAATCTGCATTCATGGGTAGCAGTAATCCTCTAGGATACACATGTAGGCATATAATTCTAATAGTTTTGGAAATATATTCAGGCATATAAAGTGGCTGCGGTTGCAGATTTGGATATCACAGAGTTGATTTCTGTCCTTAGCAGAGGTCTGCGTTCTCTGAGCGCCCTTCTCCTTATTACTAGCATTATTTGCACATGGTCATTCTAATAAATAAATTATACACTTTTTTTACGTTTTTAAACCGATTATAATCAGCCAATATTTACTCCTACGAGGCTAATGCAGTTAAAAATGTATCACCTGCACTTACAATACATGAGACAATTGAGTACATTTTTATTTTTGGTTCAACTGTTCCTTCAAAAGTGAAGCCCAGGATAGCGGAGGTATGAGCCATTTTTAGTGCCAGCTCCATCGGCTCACTTACCTCTAAGATCTTCTTCAGCTTATTGGAAGACTTCAGGGACATGGAGGCTGAAATGATGGAGTCCAGTTGCTATGGTAACAGGGATAAGATGGTAAGACTGACTTTAAAACACTTTGAATTCCCATTTAATATGGATCCGAGTTCACACATTCAGCACTGCTGTACTAACCGGCTGCAGGCGTTTGACTGTCTCGGGGAAGTTTCCCATGAAGGTGAGTGTGCTGATTCGCTGAGCAAGGCGCGGGATTTTACCAAAGCTCAAGATAAAGCGGTCCTCATCGGACAGGGCCTCCAGAGGACGTCCCTCCTTCACGTAGTTCTGAAGCAGCTTCATCTCGTAATCAGACGGGATGAAGCGCTCCAGCAACTCCAAGAAGTCCAGGCTCAGGGCCTGCTGATCATAACTGAAGGTGAAAGACAGAGAAGAAAGCCTCAGAGTCAAGACAGAGTTTGTTTGGAGGGTTTTTGCATATTTTTACATCAAGAAGGTTTTTTTTTCCTTTTCTATCAATCTGCTGGTGATTTATAACACATTACATCAAAAAGATTTTATTCCCAATATTCCAATATTGTAATCTAATAAAAATAACAATTATTTTCTCGAAGTCCCACTTGAACCCTGAGGTAGATCATGAAAAGCTCAGCCTGTTTAAACCCTGTATAAATTTGTGAGTTGGTGCTGTACATACGTCTCGATGGCGGTGCAGACTTCAGCAGGACTGATGCCTGCCTTACGCAGGGTGATGGCCAGGTTCTTGGCCTTGTTGGGATCCAAGAGAGAAACTTTAGCGGGAGCTTTCTGAGCTTTCACCTTCATCTTGGAGAGATCAGCTGGAGGACCCTGAGCCTTCGTCTTAAACTGCTCCGCAAATATGTCCATGTTCAACTCCTGTAAGTGAGAAACACACAGAGCAATAAATATCACCTTCACACACACACGCACACACATACACACTCTCATTAAAACCCATTCAATCGAAAAACCTTTAAGGTTCTGTGTCAGAATCTTTAAGACCTATCAGTAAGTGAAGATCCAGTGGTGGTTTCTATATTTCTGCATAAATATGACCTAAAACATCATCAGATTTTCACACAAGTCCTAAAAGTAGATAAAG
Organism: Neoarius graeffei; assembly: GCF_027579695.1. NCBI lineage: Eukaryota > Metazoa > Chordata > Actinopteri > Siluriformes > Ariidae > Neoarius > Neoarius graeffei. The sequence goes on from NC_083588.1 coordinate 58,524,005, forward strand.
AGAACCCTGTTAAACAAATGAGACAAAAATATTATACTTGCTCATTTATTTATTGAGCAAAATGATCTAATATTACATATCTGTGAGTGGCAAAAGTATGTGAACCTCTAGGATTAGCAGTTAGAAGGTGAAATTAGAGTCAGGTGTTTTCAATCAATGGGATGACCATCAGGTGTGAGTGAGCACCCTGTTTTATTTAAAGAACAGGGATCTATCAAAGTCTGAGCTTCACAACACATGTTTGTGGAAGTGTATCATGGCACGAACAAAGGAGATTTCTGAGGACCTCAGAAAAAGCGTTGTTGAAGCTCATCAGGCTGGAAAAGGTTACAAAACCATCTCTAAAGAGTTTGGACTCCACCAATCCACAGTCAGACAGATTGTGTACAAATGGAGGAAATTCAAGACCATTGTTACCCTCCCCAGGAGTGGTCGACCAACAAAGATCACTCCAAGAACAAGACGTGTAATAGTCAGCAAGGTCACAAAGGACCCCAGGGTAACTTCTAAACAACTGAAGGCCTCTCTCACATTGGCTAATGTTAATGTTCATGAGTCCACCATCAGGAGAACACTGAACAACAATGGTGTGCATGGCAGGGTTGCAAGGAGAAAGCCACTGCTCTCCAAAAAGAACATTGCTGCTCATCTGCAGTTTGCTAAAGATCACGTGGACAAGCCAGAAGGCTATTGGAAAAATGTTTTGAGGACAGATGAGACCAAATTAGAACTCTTTTGGTTTAAATGAGAAGCGTTATGTTTGGAGAAAGGAAAACACTGCATTCCAGCATAAGAACTTTATCCCATCTGTGAAACATGGTGGTGGTAGTATCATGGTTTGGGCCTGTTTTGCTGCATCTGGGCCAGGACGGCTTGCCATCGTTGATGGAACAATGAATTCTGAATTATACCAGCGAATTCTAAAGGAAAATGTCAGGACATCTGTCCATGAACTGAATCTCAAGAGAAGGTGGGTCATGCAGCAAGACAACGACCCTAAGCACACAAGTCGTTCTACCAAAGAATGGTTAAAGAAGAACAAAGTTAATGTTTTGGAATGGCCAAGTCAAAGTCCTGACCTTAATCCAATGGAAATGTTGTGGAAGGACCTGAAGCGAGCAGTTCATGTGAGGAAACCCACCAACATCCCAGAGTTGAAGCTGTTCTGTACGGAGGAACGGGCTAAAATTCCTTCAAGCCGGTGTGCAGGACTGATCAACAGTTACCGCAAACGTTTAGTTGCAGTTATTGCTGCACAAGGGGGTCACACCAGATACTGTAAGCAAAGGTTCACATACTTTTGCCCTTCACAGATATGTAATATTGGATAATTTTCCTCAATAAATAAATAGCCAAGTATAATATTTTTGTTTCATTTGTTTAACTGGGTTCTTTTAATCTAATTTAGGACTTGTGTGAAAATCTGATGATGTTTTAGGTCATATTTATGCAGATATATAGAAAATTCTAAAGGGTTCACAAACTTTCAAGCACCACTGTATACACACATAGAAGATATTACATGGTTGTGCGAAGATATGAAGTTTGTCTTTGAGTGGTGAACATATTTTCAACACGAGAAGATAAACTTTATATGTTCATGCCACCATGTAATGTTCTTTATATTATATGGACACATCCACAAAAAAAATACGCAAGTTAATCAAAATAATTTTTATTTTGAACCGGTTCGCCATTTTGACAACATTCATCTAATCAGCAGGAAAACAGTGGAAGTGACATCATCAGAGTGAAATATCAGGAATTACGTATTCTCCATACAGGACACTTTTTCCATGGAATAAAAACGTATTCTATTCCCTTCTAGCAGGTTTATTGATAGCATGCGATATTGTTATCATATCGCTTATCCTCCATGTATTACACCACTCTCCCCAATGGAGAACGAGCATGCAATATTGTTACAATATTGCATGTTGTGAAGACAACACGACATCACCCGTCAGAGCTCATGCAAAGATCCAATGACAACTTTTCTGCTGCGCATGCGCACAATTATTTCTTTGTCCACCGGGAAAGAGAGAAGACGAGGCTAATTCAGTATTACTGATAGGATTAAGCACGAAACAAATAAACTGAACACTGAAACTGAAGATGTGTTGAAGACCTGAAAGGCTACCAAAACTTCATTATATATTCTTCACGCATAATTACAAGAGAAAAACATACCAACGGACATCGAAAAACTGGAAAAGAGACACATCAGAGATGTCAAACTTCCGTGCTAGGGAGCAACGGTGACAATTTGTAAACAAACATGGCCGCTAGGTTTGCTTTGTTAAAAGTGGAAGATTTTGAGAGAATTTTGGCTGCCAGGTCACTCCGGTGTGTGTAGCAGTCGATGTTGATTTTAAAAGTAACTCAGTAAATTACACAGGGAAAATAATAATAATATTTGGCTTGGGCCAAATATTATTATTTGGGCCAAATAATATTTGGTGGTGTAGTGGTTAGCACTGTCGCCTCACAGCAAGGAGGTTGTGGGTTCGAGCCCAGTGGCCGACGAGGGCCTTTCTGTGTGGAGTTTGCATGTTCTCCCGTGTCCACGTGGGTTTCCTCCAGGTGCTCCGGTTTCTAACAGTCCAAAGACATGCAGGTTAGGTTAATTGGTGACTCTAAATTGACTGTGAGTGTGAATGGTTGCTTGTCTCTATGTGTCAGTGCTGTAATGACTTGTCCAGGGTGTACCCTGCCTCTCACCCATAGTCAGCTGGGATAGGCTCCAGCTTGCCCGCGAGCCTGTACAGGATAAGCGGTTATGGATGGGTGGATGGAATATTTGGCTTGACTGTGCTAGCATTGGCCTGTGCTAATGCTGCACTGGCTGGAAGGTAACTGGACTGCCACACTAACAGCACTGAGTCACGGGTAAGCTAGCATTGGCCTTTGAGAATGCTGATATGAAGAGAGTCTCATTTCATCTCATGATCTCTAGCCGCTTTATCCTGTTCTACAGGGTCGCAGGCAAGCTGGAGCCTATCCCAACTGACTACGGGCGAAAGACGGGGTACACCCTGGACAAGTCACCAGGTCATCACAGGGCTGACACATAGACACAGACAACCATTCACACTCACATTCACACCTACGGTCAATTTAGAGTCACCAGTTAACCTAACCTGCATGTCTTTGGACTGTGGGGGAAACCGGAGCACCCGGAGGAAACCCACGCGGACACGGGGAGAACATGCAAACTCCGCACAGAAAGGCCCTCACCGGCCACGGGGCTCGAACCTGGACCTTCTTGCTGTGAGGCAACAGCGCTAACCACTACACCACCGTGCCGCCCATGTGAAGAGTGTGTGTATGTATAATAATAATAATAATAATGGCTGGCTTTTTTCGTGGTATATCAGATATATTCCGTTCAGCTACTCGTCTTTGACTCGTTCAGTATCATGCTAGCTGAATGGAATATATCTGATATACCACTCAACACCAGCCAGTATTATTTAAATGTTCAAATTATGCACATGTTGATATGTTTAATGAATTCTATAATTTTTTGAATCTAAATAATATTGTTTTAAGAAGTAAATTATAGTCAAATAATATTGTTATATTCATATACTATTATATAATTATTAGTATATCCTTGAGTAATAAATAAATATAATTTATTCGTTAAGAATTTTAAAATTCTTGTTTGTTGATATAAGTTCTATTTAAAATATATTTTTTATTACCAGTAATTAATTGTATTACGTTTAAATATCAAAAGTTCTATGTTCTGACTTTGCCTCCTGCCTCACCTGTAACAGTTGCTCATCATCCAGCTCTTTAAACACTGTTCCTTCCACCTGGTTGGGTTTCAGAGCCTGCCAGTTGAGCTGCGGCATGCGGAACTTCGTCTGGATCGGCTTTCTGCTCTTCCCTTTTGCAGGCAAACGCAAAACCGATCATTATTCGTGCATCATACTTATTTTCTCCTTGTGTGTGTGTGTGATTGGCATCTTTGTGTGTGATCAAAGTGTGATCAAGAAGAACATCTTTACCTGTTTCAGCCCCTGGTGCAGGAGGAGCTCCAGGAGGAGGAGGCGGGCCACACCCAGGAGGGGGTGGAGGAGGAGGCGGGCCACACCCAGGAGGGGGTGGAGGAGGAGGCGGGCCTCCACCTGGAGGTGGAGGAGGTGGTGGTGGAGGTGGGACACCACACCCTGGAAGAGGAGGTGGTGGTGGTGGTGGTGGAGGAACGACAGAAGGGGCAGGAGGAGTGGCGCCAGGTAGTGGAGGAGGAGGAGGAGGAGGAGCTGCTGAAGAAGCGGCCTGATTGGCTGGTGCTGAGTCTGTTGGTCATGCAGTCAAACAAGAAATTACACAAAATGATCAGTGGACTAAAACCCAGAAAGCTCTACAGTGAATGCGTTTGTTTTCATACCCGTTTCTGTGACACTAGCAGGGACGGTTTGGATCACAGTCACAGGGATGACCTCAATGTCCAGAGATCCCGAGGCCGTCTTCTCGAGCCGCACCAATCCTTTATCCTGCAGCTCCCTCAGCTTTACCTCCAGCTTGCTGTCCCTTTGCTCCTCAGCGCCTCTGTCCTTCTCTATTCTTCGCTGAGAAGGCTGAGTTTGCCGCTCCTCTTCCTTCTCTCGCTCTCTCTGGATCTCTCGCTCACGCTCACGCTGCTGCAGGGTGCTGACCTGAGCGCACGACTCCCGCAAGCTCTCCTGTTCACACCAGAGACACAGGAAAGAGAAGATGTTACACTCTGAGCGAAAGGAATTTAAACACACACCTTCTCAGATCACTTTTCCCATCGTAAAGGAAATATTAAAACATGTTTCCACTTCAACGCTAGGTGGAGAAAGATGGCGGAAGAAACGGATAGAGAGAAAGAGAGGAAGCTGTACAGTACCTTGAGTATCGCTGACTCTTTAGTGACCTGCATGAGCTGCTGCTCGAGTTCAGCCACTTTCTCCATCGCTCCATTCTCATACTCGTCTAGCTTAGCACTCAGCTACACACACAAATGAAGGTCATATAAAAACACATTCTCACAAAACACAAATCCTAATTTGCATAAAACTAGACATTGTATAGCACTTCATTATTATATGAGGTTGCATCTGTCTTCATTTGCATGTCGATCAGAGGTTCAAGTGGCCACGCCCACCAGCACCAGTGCAATTCATTCCTAATTCAGTACAACTCTTCTTCTTTCGCTTCTATTTTCATTCATTCATTCATCAGTAACTGCTTTATCCTGATCAGGGTCATGGTAATTTAAATAAATGTTTATATTTTGATAAATAGAACCAACATCCAGTCTTACAGACACAAAATTAGAATTTAACCTCAATAACACATTAGCATACCGTACGTCCATATTTGGAATAATGTTCATCCAAAAAACATACTGTTTTGAACTTGTACTGGATTTCTATTTGGATCTCTATTTACTCACAAGATGGAGGTCAAAGTTCGTCTCGGTAATTTCAACATGCAAGAAAAAGAAAGCAACTGCTACCAGGTGAATTTTAATAATTTGCTCTGAGAAAGTAGAGATGCGTACTTCCTGTTTCGGCATTAATTAATTAATTAGTGGTACATTGGAAAATTACATTTTATTTCCAATAATAATAATAATTCAATTTTGAGATTCCAAGATCTTGATCTCCATTTCAACAGTATCTCTCAAACATCATGCGGTAACCATGGAAACGTCCTGAAATATCACGAAAATTAGCTGGTCGACCTTTCGTTTATGGGGTGCCAAGTGTCACCGGGCCCATTTCATGGACGAAATGCATTTCGTCCATCACGAAATGAATTTCGTCCATCACGAAATGAATTTCGTCCATCACGAAATGCATTTCGTCCACAGAATGCAGTATGGTAGATCACGAAATGAATTTCGTCCATCACAAAATGCATTTCGTCGGACGGAATGCATTTCGTCGGACAGAATGCATTTCGTCCACGGAATGCAGTATGGTAGATCACGAAATGAATTTCGTCAATCACAGAATGCCTTTCGTACATCACGAAATGCATTCCGTCCACACAAGACCTTTTGATTGTGCCATTTTTCCAAAGTATCTTTTATGACCTGTTTGCACATTTTGCGTGACCAGTAGGCTACACAAGGTCATCCATTTTGTGATGGACGAAATGCATTTCGTCCGACGAAATGCATTCTGTGATTGACGAAATTCATTTTGTGGACAAAATGCATTTCGTGATGGACGAAATTCATTTCGTGATGGACGAAATGCATTTCGGCCTACGAAATGCATTTTGTCCATCACAGAATGCATTTCGTCATCACAAAATGCATTTCGTCGGATGAAATGCATTTTGTGATGGACGAAATGCATTTCGTCCATGACGAAATGCATTTCGTGATGACGAAATGCATTCTGTGATGGACGAAATGCATTTCGTCCACGAAATGGGCCCGGTGACACTTGGCACCCCATATTCGTTCAGGATCACTAGAGTGTCCTCGATGGTACAGCTACAGATTCCTGAATCATCTTTTCACTCAACCTCGTCATTCATGGCTTATAGACAACTCGGTGCTACACGATTCGTCGGCTATCAGCTCATGTACGACTCGATTTCGTGGAATAGCTGTTAATTATTATCGCACCATTCAGTGCTGTAGGGTGAATGCGTCTGCGTGATAAGCCTCACCTGTGCGTTGTGTTCCTGTAACTCCTCCAAATGTTCCACGAGTCCTCCTTTATTCTCTGCGTCCTCCAGCAAAGCTCCCACATCGAACACATTATCCAGATACGCCTGGATCTGAACCTGTAACTTTTCGCTCTCTGTCAGCTTCAGAGACTGAAAACGCACGAATATACAGATACAAAAACGGTTACACAAGCACACATCGGCCGAGAGACTGTGAACAATTCATCGCTACACAGAACAGCTACAATTTTTAAACCTATAGTCACGAGGAACCTTTATTGTATATTGTATATGAGAGATATTACGGTAACTATCGAGAACTGAAAAAGTAGCTGTTTGTCTTGCTGATATTTTTATAGTAATGTGCTTGTTCAAATATATTATCATTTCTATAGTAACAGCTAATTCACAGTGGCTCATATGGTAAGGAGATGTTTATTTAACATTTCTGGGCGGAGTCTCCACTTTCAGTGCTTTGTAGAAAGTCTTCAAGATGGAGGATTTTGCTGTTTATCGCTAACGTGACAAGCTGATAGCTTGGTACTGTATAACGTAACTGATAACAGGAACTAATTTGTTTCCTGAATGTTCCAGAACATGAAATGTAACTATAAACGGACAAAAAAAGTAAGAAAATTAGACTCGAGAGGAAATCGCCATGGTGTATGTTCTTGTATAGGAAAACAATTCTAGAACTTCAGTGTGATAAGAGTAAAGGCCCGGTCCCACAATACCTATAACTATAACTAAATCAGGGCGGCACGGTGGTGTAGTGGTTAGCGCTGTTGCCTCACAGCAAGAAGGTCTGGGTTCGAGCCCCGTGGCCGGCGAGGGCCTTTCTGTGTGGAGTTTGCATGTTCTCCCCGTGTCCGCGTGGGTTTCCTCCGGGTGCTCCGGTTTCCCCCACAGTCCAAAGACATGCAGGTTAGGTTAACTGGTGACTCTAAATTGAGCGTAGGTGTGAATGTGAGTGTGAATGGTTGTCTGTGTCTATGTGTCAGCCCTGTGATGACCTGGCGACTTGTCCAGGGTGTACCCCGCCTTTCGCCCGTAGTCAGCTGGGATAGGCTCCAGCTTGCCTGCGACCCTGTAGAACAGGATAAAGCGGCTAGAGATAATGAGATGAGATGAGATGAGATGAGATGAGACTTTTCGCTTTAGTAGGAACATTCCAGTGACTCAACATGTGGTCTGACTGACAGGAGGAACTCAGTAAGGTGATTGTGTGAGAATAAAGTCGTTCTTCTGAAAGAGTTAACCAGTCAGTGTTGTGTGAATAGTTTTGTGAGAAGCCACAAAATGATCTGAGCTCACCTCTAAGTACTGATCGAGGCCGAGCTGCGTGAACTCGTACTGAAGGTGCACACGGAAGTTCATGTTTTCCACTGAGTGAACCACAATGTTTATGAACTGCATACACGCCACCTGCAGAGAGAGGCAGTAGTGAGAGACGAAACAAGGTGGGGTAGGGGCGGTTTATTATGAACAGCTGTCACCATGGCAACTGAAACTGCTGTATACACGGGATGCAGTAATGTAAGCGTCGCATTTGGACGCCTGCTTCAGAATAATAATGAGAATAATAAAGATATTTGCATGATGACAAAACACAGAGGAAGTCATGCAGTGACCAAGAAAGGTGTTGAACTATTTTGCATTTTAAATGCTTAATATTGTATTATTATTTTTTTTATTATTATTATTATTATTCCCGATGAAGCTTTGCACACTCTTGGCATTTCCCAAAACAACTGATAAACTTCTAACTGCTTCTCCTGAACTACTTGTTTTTTGAAACAATTTCATGTTATTCCATGTTAATTTATGTAGAAACGTTGTTGTTGTTGTTGTTGTTGTTGTTGTTGTTGTTGTTTTAAACACACGCGAATTTGGATTCAGAAATACATGCACCACAAAAAAAAAGACAGCAAAAGAAAATATCCTGAACATATTCAAATCATCTTACACTAAACAAAATGTAAAAATCCGCATATGAAATTGATATCTCGTCATTTTTTGCTCGTTTAAAGTTTGAAATCCTCTTGTTCTCTGTCCATAAAGAAGCAAAATGATCTGCCAGTAGAATAAGAAGTGTTAAAGCTTGAAAGGAGTAAACTAAAACAATCTAAAATAAGCTGAACAATCATACTTTTTGTTTTGAGTAAGAAATGTTAGATATCATCGCCCATATCACTTACTTTTTTTGGTTTTTGCATTGTGGGCAATAATTTCAATCATATCACTGTTTACTTTGGCAAAATTTCTATCATACGTCTTTATCAAAATATCTTTCACATCATGATATAAATAAGGTGAAAATAATCTCAAAATAACAGTAAAAAGGTGTAGAAGAAGAAACTATTTATAGAAAAAAGTACGGTTATAATGTAGCACGATTATTCAATATAGACTATACTGGAACAGTACGTAAAATAATATCACAAAATATTTCATTTCTTTAGATTTAAAAATCTAAATATGAGATGTAGATGTGTTTAATATTATATCTTTTGTAAATCTATATGTTCCACCTGAACACTTTTTGTTACTTTGGTCGTATTTTCTTCTACATTATTTTGCAAAACATTACTGAGTGTACAAAAGCCACTATCTGCACATAATAATAATAATAATAATAATAATAATAATAATAATAATACATATTTTAAGAAATATGTGTTTATTTATAAGGGATCATATCCAGTACAGTACAGATAACCCAAAAGACTTCACTTCTATGTCATCCCCAGACGTGCTGCTTGTGAACAGGCAAGGCAGGCAACTGCTTGGGGCCCACTGGCCCAGGGGCCCCCTGAGAGTCAGGGCCCGAGGGCTTATTTATTTTGTTTTTTATTGTTCTTTACCATTGTATTTTCACATTTGGAATTTAAAAAACTTTGGTTTCATACATTTTTCGTTGGTGTCAGATTATTTATAACATATTGGTGATGAGCACTGGTCAGAAGGGCCCCCTGGAAATTTTTGCTTGGGGCCACAACAGACTCTAGAATCGCCTCTGGTCATCCCTGACCGGATGTTAAACGACACCTGAAAATAGCCTGCGCTTAAATCTTGCAAGTTATACAGTATATAGAGGATATTACTGTACATGGTGTCATGAAGATATGAAGTTTATCTTCGAGTGGTGAATGTATATTTCACGAGTGAGCAAAGAGAACAAGTGAGAATATGTTCAACACCTGAATATAAACTTCATATCTTCAAGCCAATGTGTGATTTTCTTTTTATTATATCGACACATTCACAAACAAAAAAGGACCCAAATTTACCAAAACAATTCATCGATTTCTTCACGACTGACATATAGACGTTTATGTCACGGTTTTGGTTCTCCATGTCCCGGATGGAGCTCGGATGAAAAATACGAGTGGTGTATTTCCCACTAAAACACTCTACGTAATATAATGGTACGTTATGATCAGATTGATGGAATGAAGTGCAATAATGAAGAAAGAAACAAACTCACCATGAAGTCAATGTTGCTGTCGTCACTGCTGAAATACTCCATTAGCTTCTCAAACCTGTTCTTCTCTCCACTCACCTAAGAGAGAGAGAGAGAATGCTGTTATCCTACAGAAGTTGAAGCATTTCTAAAATGCATTTTAAAAAAAGTAAACATTTAATGTAACCCAAAATTTGTTTTCATGACAATAACTTTGAACATTTTTGAGCTTGGATAAAAATTATGATAGTTTATCTATCTGACAATTATATGACCTTAAGATTGTTTGGATCTGGAGCCTATTACACACATCTGCACAGTCATGCATAAATTTTGGTGTCGCCAATCCACCTACCAGCATGTTTTTGGGATTTGGAAGGAAACCGGAGGACCCCGAGGAAACCCATATGGATACAGGGTGAATATGAGAAACTCCACACAGACAATACAATAACCTGAGCTCAGGAGTGAAATGGGGGGCTGTCAGGCAACAACACTTCCTGCTATTGAATACTGAATGATTATCCATACAGGACACTTTTTTAATGGAATAAAAACGTGTTCTATTCCCTTCTAGCGGGTTTCTTTCATTTGGTTCGATAGCATGCAATATTGTTAGCGTATCGCTTATCCTACGTGTATTACGTCACTCTACCCAATGGAGAATGAGCGTTGAATATGGTTTACGATAGTGCATGGTTGTCAAGACAATATGTCACACTTCGGAGCTGATGTGAATATTCAATGAGAGAGTTTTCTGCTGCACATGCGCACAACCATTTCTTTGTTCACTGGCGGTGAATTGAAAATGCCATAAGATACGTATTACACATAAAACTTCCGTGCTAGTGAGCGCATTGGATATTGGTAAGTAACCCCCCCCCCATTCTTAACTTTTTGTAAAATCTATAATTGTTCCATCAAATGTGTATTAATAATAATAATAATAATAATAATAATAATAATAATAGCTGGCTTTTTTCATGGTATATCAGATATATTCCATTCAGCTAGCATAATATTGAACGAGTCGAAGATGAGTAGCTGAATGGAATATATCTGATATACCATGAAAAAAAGGCAGCCAATATTATTCTATCCACATTCACTGGATATGAGCAATCGCACACTCTGATTGGCTACTTTACTACTAGGCTATCAGCTCATATACCGTGAGTAGAGAAAAACAAAATGGCGGAGCGTGTTGCTGAACCAACAGAGGACGAAATAAAAACTCTACTCAAAAACAAAACCCCAAAAATGATCAAGTATTTAAAAGAAACAGAAATAGTTAAACCCCCCCCCCTCCCCGCCCCCCAGCTCCTGTTCCACACTCCAGCCCAGTCGGTGGCGGTAATGCACCTTTAAAGGGGAACTGAAGTCATTTTTAAACTTGCTTTATTTCTTAATTAACGTGTTATTCAATTACGTTTTCGGTTTTAGTAACCTTATATCGTGACTCGTATTGGCAACTAATTTCAATTAAATATTATACTTATCGGCCTGTTCGGTTTTTAGCCGTGTTGAATTTAGTTCGTTTGGTCCACGGCAGGCGTCGCTTATCCACGCGATCTTCACGAGACTTGTGTGAGACTTGGAAACGTGAAGCGTCAGCCAGGTGTCAGTGCCGCCATTTTGAAAACTGTTTTCCAAACGAAATATTGCACAAAAATGAGTTTAAATCACGATTACTGCATACTTTTTTTCAAACTTTCCTGATTGCTATCAAAACAAACAAAACTTCCGGCTTGATTACATCAGCATTCGAAAGAGGGCGCGCGCGTCTTTTGACAACGTTGGCAGATGTCGGTCACTTTGATTTCCGCTGTACGTTTTACTTCCGTCCTACGATGTCTCACACAGGTCTCAACGAATCTCGTTTACGGCCATTGCTTTGGACATATGGACTGATATATTACAGAGCATATTTCAAACACTCATAACTTGCTATAGCAGCGACAAAATAGCGATCAGAAATGCATTCCGATATTTAATAAAATGAGATAAATAGAATTTTGATAATAAAAAATTTGCCTTCAGTTCTCCTTTAAGTTGGTTTGCCAACTGCCAAAAAACCCTACAGAAAAAGAAGACCCAAAAATACAAAAAAGCAACAAAATATGGAATAAAAGTATTTGATGGTAAGAACTTACCTTTTTTTATTTTTCAAGAATTATTATCGCATTTTTCACAAATTGCTCCTGTCATTCCGCCAGTTTGTTTACATTCTAAGCGGAAATTATTTTGTTAGACATTTTGCATAAAGTTTTTTTTTATTGAATTTACAAAAAATAAAAATGCTCCGTTTCTCAAAATCCAGTGAATGTGGATAGAATAAAACAGTTATTCCACTCAATCTCGTCATCCATGGATTAGAGACAACTCGGTGCTACGCAACTTGTCGGCTATCAGCTCATGTACGACTCGATTTCATGGAATAACTGTTAAATATCTAAAAAGAAGAAGAAGAAGAATACAAGCTGAAAATTCCAGGATCTTAAAATAATGAATTGCATAATGTGAAGGCTTAACAAAAAAAAAATAATGTCATTTGACAACACTGGATGTTTAATAGGATCTGCATCCTTTATATCTTTTCTAGTTTCTACTTTTTTTTAATAGAGTCCATATTTAATTTTCACATACCTGATTTCAACCTAAATCAGGTATGTGAAAATTAAATATGGATTCTATTACTCCATTCCAAGAAACACTGGAAAATATTGGAAATGCCACCATGATGTGTGGATTCTGGCTCTGACAGTTCCTCAAACTCAGCTACATCAGTCCAGTTCATAATTGGTCTCAACTAATTATGAACTGGGGTGGCACGGTGGTGTAGTGGTTAGCGCTATTGCCTCACAGCAAGAAGGTCCGGGTTCGAGCCCCGTGGCCGGCGAGGGCCTTTCTGTGTGGAGTTTGCATGTTCTCCCCGTGTCCGCGTGGGTTTCCTCCGGGTGCTCCGGTTTCCCCCACAGTCCAAAGACATGCAGGTTAGGTTAACTGGTGACTCTAAATTGACCGTAGGTGTGAATGTGAGTGTGAATGGTTGTCTGTGTCTATGTGTCAGCCCTGTGATGACCTGGCGACTTGTCCAGGGTGTACCCCGCCTTTCGCCCGTAGTCAGCTGGGATAGGCTCCAGCTTGCCTGCGACCCTGTAGGACAGGATAAAGCGGCTAGAGATAATGAGATGAGATGAGATAATTATGAACTGCTGGTTAGTCACTTAATTTAAACATAATCCATAATAAAATAAATTAACAGTGCACCTCCTATTCATATCTGTATCTATATCTGTTAATAATTCATATTCAGATACTTCCTTCATTTCTACATGAAACTGCTGTACATATAGTGCAAAGTGCACACCGCCTTCATTCCATGATGCAACCCCTGAGCAGGATATTGCATAATTTGGGTGAGAAATGTAATCACTCTTTACTGAAGCTTAAAAAAAAGTACATGCATGGGGGTTTTTTTGAGACCGAAAGTATGTAGGCTGTTCTTACATCTTTAAAGTTGTTAAAGGCTGAAATAATGATGTCATGTCCACCTCTAACGAGACACACAGCAGCCAACAGCTCCAACACAAGGGCTTTTGTCCTGTACAACAAATTACAGAGTGAGGAATATGTCCAGGATGCAACAGAGGAAATTTGAGAGTAGAGACACATACATACAGTGGATATAAAAAGTGTACACACCCCATTAAAATGATCGGATTTTCTGATGTAAAAAAATGACACCATGATAAATCATTTCAAAACTTTTCCTACCTTTAATGTGACCTATAACCTGTACAAACAAACAAATCTGTTAGAGGGGAGAAAAAAGTACAATAAGCTGGTTGCATACGGTAAGTATGCACACCCTTAAACTAATACTTTGTTGAAGCACCTTTTGATTTAATTACAGCATTCGGTCTTTTTGGGTTCACACCTGCCATCAATTAAAATGACTCTGATTAACCCCAAATAATGTTCAGACATTTACTCAGTTGCATCCTCCAGCAAAAGCCAGGGTTCACAGAGAGCTTACAAAGCACCAAAGGGATCTCACTGTTGAAAGGTATCAGTCAGGAGAAGGGTACAAAAACATCTCCACGGCATTAGATATACCATGGAGCACAGTGAAGACCGTCATCAAGAAGTGGAGAAAATATGGGACAACCAAGAACTGGACGTCCCTCCAGAATTGATGAAAAGACAAGACGAAAACTGGTCAGGGAGGCTGCCAAGAGTCCTACAGCAACACTGAAGGAGCTGCAGGAATTTCTGCCAAGTACTGGTTGTGTACTACATGTGACAACAATCTCCCGTATTCTCCATATGTCCGGACTATGGGGTAGGGTCGCAAGATGGAAGCCTTTTCTTACAAAGAAAAACATCCAGGCCTGGCTAAATTTAGCAAAAAAAAAAAAATATATATATATATATATATATATATATATATATATATATATATATATTTTTTTTTTTTTTTTTTTTTTTTTTTTTTTGCTAAATTTAGCCAGAGTTGATATATATATATATATATATCAACTCTCCCAAAAGCATGTGGGAAAATGTGTTATGGTCTGATGAAACCAAGGTTGAGCTTTTTGGCCACAATTCCAAAAAGTATGTTTGGCGCAAAAACAACATTGCGCATCACCAAAAGAACACCATACCTACGGTGAAGCATGGTGGTGGCAGCATCATGTTTTGGGGTTGTGTTTCTTCAGCTGGAACAGGGGCTTTAGTCAAGGTGAAGGGAATTATGAACAGTTCTAAATACCAGCCAATTTTGGCCCAAAACCTTCAGGTGTCTGCTAGGAAGATGAAGAGGAATTTCATCTTTCAGCATGACAATGACCTCAAACATACATCGAAATTAACAAAAGAATGGCTTCACCAAAAGAAAATTAAAGTTTTGGAACGGCCCAGCCAGAGCCCAGACCTAAATCCAGTTGAAAATCTGTGGGGTGACCTGAAGAGGGCTGTGCACAAGAGACGCCCTCGCAATCTGACAGATCTGGAGCGCTTTTGCAAGGAAGAGTGGGCAAATATTGCCAAGTCTAGACGTGGCAGGCTGATAGACTCCGACCCAAAAAGACTGAATGCTGTAATTAAATCAAAAGGTGTTTCAACAAAGTATTAGTTTAATGGTGTGCACACTTACGCAACCAGCTTATTGTACGTTTTTTTATTTTTTATGTTTTTCCTCGAAACAGATTTGTTTGTTTTTCAATTGAATTGTACAGGTTAAAGATCACATTAAAGGTGGGAAAAGTTTTGAAATTATTTATCATGGTCTCGTTTTTTTACATCAGAAAAAACGATCATTTTAACGGGGTGTGTTGACTTTTTTTTATATCCACTGTATGTACAGAGGACGCAAATCTAATTTAAAATTGTGTCTCATGACGCCCACACACCCTTTACCTGGGGTTCCTGTTGTTGAGACTGAGTGTGATTTCGTTCACACAGCGAGGATGGCTCATCACCAGGTTGAAGCCAGACTGTTCAAGACAAAAAACAGAAATAATAACTACAAATAGTCCTTGTGCAAAGATAAGATGATCTTTATATTTCATTTTATATATAGATTTGATTAAATGTTTTAAATGAAGTTTAAAAAATACTTAATATGCACAGACATGATTGATTATAAAGTATTAATTAGTATTAAGTAATAATTCACCTAAAATCGTGTATACATATGGTAACATGGTAGGGGGGAGCAGGGATACTTGGGATGAGGGAGACTTGGGACAGTTTGTATTCCCATTAATTAATTACAACCAATCAGGTTTTAGATGACATCAGAAGTTTGATGTTGTTCCTTAGAGTAACCGACTTCCTTTGGAGCCACGAAGCTGGACACTGCAGTAAGGTTTGTGCAGTGAAATATTTTTATCAACCAAAACTTGTATTTTCTACTTCTCCTCCACCTCCATTCTATGGTGTAATGCATGCTGGTGAACTGGGGGTTTGTTAGGAATTAAAGTATGTATCCAAAAGTTAACATATATAGTATTATTTATCAAACTTAAATTCCGGGGAAAAACATTTAAGGATTTTTTTTTTTGTCAAAATGGCCAGATAAGGAGAGTTGGGACACTTCATCATGTTCCAGTTTTTTTTTCTTGTGGTTTACAAATATAAAATTGCTTCTTTTTTTTTTAATTATTAAAATGTGGGCGTGTCGCTGCATGAGGATTAACCTTATTTCATTCCTTCTTGAGAATGGAACTGTTTTTGTCGAGTCAGGTTTTGGGTAAATTGACATTTTTCTATCACTGTACCAGCACTGTGTTCATACAGTTCATATGTTACAAGTTTAAGAGATAATAAATAAAAATTAAACATGTAGGGTTAAGCTAGGGGGCGGCACGGTGGTGTAGTGGTTAGCGCTGTCGCCTCACAGCAAGAAGGTCCGGGTTCGAGCCCTGTGGCCGGCAAGGGCCTTTCTGTGTGGAGTTTGCATGTTCTCCCCGTGTCCGCGTGGGTTTCCTCCGGGTGCTCCGGTTTCCCCCACAGTCCAAAGACATGCAGGTTAGGTTAACTGGTGACTCTAAATTGAGCGTAGGTGTGAATGTGAGTGTGAATGGTTGTCTGTGTCTATGTGTCAGCCCTGTGATGACCTGGCGACTTGTCCAGGGTGTACCCCGCCTTTCGCCCGTAGTCAGCTGGGATAGGCTCCAGCTTGCCTGCGACCCTGTAGGACAGGATAAAGCGGCTACAGATAATGAGATGAGATGAGGATTAAGCTAGGTATTTTTTTTGTCCCAAGTCTTAACTGGCGAGTGGCTTAGTGGTTAGTGTATCCGCCTCTCAATTGGGAGATCGTGAGTTCTACTCATAGTCGGGTCATACCAAAGACCATCATAAAAATGGCGCCTACTGCCGTCTGGCAAGGCACGCTGCAATACAGATGCGAGTGGGGAGCCAAACTCTCGCAGTTACCAGAGGACCTGCCCCTCACTGTAACCCTAGCTATGTAATAGGCGAGAGGCCGAGGGCTACGAAATGGAGATCAGTGCTATGAATGGTGCGGGAAGGACTTTTTTACTTTTTTGACTCCCAACATAATGTCTCATGTCTCCCTGCGAAAAATAATAACGGAATAAGTGAAGTGACGGTGGCACGGTGGTGTAGTGGTTAGCGCTCTCGCCTCACAGCAAGAAGGTCCGGATTCGAGCCCCGTGGCCGGCGAGGGCCTTTCTGTGCGGAGTTTGCATGTTCTCCCCGTGTCCGCGTGGGTTTCCTCCGGGTGCTCCGGTTTCCCCCACAGTCCAAAGACATGCAGGTTAGGTTAACTGGTGACTCTAAATTGACCGTAGGTGTGAATGTGAGTGTGAAGGGTTGTCTGTGTCTATGTGTCAGCCCTGTGATGACCTGGCGACTTGTCCAGGGTGTACCCCGCCTTTCGCCCGTAGTCAGCTGGGATAGGCTCCAGCTTGCCTGCGACCCTGTAGAACAGGATAAAGCGGCTAGAGATGATGAGATGAGAAGTGAAGTGACGCCTGAAGGCCAGGATATGTGACAAGCTAAGAAACTAATGTTGTGGTAAGATTAAAGGGTATAGTAAAGACTCTAATGCAATATGAATGTGACACTACCTGGAAAGAATTTTGCACAATCTACAAAAACTGAAAATGTGTCCCAAGTCTCCCTGCTCTCTGCTACAATTTCATCATTTTCACTTTGTGTGTGTGTGTGTGTGTTGTTCATTTACCTGATAATTCATGATAGCTCGCAGGCACATAATGCAAACATGGACATCGTCTCTTTGGCTTAAACGATGTCTTAGAGATCTCCTGCCTTGTGCCAGATTAGTCAGTCTGAGAGAAAGAAAGAATATTTATTTAGTTATTTATTGAAAAAAAAAACATGGTCATGATCGGTTTCAATGACTGCTCAAACTTTAAGAATCGTGGATTAACTGAGCAAGTTTGCTAAAGTTATAAAAGTTTTGGATATTAGGTTTTTCCTCTTTTCTCTCTCTTTAACACTGCTTACTGTGAGCTTGCTCCTTGCTGTGAATGCAGTGACTTAAATAACTAGCTAACAGTTTAAAGTGCATCTCACGGGTAAATTCAGGAGCAAGATCAATGTAATTCTCCTATTTTATATTAAACTTTGGTCAAATATCTGTAACATTCTGCATTCTCTGCAATTTTTTTACCTTGTGCAATACCAGAAAAATTCAGTTGAAATCAAGCCATGAGGTGAATTGGTCCGCCTCTGAAAAAACTTGGCATTTGAATTTCCCGGCAAACATTGATTTTCGTGACGTCGCGTGCGGGACGCCTCCCTCTGAATCCTACGTCAGCGCTGGTTTGTTTATGAGAAAACGACCTGGTGGTTTTCTGCAAATTTCTTCAACGTTATCGCGTAATTATTAAAATGGTTAACAGATGTATCGTCGGAGGGTGCAGCAACACCGATCTTGATGGGATTAGTACTCATCGTTTTCCAAAAGACCGGACAATGAGAGAGAAATGGGAGCGCTTGGTCTACACAGGCTGTGCACTGAAACCGTGCAAAGCTCTTGCAGCCTGCTGGCGCTTCCGCAGATAACGTCACGAATCTGGCTCCAGACTCCCTTGGGATTTTTCCAGACACGTTTTGTTATTTTATTTTTTTCTGCTGTAGACAGATGGCCTTGTGCAAAATTACCCTTCTGGATGAGTGTGTAAAGGGACATACTTTCATATAAAAAAACCACGAAGTTGGTCCAGAATATGCACTTTAACACCGAAATATCGTGCTAGCTAAGCTAACATGAGCAACAGAATATTAGCATAATAGATAAACACAACATGATAGCTTGCTAACATCTTGTAAGTTTGTTTACATCCGGAAATAAACTTGTTTTTGTCACTAGGATAACTAAGGAAATTAAATAAAGGAAATTTCTGCCTTATTATTACTGGAATGTGGCTAAACTGTAGGCTATGTTGTGTTTATCTCTTATGCTAACATTGTGTTGCTCAAGTTAGCTTAGCTAGCATGATATCTCAGTGTTAAACTGTTAGCTGGCTCGAAAAATGATTCGAAACAGCATGTACACACTGCTCCTGTGGAAGTTTTTGTATAAGGACGTACTGTATTTTGTTTGAGGGAACATTCTTAAAGTGCTCTTAAAGCCAAAAATTGAGTCTCTTATATGTTAGCATGCTACACAGAAGACACACGAATCTTCAATTAGGGGTGGGAAAGGACCTAAAATTCACATTATTGTAATTGTACTAATGCTGTAAGTAATATCATGGTTAGTGCATTTGTTTTATCTCCTAGTAGGATTGTTTATATATATATAATATATATATATATATATATAATCTCATTATCTCTAGCCGCTTTATCCTGTTCTACAGGGTCGCAGGCAAGCTGGAGCCTATCCCAGCTGACTACGGGCGAAAGGCGGGGTACACCCTGGACAAGTCGCCAGGTCATCACAGGGCTGACACATAGACACAGACAACCATTCACACTCACATTCACACCTACGCTCAATTTAGAGTCACCAGTTAACCTAACCTGCATGTCTTTGGACTGTGGGGGAAACCGGAGCACCCGGAGGAAACCCACGCGGACACGGGGAGAACATGCAAACTCCGCACAGAAAGGCCCTCGCCGGCCACGGGGCTCGAACCCGGACCTTCTTGCTGTGAGGCGACAGCGCTAACCACTACACCACCGTGCTCAAACCCGGACCTTCTTGCTGTGAGGCAACAGCAAGAAGGTCCGGGTTCGAGCCCTGTGGCCGGCGAGGGCCTTTCTGTGTGGAGTTTGCAGGTTCTCCCCGTGTCCACGTGGGTTTCCTCCGGGTGCTCCGGTTTCCCCCACAGTCCAAAGACATGCAGGTTAGGTTAACTGGTGACTCTAAATTGACCGTAGGTGTGAATGTGAGTGTGAATGGTTGTCTGTGTCTATGTGTCGGCCCTGTGATGACCTGGAGACTTGTCCAGGGTGTACCCCACCTTTTGCCCGTAGTCAGCTGGGATAGGCTCCAGCTTGCCTGCGACCCTGTAGAAGGATAAAGCGGCTAGAGATAATGAGATACAAACTTTATAGATTTCTATTTTATGACTAATACATTATCAAATCAAAACATTGCAAAAACATTTTAGAGTCCAAACGTTCGTTTTCCAGCATATTACAGAAAAAAATGTTTGTCTTTGAGCAGCATATTCCATAAGAGAGCACTTTTCAGATTAAAAAAGAAAACATAATGAAGGCTACTGGGTTTTGGTGCAAAATGAAGAAGTGAGTGTGACAGTCAAAGTGTCCAGAAGAACTGTGGCTGGTTCTGCAAGATGCTCAGTAAAACCTACAGCTCATTTCCGCATAAAACTAATTGTACTCAGTGTACCTGAGACTACTATATTTTAAAGCAAAGGGTCGTCTCACACCAAATACTGACTTTGTTTCATTTATTATGGCTTACTGCTTACTGTTTATAGTATTTTTTTAATGTTGAAACATTTCATTTCTTTATTTTTAAGCCATTTTTGGTCGACAGTATTTATTTACATGTACCTAAGACTTTTGCACAGTACTGTAAATATGTTGTTTTGTATTTCAAGGAATGCACTGCACCAGAAAGTCATGTTGGTATACCATCACACTGCTATTTTCATTCATCT
The DNA here is from genome assembly GCF_027579695.1 of Neoarius graeffei. Lineage (NCBI taxonomy): Eukaryota > Metazoa > Chordata > Actinopteri > Siluriformes > Ariidae > Neoarius > Neoarius graeffei. Next base: position 58,544,768 of record NC_083588.1, read on the forward strand.
ATACTGAACCTGTGGACCTAGGTATGTATTATTATCAAGATGATTTCGTAGATGTTACATTTCATTGGCATTTTTGTTATGATGGGTGGCACAGTGGTGCAGCAGTTCGCGTTACGACCTCACAGCTCCAGGGTCCTGCTTTAATCCTCAGCTTAGGTTGTGGGCTGTGTGGACTTTCACATGTCCATCTTGTTTTCATCCTACTGCCCCAAAATAATTGCCTCTAGGTCAGGGGTTGAAGCCACTGTTGGGCCCATGAGCAAGGAACATGACTGTCTCTGATCCAGGGCTGACCCTGCGCTCTGACCAGAACTTTCTAACAAACTAGGATATGCAAAGAAAAGACTTATAGTGTGCTTTAAGGTATATGTAACAAAGATTCACCATGACTCTGACCAGGATAAAGAGTTGACTGAAGATGAATGTACTAGTAATATTGGTGCTACATGTTGGCATGGCCAAGTGACTGACCGGACGGTGAAAGCACGAGCAGCCCGAGTCATGCCTTGTGTCGTTGAGATTGTGGTGTTTTTGGTTAGATCCTCCACAGATCTCTCTGACAGCTTCCTGTTGTCTGGAACAGAACCTCCATTCTCCACTGACTCCACCTCAAACCTGCAGCACACAATGGATATCAGAGGCACCGTGTATCGTTTTTATGTCTCCATGTCAAAACAACTTCATATATGCAATTCTAACTAGATATATAATGAGATTGAACTTGGCTATTTGATTGAACTCACAGTGCATCACTCTGAGCATGGGACAGATAATCCACCAGCACATCCAAACCCTGATTCTCTTCATTCAGGAACTCCTGAGCCCATCTAATAAAAAGAATGCGAGAGAAGGGAAGGTGATTACGATGTCTCCATTCTTCAAGCACCACGTTCTGGTGCCAGGGTGTGGTCAATGGAGAAACTCACCCAATGTGATTGGTCCTCAAGGAGATCTCCAGCTCTCTCAGGACTTGGGTGGATTCCTGAATGCGCCTCTTAAACTGTGGAGCAGGAATTAGATTAGACAATTTATCTCTCTCTAGAGATATCCAAGATTTCTGCTAAAAAAAAAAGACAAAAAATGATGAGGACTAACCCGGCGTGTCACTCCTCCCTGGTCCTGATAGAAACTCTTGATCTTATTCAGATATGCAGATGGAGGGTTCTTCACCTGGAAACGCTCCTAATGTACACACAGAGAAGGGGATTGATGGATGGATGGTGAGATGTATATATTGATGAATAGATGGAAGGATTCTTAGCTGGAAATGATAAGTGTACGAGTGGAAAGACTAATGGATAAATAGATTGATGGACTATTAAATGGATACATGAGCTGATGGATGATAGATAGGTGCTGTCTGTGGATGGATGTAACGATTTTACATCAAATAAATTTTACAAGGCATTATAAAAGCCAATTAAAACCAGTGAGTTATGTGGATGATAGATGAAAGAATAGTTTGGAAGGATGGATGGATGGGTAGAAGAATATATTAATAAATTAGTTTGGATGGATAGATGAAAGAATAGTTTAGTGGAAGGAGGGATTGATGGATGGAAGAATATATTAATAAATGTATATAAGGATGGATAGATGTGAAGATAATTTATTGGGGAATGGGTGGGTGTATGGAAGGAATGAAGACTAGATAAATAAAGGAATATATGGATGGAGAGATGGAGAGATAATTTAATGCATGAATGGATGGATGGATAGATTTATAAAAGGATATTTGGATGGAGAAGGGTAGTTGGATGGATGGATGGATGGATGGATGGATGGATGGACTAATAGTTTAATAAATGAATACATGGATGGATGGATGGATGGATGGATAGTTTAATGGATGATGGAAGAATAGATTAATGAAGGTGGCTGGATAGATGGAAGGACAGTGCAATGGATGAAGGGGTGGATGGAAAGATGAATAGATTAATAAATGGATATTTAGATAGATGGAAGAATTGGATGGATGGATGGATGGATGGATATATTAATAAATTTGTCTGGATGGATATGGAAGACTAGTTTACTGGAAGGAGGGAGTGATGGGTGGAAGAATATATTGATAAATGTATATATGGATGGATAGATGTGAAGATAGTTTAATTTATTTGGGGATGGGTGGATGGAAGGAAGACTAGATAAATAAAGGAATATATGGATGGATAGATGGAGGGATAATTTAATGCATGCATGGATGGATGATAGATGGAAGGGTAGCTGAATGGCTGGATGAATAGATTAATAAATGGATATTTGGATGGATGGGTGGATGGACAAATGGATGCAATGATAGTTTAATGCATAGATGGATGGATGGAAGAATATATTAATAAATTAAGATGGCTGGATAGATGAAAGGACAATGTAATGGTTGAAGGGGTGGATGGATATTTGGATGTATAGATGGAAGAACAGTTCCATGGATTGATAGATGATAGATGGATGGGTGGGTTGGCTCATAGATTAATAAATGAATACATGGATGGATGGACCGACAAATGGATGCAATGATAGTTTAATGGATAGAATAGATTAATAAATGAAAATGGGTGGGTAGATGGAAGAATAGTAGATGGATGGACGGTAAAATAGATAATACCCTCATAATATATATTATAGATAGATAGATTATTGATAGAAGAATACTTTAATGGATTAATTAATGAATGACTGAGTATGAGTAGATGGATGGATGGATGGATGGATGGATGGATGGATGGCAGAAGTTCACAGTATGAATTCAAAATACTATGCAAAAATTTCACATCACCATTAACTATTAACTGATAACATTAATTAATGACCTTAACTGTGTTTACAATTACAGTATATTTAATTTCTAATGGAATATTGAATTTTGTAACCTTCTATATTTAAGAATAGCTTTTACAATTACAGCTAAAATCGCTAACAATTATGATATTTCAGCCCATATACTGTATCTTTACTGAGAGATTTTTTTTTAAACAAGAGGATGGACAGTAACAGATGTGCTGACGGTATGACTACAGTACCATCTGTCCTCATCAACCTGCAGAGAAACTGCAAGAGGAAGCGCACTTCTGGGAGTTGTAGCCTTCATTGCTATATTTCATTGCTTTGCACCCGCAACAAGCAAGTTAGCAGCTTGTGGTTGCTATAGTGAGATGTAAATATTAACACAGGAAATGCGTCTGTTACCTCGCAACCCTGTCTGAGTTGCATCTTCATATCTGTATCTTGGTACTTCAAAGTCCTGTTTGGTATTTTAACGTAAGTAGGTGACACGATAATGTGTGTGTATATGTTACGGTTGTGGTCAGAAGTTTGCGTACAGTGATATGAATGTCATGGCAAAATTTGGGCTTTCAGTAATTTCTTTGAACTGTTCTTTATCTGGCGGCACAGTGGTGTAGTGGTTAGCACTGTGGCCTTACAGCAAGAAGGTCTGGGTTCGAGCCCAGTGGCCGACAAGGGCCTTTCTGTGTGAAGTTTGCATGTTCTCCCCGTGTCCACGTGGGTTTCCTCCGGGTGCTCCGGTTTCTAACAGTCCAAAGACATGCAGGTTAGGCTAATTGGTTAGTCTAAATTGACTGTGAGTGTGAATGGTTGTTTGTCTCTATGTGTCAGTGCTGTGATGACTTGTCCAGGGTTTACCCCGCCTCTCGCCCATAGTCAGCTGGGATACTTACAGCTTGCCTGCAACCCTGTACAAGATAAGCGGTTACGGATGGGTGGATGGAATATTTGGCTTGACTGTGCTAGCATTGGCCTGTGCTAATGCTGCACTAGCTGGAAGGTAACTGGACTGCCACACTAACAGCACTGAGTCACGGGTAAGCTAGCATTGGCCTTTGAGAATGCTGATATGAAGAGAATGAAGTTCTCCCCGTGTCTGCGTGGGTTTTCTCCGGGTGCTCCGGTTTCCCCCACAGTCCAAAGACATGCGGGTTAGGTTAACTGGTGACTCTAAATTGACCGTAGGTGTGAATGTGAGTGTGAATGGTTGTCTGTGTCTATGTGTCAGCCCTGTGATGACCTGCCGACTTGTCCAGGGTGTACCCCGCCTCTCGCCCATAGTCAGCTGGGATAGGCTCCAGCTTGCCTGCAACCCTGTAGGACAGGATAAGCGGCTGCAGATAATGGATGGATGGATGTTCTTTTTCTGATATATTCACTAGAATTTGGTGCACAAGTTTTAATTTTCTTTGGGTTTTCTGATGGTTTATGCTGAAGAATTCTGATGTAATCCTCCTTCTTCATTATCCCATCCACTTTGTGCAATGAACCAGTTCCACTGGCAGCAAAACAGCCCCAGAGCTGATGATCCATGGATCAAAAATATTGATTTGCTAAAATATTCAGTTCTCCCATGATTGATGAATGGTATAGACGTGTTGCTAAACATTGCATTGCCGCATATAAGTGAAATTTTAGGAGAAGCCAGGCTTCCTGTGTTCATCCTGCTTGTACATGAGGGCATGAGGCAATATATGTAAAGCAACAAGTCTTTTGCTTGTTTCACTTTTGTCTGTGCACACGATGTATTCTGGAGCAACACACACACACACACACACACACACCGAAGTGACACTTTCTTCTACCTACTTCCTTTTGATTTCTCACTTCTCCTTTTTTGAAATTCATCTAGATTACCTGAAATTAACTAGGCTCATGATTGGAATCTCTGTCTCCTCTTTTTTTAAATTAATTTATTTTACAAAATATTATTAGCAATATCACTCGAACTATGAACTGCAACTATTTTGAAATGTTACTCATGTCTATGCTACGTTTGGTCTTTTCAGCAATAAAAATCGATGAAGCTACCGATACTGGTTCCTCAAGAACGAGTGACTCTGGCTTAGTGGAACAACAAAAGTCACATATTATTAACATGTGACACAATCTGGCATCTTTTTTTTTTTTTAATCTGCGTGTGAACGCAAAATAGGTCCACAAAAGTCCTTCTACTGATCAAAAACTGTCATATTATTCTCATCCATTTGCACTTTTGTTGGGGAAAAAATAAAACTTTAATTTGGGACTTACCCTAGGGGTTTTTGTTTCTTGGGGGGTTTTGTTTGTTTGTTTGTTTGTTTGTTTGTTTGTTTGTTTGTTTGTTTGTTTGTTTGTTTGTTTGTTTGTTATCAAAAAGGTAAACCCACTCTATCAGGTCAATGCAAGTAGAAGTATTTCTTTAAATCATGGTTATGGATTAAGGTTGGGAAGTTCATGTTATAAAATGGTATATAGAACTAATAATTTTTCTGATTTTGTGTCAGTTAAGTATCACTAAGCTCTATCTGGAAAGTTCATAGGCTCATCAGAGTGAAGCCAGCTGGCCGCCATCTTACCACTCCCATCACGGAGTGGAACTGTCATTTAGACTACGTATATAATTTATTTTATTATAATATTATATATAATATAATATTATAGAACCTTTCTCTTTCATATACTTATTCTTCCTTATATATAAGGAAGAAGAAATATATGAAAGATAAAGGTACACTGTATAAGAGAAGAACTGAAATAATCTCCATAAAAATAATTATAGTAGTAAAAAAGAGCCATTAAAAAAAATGATCAGAGACTGAACTGGAAAAGGGAAAAAACAATAACAGTGAAGCGGAGCGCTATAAAAATGTGTAAGGAATGGGGTAAAGTTGAGAACATAAGAGGAGGTAATGAAAGGGAAAGAAAAGTCAGGAGATACTTTTCTTGGGGCAAATTTGATCGGCTACTACGGTTCAACACACAAGCCAAATACACGTGAAGGGAATGGTAAGATGGCGGCCAGATGGCTTCACTCGTCTCTACAGCGGGGAATAGGCTCTGAGCTCTCCAGCTCTCTCTTTATATAGAGCTCAGTGTTACGTATTTGAAATATTTGTGTTAACTATTTAATTTGTGCTAGTAGCGCTGGCAGAAATTATTACTCTCACTGAGGATCTTTCTACTTTATTATTATTATTATTATTATTATTATTATTATTATTATTATTATAATAAAGTTTTTTAGGACACTATTTCTCCCTCAGTTTTCAACCAATCATCACCAAATTTCACATGAAGAATAGCTCTGGGCTGAATTATATTGCTATGACTTTTGGTGCTGATCTGGATCACTGATCCGAAATGAAAAATGGGATTTTTTTCAATCACTTATAACTCTGTCAATTTTCATGATTTTTTTTCAATCAGTTTTTTTTTTTTTTTATTTTGTTCAGGGCGGCAGGGTGCAACTTTTCCTCACTAAGCATCATTCTCTATCTCTTACCGTTCTGGATCTATAAGGTACTGTGACCAGACGTCCCGGTTTGTAACAGCTAGCGCAAATTATTGTGACTTTAGTCATGGTCTCTATCTAGTTTGTAATTGTTATTGTATATTGCACATCAACCTGTAATTCAGTATTTAACTGCAACAGGTTTAAATAAACTTGTCTGTCTGTCTTTCCAGCTGGCCGTCTGTCTGTCTGTCTGTCTGTCTGTCTGTCTGTCTGTCTGTCTGTCCGGCCATCTGTCTGTCCATTCATCTGTCTGCCTGTCTATTTGTCTGTCTGTCTGTCCAGCCATCTGTCTGTCCAGCCGTCTGTCTGTCTGTCCAGCCATCTGTCCTGCCGTGTGTGAAATGGTACAACAGTGGGACTGATATTTAAAATTTACTCGTGCAGTGACATCTTTGAACCACCTCTGACCCAAAAACTCAACACACTTTTGGTCACTTTAGAACATATCGTAAACTCATCACCAAACTTCCCTTAAAGGCAATAAGACAAAATAACTTATTTGCATATGATATAACCACACCCCTTTTCATTCACATTAACAGCACTGAGCAGACGCCGTTATCCAGAGCGACTCACAGAAGTGATTTATAGTCTACATCTGAAATACCTTCTCCAATTATTTCTTTCTTCTTTCTTATATTTTTAAAATCGGTGCTCTTTTAAGAGCTACAGCTTCGCCAGGATGTAATTCTTCTGTCTTGGTTTAAAGACAGTCAGTTCATTTGACCACCTTCGTGCCACAACAGAGAAGAGTCTTGATGTGTACGTCATCTTTATATTTTGAAGGATGGTGGGTTAAGCTGAGCTGTGCTAGAGGTTCAGCAATGTTTTCATTGTAATCCATAACCCTTTTACAATTCCAGTGCACTTCGTTAATGGAGAGGAAAATACCGAAAGCAGCACAATCGCAATTAAGTGTTGAAGGCCGAGGGTGCTGGGAGGTCTGGCTTGTCTAGACAGACATGCCCAAAATTAATCAAGAATAGTTCCAGAATTATCAGGGCAATATATATACGTATAATCTTGGTCTCTATAGATATGTAAGACCTCAGAGAATATATTTCCAGTGTGAATAACATTGTTACTATGCCTGAGTAAATTGTGATGAAATTTGAAGTAGAAATCTTTTTTTTTTTTAATCCTTGCCTAAAATATATTTTTTGAGGTCAAGAAGTATACATTTAGATTTTCTAAATATGTCATATGTTTATATTTGGCAAATAGTCCGATTCAGATTTTGAAACAAAGCCTTAATTAACAAGGACTATTGTTACGTATTATTACGCACCTTTTTTAAAAATATGGTCTAAAATACATAACCTTATCAGTGATTGAATAAAATGACTTAAATGATCACATCTATCTTTTAAATGATCTGTAAAATTTCACTTGCTCTTACCTGATCACAGACCAGTTCCCATTTCTTTTCATTATCATACTGACTCAGAAGCGTCATCTTATCAGGGGGCAGGTTCATGGAGCTCTGTGGAGAGAACAGAGATGAAGGAGTCAGAATGAAACAAGGATGTTGAACATTCCTGCAGGAACTACAGAATTAAATTATATTCTACATTGTCTTGAACGTGGTTTTAGTATTTGGTTGGTATTATAACTTTGTGAAGATGTTTGTGGTATGACCGATAACAGAAATATAACTTTAAGGGCTAGCATTACAGAATACTCCAGTGTTTTTCAGTTTGTGTGTGTAGAGTATGTGTGATTACCACACACAAGAATTTCAAGCCGGTTCCCTGTATTGAGAAAAGAACAGAAAACGCAATGATCTGAAACTCGTATGTGGAAGTTCAAAGGTATTTGATAAGTAAAAGTTCACATTATATTACAGGTATTTAGCAGACGCTCTTATCCAGAGCAATGTACAACATACCCAAAGCAGCCTGAGGAGCAGTTGGGGGGTTTGGTGCCTTGCTCAAGGGCATTTCAGCCATTCCTGCTGGTCTAGGGAATTGAACCAGCAACCTTTTTGGCCCCAAAGCTGCTTCTCTAACCTTTAGGTCATGGCTTTCCATGCAAAATAGGAAACTATATTATCTCGGAATTACAACCACTGATTCCACTAATAACCAAAGTCCTATCCATTCAAGCATGGATTTTACGCTGACAAATAATTATATTAAAAATATATAAGAATGGCCACAAAAAATATATATATTATTAACATGCTGTCACCTTCACTCCAGCAGAGGTCCACCTCCCCTGAATACTAGCCACTTCTTCTTCACTCATCATAAATACAGTACATGTTTACAGACTATAGAAAGCTGGGTCAAACTAGTAATTGTCGCGAAGTCTTGCCAACATTCTTGTTTGTCCTGTAAGTATAAAACAACTAACCAGGAAATTTTGAAATTACGGGGTTATGAAATGTCATCATTATACATCAATACAAGACGTTCCAGATGAAAAAATGTATACATTGGATGGATGTATTAGGAGACGAAAACGAGGGTGGCACTGCGTGATGTAAGATTCCACACGTCTTTTTGATTACGTCCTGGATCCAAGACGTTTGGCCGAGTGGCTTCATCAAGTAAAGTGAGAAAACTTTACTTCTGGAAAAAGTAGCAAACTGTGCAGCGAGCATTTTACAGAAGATTGTTTTGTCGAGGACGTGCATGAAAAAAAATCACTGGGAAGAAGTGAGACATGAGGCAGAAATGACAACTGAAGCCAGATGTGATCCCGACTTTGTTTCACCACAAGATACCAGCAGCACAACAGCACACAGTGTCACACATTAAACGGATGGAAAATCCATCCATCCATTATCTGTAGCCACTTATCCTGTTCTACAGGGTCGCAGGCAAGCTGGAGCCTATCCCAGCTGACTACGGGTGAGAGGTGGGGTACACCCTGGACAAGTCGCCAGGTTATCGCAGGGCTGAGACATACAGAGACACAGACAACCATTCACACTCACATTCACACCTACGGTCAATTTAGAGCCACCAGTTAACCTAACCTGCATGTCTTTGGACTGTGGGGGAAACCGGAGCACCCGGAGGAAACCCACGCGGACACGGGGAGAACATGCGAACTCCACACAGAAAGGTCCTCGCCGGCCACGGGGCTCAAACCCAGGACCTTCTTGCTGTGAGGCGACAGCGCTAACCACTACACCAACGTGCCGCCCGGATGGAAAATAAGCAGGAAAATATTTTTTTTAATAAACAGGCAATAAACAAGCCACTACTTTCTTTTAATTCCTTTTTTAATACTGCATTGCCATATTTTTTGTTGAGAAATGCAAACAAATTGACCGAGAAGTCACGCTAGACCATAATATTATACTATAGTCTAGTATAATACACTTGTACACCTCCACTGTGCTCACGGAAAATGACGCACGCACTATGGAGGCATTTATGGCGGCCTCCCTGACAAAAAATAGTCCCGTCTAATCTAATTTCGTCATTTTAGTGATTAAGAACAAATTCAACATGCAGCTTTTTTTTTATTATAAAGGACAGACATAACGACTGACTTTTAGCTCAACTTGTTTATTTGCGAGATATTTTCTTTAAGCCTTTGACCCAATGACTTTATCTCTGTGTTCTTGACTCTTTCTTTGTGTAATGACAACTCTAGATTTTTTTTTTTTCGTTTGTTTGGATTTATTGTGAATTGATGTCTTTCATGTTAGATTATAGATTGTGGATTTGGATTTGTTATAAAACCTTCTACACATGGATTCTCACTACTCTCTTGTTCATTGCATCTATCGATGGTCCCAATAAATGCACTGCACCTTTGATAAGTCTTTTTTCACTACAAGGAGAAATTCTTGAAATATGTCTTGAAATTCTAGAACATGATCACATACGTTGGTAATACATTAAATAGAGATTACAGTATGTTTAAAAAATCTTGAGATTTCCTTGAACTATCACTTAACTGTTATTAAGTGATAGATTTTATACCATCATTATTTAAACTCAGCTTTATTGTCTGGTTTAGGGGCCACCCAACCTAGAAAAGTTATGATCTAGACCTAGTTCCCTGGTATATCGCCACACTGTGTATCCAATAAATAGGCGTGAGAGACAGTGCACCTATAGATATACATTTTTATAGAAACGTGTCCTGAAATACCCCTCATTCCATCATATCGAGAGATGCTTTGGGGGAAAATTTTGCACGGAGTTGAGTCAATACATGTTTTTTAGTCTGCATCAGCAACAGACTCAAAACACCCAAAGACTGACTCACGTCATGTGTAGGTAAGTGTTTATACATCGTCTCCATGGTATCCTCTCTGACATATGACATCAGTGGAAATAAGAAAGGAAATGATGAGTCAGGGCAGCATGGTGGTGTAGTGGTTAGCGCTGTCGCCTCGCAGCAAGAAGGTCCGGGTTCGAGCCCCGTGGCCAGTGAGGGCCTTTCTGTGCAGAGTTTGCATGTTCTCCCCGTGTCCGCGTGGGTTTCCTCCGGGTGCTCCGGTTTCCCCCACAGTCCAAAGACATGCAGGTTAGGTTAACTGGTGACTCTAAATTGACCGTAGGTGTGAATGTGAGTGTGAATGGTTGTCTGTGTCTATGTGTCAGCCCTGTGATGACCTGGCGACTTGTCCAGGGTGTACCCCGCCTTTCGCCCGTAGTCAGCTGGGATAGGCTCCAGCTCGCCTGCGACCCTGTCGAGCAGGATAAAGTGGCTAGAGATAATGAGATGAGATGAATGATGAGTCATTGCAATATCTGTCTATGTAATCGACAGTTTGATGCATATCTGTGGCACTAATACTATATATACTCGTGTGGCAGCTGAACAATGCTTAAAATCATGCAGATACCGTACAGGTCAAGAACTTCAGATAATGTTCACATCAAACATCAGAATGGGAAAAATAATTGTGATCTCAAAGTGTGACTTTCTTTCTTTCACTGTGGCATGGGTGTTGGTTTGAGCCAGATGGACTGGTTTGAGTATTTCAGAAACTGCTGGTCTCCTGGGGTTTTCACACACAACTACACAGAATGATGCGAAAAAAAACTGAGTGAGTGAGTGAGAGAGAGACAGTTCTGTAGATGGAAGCAAACACCTTGTTGATAAGAGATGTCAGAGAAAAACGGCCAGGGGTTGGTTTCCCGAAAGCATCGTAGCGCAAAGATCATTGTTAAATGGTAGACTGAGCATCACAATGAACGCTCTCTGTCCTAGTTAAGATGCTCTTAGCGTTAAGACGCTTTTGGGAAACCCAACCCAGATTGGTTCAGGAAGGATATAGTAATTCATATAATCACTCTTTACAACCGTGGTGAGCAGAAAAGCATCTCAACATGTACTAAACTTCAACCTTGAGGTGAATGGGCTACAACAACAAAAAACTACATCAGGTTCCACTTCTGATGCTACCATGGGCACAGACTCGCCCAAACCGGAGAGCTGAAGATGAGGAAAAACATCTCCTGCTCTTTTTCCAGCCTTCACCTGTCCAGTTTGGGTGAGTCTGGACCCATGGTAGCCTCTGAAATCGGTTCTTGTCTGAGAGATGTGGAACCTGATATGGTCTTCTGTTCTTGTAAGTCATCCACCTCAAGGTTTGATGTGTTCTACATTCTGAAATGCTTTTCTACAGCACCTCAGCAACAATTACAATTTCAACAACATGTCATAGTTTTTATCCATTTATAGTTACATGAAATGCCTGTGAAACAGGTTGTGATTTGCCTTTCAGCTGGAACCGCTGTCGCAGCTGTTGTATGTGCACCATCCAGGCGTCCATTTGTCAATTCTTCTTCTTTGCATGAGATCTCACAAACAAGTGGTTGAATGTTGTATGACTTATATCAAATTATCTCTGTAACTAGCAGATGACCTGATTAGATTTTGGAACAGGGTCAAAGTCACAGCAAGGTTGAAGGTCTGAAACAGTGTTTCTTCAAGAAAGATGGTGATGGAGGCATCCATTGGCATCAAGTTCGACTTGTTTAAATCATCATCAGTTTGGAATGGAAGTCTTTTTTTTAATACATATATGTTATTTACCAGCTGGGAGGTCTGTATCGTGAAATACCGTGACCGAGGTCTTGAAAATACTGACCGAGGCCTCTGGGCCAAGGTCAGTATTTTCAAGGCCAAGGTCAAGGTATTTCACAATACGGACCGACCTTAAGCTGGTAAATAATTTTTTTTTTTCTTTACCAAATTCTAACAGAAAATGAGAGCGCCTGAAAGGGAAACCATATTTAGAACAAACCTGCTACAAGCTCGTCAAAAATCTGTTTGACAAGCTATGTCAGCTCAGAATTTTCCGAAAAGAAAACTTGATCTAGACCCTGATCTAGGTGACAAAAATGTTGACAAAAAATCGCTACTATGTTTGTTGTTGTTGTGAACGAGCGAGTCGTCAAAGGTCCGTAACTGGGGTCCGGATCGTAGGATTCCGGACCGCTCGCAAGCCAATCAGAGCACAGGATTTGATGGAAACCGGACCGCGAAAAAAATAAATGACCTAATTTCACTTCGTGCACCAAATATTGAACAGTTATTCCACAAAATCGAGTCGTACATGAACTGATAGCCAAGTTGGCTATAAGCCGTGTACGACGAGATTGAGTGGAATAACTGTTTTATTCTATCCACATTCACTGGATTTTGAGAAACGGAGCATTTTTATTTTTATTTTTTGCAAATTCGATCAATAAAATCTTTATATAAAACATCCAACAAAATAATTTCCGCTGAGAATGTAAACAAACCAACGAAATGACAGGAGCAATTTATGAAAAATTTTATAATAATAATAATTCTTGAAAATAAATTTAAAAAGATATGTCCTTACCATCAAATACTTTCATTCCATATTTTGTTGCTTTTTTAATTTTATTTTTCTGGGGTTTTGTTTTCGAGTACAGTTTTTATTTTGTCCTCGGTTGGTTCAGCAACACACTCCGCCATTTTGTTTTTCTCTCCTCACGATATACGAGCTGATATCCTAGTAGTAGAGCAGCCAATCAGCATGCGTGATTGCTCATATCCAGTGACTGTGGATAGAATAATTATTTGATCTCACACCACAACATTGTGGTCTTCTCAAAGGGTGTTGATTAATTAAAAAGTTGATAATGAATCAATGAATAATGTTCAACGTGACCAATGCGCAGCTCTGACGATGCAAATCACAACCTGTTTCACAGATATTTAATGTAACGATATGCAGATAAAAATTACATGTTAAAATTGTAATGTTGCTGATGTTATTGTAATGTTTAACACTCTGTCACTGATTAGCTTCCTATAACAGCACAACCCCTGATTGTTTTATTCCTAGCTTCAAACATATCAGTACCTTTTGTTATGAGTTCGCTTTAGTAATTAGTTATTTTCCTAAAACAACACATCTTGAAGTGTTTTATTTGTCTCATCCCACAGCACTTTGCTAATGCTAGCAATTTATAAAACATTGCTTATTGTCCATTTATTAACTGTGTTATAATAGCAACATAAATGATAAAGTCTTTTTTCTTTCTATTTCTCTTTTGAACTTCCATCCATTCATTATCTGCAGCCGCTTATCCTGTTCTACAGGGTCGCAGGCAAGCTGGAGCCTAACCCAGCTGACTACGGGCGAAAGGCGGGGTACACCCTGGACAAGTCGCCAGGTCATCACAGGGCTGACACATAGACACAGACAACCATTCACACTCACATTCACACCTACGGTCAATTTAGAGTCACCAGTTAACCTAACCTGCATATCTTTGGACTGTGGGGGAAACCGGAGCACCCGGAGGAAACCCACGCAGACACAGGGAGAACAAGCACAGAAAGGCCCTCACCAGCCGCTGGGCTCGAACCCAGGACCTTCTTGCTGTGAGGCGACAGTGCTAACCACTACACCACCGTGCCGCCCCTCTTTTGAACTTGATAAGACCAAAAGTTACTAAGAAGCCACTAAGAAACGCCTCTCTCCTGAAGACGTATCGAAAAAAAATGAAGGTACACAATTTAAGGCCTATAACTTCCATAATTTTCCTGATAGAAAATTAATCAACACCTTCTGGCCAATCAGATTTGAGAATTCTCCAGCATCTGATTGCACTTTATCATTAGAAACTATCATTTAATTATTCTGAATGCCACCATCACACACAGGCCATAAACTCTTCCATAATTTTAATGATTTATGTATGTAACCTTCATTTTGAACGGGTTTTTTTGTGTCTGATGGAATGCAAAATAGAGCAGACACACCTAACAACAGTAGCGCTACAGGTTTTTGGTATTTACTGTGAGATGGGGTTTAGACTGAGTAGGAAAGGGCGTAACATGTTGCTTGTGCTGGGTGTTTCCTCTTTGAAGTAGTTGTGGCTTCCGCTCTGGTGTTCTCTTTTTTTTAATAAGCAGTGGGGTGAGAAGACTTTTCACACTTTCGTATAGCGAGAACTGGCAAAGTAGAGGGCGGTGTCTGTACACTGAGGATGAGCTCAGACACCGTTGGAGAGGAGTGAAAATTGCAAGGCTAACTGACAACCAACCAATTTATTTGTGTGTTTTGTTTGGTAGTTTAATACTATGAATTAAGACCAGAAGATAACTCACCAGCACACTTCTTCATTTACACCCAACTAATCATCCAAAGAGACCAACACTCGCTCGTAACTTTCTGGTCACTACTTGGCCTCAGCTTCCTGTACCATTTCATCTAGTTACAGCTTTTTCAGAACATGGTTTCAGTTTTACTCAAAGGAAGACTCCACCCTGAATGGCTTACACTATTGGGCCAAAAGCTAGTCAATGGTTTGTAACCATTTCACCCATATGTACTTGACTTGTTGAACATCCCATTCCAGAGTTCCAGATTTAGTCCACCTTTTCTCCTCTTCTAGGAAGGCTTTCAACTAGATTTTGGGCCGTGGCCATGGGGATTTGTGTTAATTCAACCACCTTGGATACCTTGGATCGGCTTCAAGCTTGATCACTCAGGCCAATCATATCACGTATCTCCATTGCCGATTACCAGGGTAGCAGGTATTAACACTTGCTACCGATCCACTCCAACAACGAGTTCCTATTCACTCCAAGGTACTCGGGTGTAGGTGGGGTGTCAGGGAATTATCTGAGCCACTTATGTCTTGAACCTGGGCAACACAGTGGTGTAGAGGTTAACACTGTTGCCTCACAGTAAGAAGGTTCTGGGTTTGAGCCCAGTGGCTGACGAGGGCCTTTCTGTATAGAGTTTGCATGTTCTCCCCGTGTCTGTGTGGGTTTCCTCCGGGTGCTCCGGTTTCCCCCACAGTCCAAAGGCATGCAGGTTAGGTTAACTGGTGGCTCTAAATTGACTGTAGGTGTGAATGTGAGTGTGAATAGTTGTTTGTCTCTATGTGTTAGTCCTGTGATGATCTGGTGACTTGTCCAGGGTGTACCCCGCCTTTCGCCTTTTGTCAGCTGGGATAGGCTCCAGCTTGCCCACAGCCTTGTACAGGATAAGCGGTTACAGATAATGAATGGATGGGATGGATGATCTTTAACAGCATCCAAGATTTGTTCGGTAATTAAATTCTTAAACTTCTTTTATTGACGTTACTCTGACCGGTTTCCTACGTTACCTACAGTTTGACTCCCTGTGATACTGGTGCAATCGAATTTACCTTTCACTTCATCTATACCTAAAGACATACTTGCCAACTTTACCGATTCACGCGGTAGGCTAACGATTTTGACAGGTGAATACCGCCTACTGATTTTAGATCTAAAAAGTACCGCATTACAAAATAATCAGCGAACACTGTTGGATTTGTTTTTCTGATCTCGCTTCAGCTGTTTTCAGCACAGGGGATACAAGTATACAGTGTTAAATAGTCATATTAAGTGAAGCGAAGAGCCAGTGGAACGGTGCGATAATGATAATGATGTTGAATATAAATTGTATCGCTCTATTGTATCGCGCCATTCCATTGGTTCTTGTTATGGTTCTAGAAAATCAGCAATGAGCTCACAACAAGTCACGCCAGGATTTATACAAACCAGACACGCTCTGGTGATCATGAACAATGGAAACTCATCTCATCTCATCTCATTATCTCTAGCCGCTTTATCCTGTTCTGGGTTGCAGGCAAGCTGGAGCCTATCCCAGCTGACTACGGGCGAAAGGCGGGGTACACCCTGGACAAGTCGCCAGGTCATCACAGGGCTGACACATAGACACAGACAACCATTCACACTCACATTCACACCTACGGTCAATTTAGAGTCACCAGTTAACCTAACCTGCATGTCTTTGGACTGTGGGGGAAACCGGAGCACCCGGAGGAAACCCACGCAGACACGGGGAGAACATGCAAACTCCACACAGAAAGGCCCTCACCGGCCACAGGGCTCGAACCTGGACCTTCTTGCTGTGAGGCGACAGTGCTAACCACTACACCACCGTGCCGCCCCAATGGAAACTCCAAAGGAAAAAAAGATTCACCATGACAACAAGTTCAAGGCAACCTGGTGATTGGATCATCCAGCATCAAAGCATCGAGGCATGGTGAGATTGAGAAGCAGCACTTTGTGAAGTACAGTATGTCGGTCCGATCAATTTCTCACTCAATTTCTTCAAATATAGCACTCATAATGCAGGAGAATGAACCATTTTACACCATTTTTTTCCCCAAAAATTTTCCATCCCCTAACCCCCATAGAACAGTGTGACTGTGTCATACAATCTGATCTACCACTTTTCATTCGCTGTGGGTTGGCAAGTACGTAAAGAGAGCGATGCGGCAGTGCTTTAGTCCTTTATCTGTCCAGCTCTTTCCTTATCTGTTCACCTAAACAGATCAGCTCCAAGCCCCAAGCTTCAACTTTCATGCTAATTGCTCCATCAGTGTTAGCATGCATCATCGCATAGACTGCTAGCTAACCAAGACAACCCTCTTCCATGATTTGGCACAACTGTATCATGAAGCCGCAGTGCATTCTGGGACTTTGCGTCATATTCTACATTGGATGTCTCATTCATATTAATCGAAGAAGAAGAAGAAGAAGCTTTTATTTATCACATGTACACTCAAGCACAGTGAAATTCCTCCTCTGTGTTTAACCCAAGTGAGCAATGAGCACACACACATACCCAGAGCAGTGGGCAGCTATGCTACAGCGCCCGGGGAGCAGTTGGGGGTCTGATGCCTTGCTCAAGGGCACGTCAGCCATGATACAGAGGGAAGGGAAAGTGCTGTTCATTCACTCAACTCCCCTCACATTTTTCCTGTCGGTCCCGGGAATCGAACCAGCAACACTTTGGACCCAAGGCTGCTTCTCTGACCTTCAGGCCATGGTTTATATAAGGTTTAATGTTGTAAAATGGTGAATGGGAAAAGAAGCCGTTGCTCTTTTGTTTCATTTCATTTCATTTTGTTTTTAATAGCAAAAAGCTGACTGTTATGAGAATCATGTTTGAGATTAGCATTTTTTTCTCTATTAAACACCAACGTAACGTCACTAGCAATAAGAGCGTCCTCCTATGATGTCATTGTCACAACCACTCACAGACTTCTCACAGAAATAATAAAGAAACAAAACAGCGTCAGCCATAGAGTTAGCACAAGAATTGCATCGCAAATATTTCAATGTAAACATTTTTACTGTGAAGTGCATGGATTTTTCAGTACTTTCCACACTATTCATCATCATCTCCGCATCTTTTATGGATATATATATATATATATATATATATATATATATATATATATATATATATATATATATATATATATATATAAAATGTATGTATGTATGTATGTGTGCAGGGCCGTTGACGGGGGGGATAACCGGGTATTTTGTCCCGGGCCCGGGCATGAGGGGGGGCCCAGAACTGGTCCCTCATGAAGATGCATTAATCATTCTGTTTCATTTCAAAATGTGTTGATTTGGGGGAGAAAAATGTGCTATATTTGCATTCAATGAATGATTTCTGGTTCTTTTGCCTTTATTGTCTTCGAAAATAGATTCAAGAACCCACCTACCACCCCTAATGCAGAAATGGTTTGGTCTTTGATTAAGGCGCCAAATAACACGGCACTATTCCATCATAACGCTTCGACAATAAGCGTGCGAGCCCGTTTGCCAACATGCACAAGTCAGGAGCAAAGAAAAGAAAAGAGAAAAAGAGATGAAGAAGCCAAGAGCCTCAGGGGCTCACTGCATAGATATTTTAGAAAAGATTCAGATGATGCAGCAGGTGGTGAAGGCAGTGGGGCAGCTGAGCCAGGTAAGACACAGATAACTTTTTTCCAGCCCCGTAATGTAACCCCAGCACGCGCGACGCGCCATTCATAATTATAAAGTAGGGGATAGCAGGGTACACTGAGTGAACACTGAAATGCACAGGGCATTGAATTATTTCATAAACATATTGGTTTAATAACACTGTGTTGCATATATCTCAATGAAGCAAAGAATAGCACATTGGCCCGCAATCATATCCAAATGTTTTAGGCACGCTTGCTGAGCTGCGCTGAGCTGGACTCCGGTTAGCTGAAAGCCCGTGGAACGCTGCCTCTTGTTAATTAAACCTTATTTTGTTGGAAATCATCCCGTGTAGATACGACGGCATGTGAAATTGCCAGCTAGATAGAGTTTAATGTAACGAATGGGCTATAAATGGGGTGTTTTGAGGTTAGTCTGTTGCAAAACATTAAACTTTCGCTTAGACTGGATACTCTTCAAACAATTCCCTTGCTCAAGTGAAAAATGATAGGCCTGTATGAAAAGCGCAATTAATGAAAGTAGCCTAATAAGCCCTAAATGAATAAAACAGCCTCTGTTTTATTGTTGTTGCTTATACGTTAAGATTTTGAAATCTTCTCGGTCCAGTTCTATATCCAGGGAACGTTGTAATCCTTTTGGTTTATCCGTAATAAACGTGTCAGCCCCCAGGTCAGATAGGCTAATGTTACGTGGTTGGGAGGGTGTCAATTTTTTTTGTAACATTCTAAATCGAGTACGGAAAGGATGTTTATGAAAAACAAGACAAAAAAATACACTGAAAAACTCACTGTACACATCACTAGTGGTGATGCTTCTATGTTCAGATTTCGGGAAAGCCATAACTCCGTTCTCATTGAGGCCCAGTTCCATCCCGTAAACAATCATTTTGGTTTATCAACTACCTGCGCTCAAACATGTCACAGGAGAGGCTCAATGGGCTGGCTATGCTCTCTATAGAGCGCGAACTTGCAAAGAAGCTGGACTTCAATGACCTTATTGACGACTTTGCCACAGCAAAAGTCCGGCGGATTGCATTTCGCACCTGAATAGTTGCAGACTAAGGAAATGTTCAAACTGTAAATATGTTGAAATGTTGAAATAAAATGGTTGACTGTTATAATGGGCTTGGAATACCTGTTATTTAAGGGTTGGAGTGAATGGAGACTGTGAAAAGAGGGGTTGGGTGTGGGTGGTTGCTGTGTGGCGATGTGCGTGCGCGCGCATGTGTGTGTGTGTGTGTGGGGGGGGGGGGGGGCACTCAGATTATTTGGGGGGAGGGCCCACTCAGATTATTTTGTCCCGGGCCCAGCCTAAGCTGTCAACGGCCCTGTATGTGTGTGTGTGTGTATTATTTACCAGCTGGGAGGTCCGTATGGTGAAATACCGTGACCGAGGTCTTGAAAGTACTGAGCGAGGCCCTCTGGGCCGAGGTCAGTATTCAAGGCCGAGGTCACGGTATTTCACCATACGGACCGCCCAGCTGGTAAATAATATATTTATTTTTTTCTTTACCAAATTCTAACAGAAAACGAGAGCGCCTGAAAGGGAAAACCAAGCCGAGCCGAGGCGAGCCACCATTTTGAATCCTCATTCGCAGCTGTAATGCACATTGCTTCCTCCTCGGTATACAAGTGCACTTCCATGGCAGGAAAAAAACTACATTTTGCCGCCTATGTCGTCCCCTATTTATACAAAATTGAGTCATTCAGGATTCAGCCATGTTTTTGCTTGGCGTTAGCAAGTTACAGGTTTTTAGCTTTCTCCTGAAATGTTTTCTTTTATTTCTTCTTCCTCAGGGTAGTAAAACTCGCTTTCACTGTGAACACTGTCGTTATCGCTATCCATGATGTAAAATTAATGCTATTCTCCTGAGAAATGCTGGCAAAAATTTATAAGACTTTTGATAATCTTATAAATAAATCTTATAAAAAAAGGTAAATGTTGACAAAAAATGCTACTATGTTTGTTGTTGTTGTGAATGAGCGAGTCACCAGAGGTCCGTAACCGGGGTCCGTAACTGGGGTCCGTATCGTAGGGTACGGACCCATACGCCAGCTAATCAGAGCGCAGGATTTGGACCGCAAAAAAAATAAATATATGCTATTTACCAGCTGGGAGGTCTGTATCGTGAAATACCGTGACTGAGGTCTTCAAAGTACTGAGCGAGGTCCTCTGGGCCGAGGTCAATATTCAAGGCCGAGTTCACGGTATTTCACCATACGGACCAACCTTAAGCTGGTAAATAATTTTTTTTTTCTTTACCAAATTCTAACAGAAAACGAGAGCGCCTGAAAGGGAAAACCGAGCCGAGCCGAGGTGAGCCGCCATTTTGAATCCTCATTCACAGCTGTAATGCAAATTGCTTCCTCCTCGTTATACAAGTGCACTTCCATGGCAGGAAAAAAAACTACATTTTGCCGCCTATGTAGTCCCCTATTTATACAAATAGGAGTCATTCAGGATTCAGCCATGTTTTTGCTCGGCGTTAGCAGCAGTTACAGGTTTTTAGCTTTCTCCTGAAATGTTTTCTTTTATTTCTTCTTCCTCAGGGTAGTAAAACTCGCTTTCGCTGTGAATACTGTCATTATCGCTATCCATGCTGTAAAATTAATGCTATTCTCCTGAGAAATGTGAAAATAAATGTTGACAAAAATTGTTACTATGTTTGTTGTTGTTGTGTACAAGCGAGTCGCCAGATGTCCGTAACCGGGGGACCCGCTCGCCAGCCAGTCAGAGCATAGGATTTGATGGAAACCAGACCACGAAAAAATAATTAACAGTTATTCCACAGAATCGAGTCATACATGAGCTGATAGCTGAGGAATTGCGTAGCACCGAGTCGGCTATAAGCCATGTACGACGAGATTGAGTGGAATAACTGTTTTATTCGATCCACATTCACTGGATTTTAAGAAATGGAGCAGTTTTGGTTTTATTTTTTGCAAATTCGATAAATAAAAACTTGATACAAAACGTCCGACAAAATCATTTCCGCTTAGAATGTAAACAAAATGGCGAAATG